>NC_080198.1:70010214-70340939 GCF_030028045.1 Hippopotamus amphibius kiboko | reverse complement strand
TGGCTTGTACGACCCACTCAGCCAGAGAGACCGAGGGACCAGACTCAGGAGCCCAGCAGGCTTCTTGGGCCAGTGGGCAGCGGAAATGCCTTCCACTCCTCCCCTGATCCTCTGATCCCAGAGCATCCCTCCCCTCTTCTGTCGCTCTTCTTTCCCCCCACCGCTTCCCTCCCTGTACTTCTAGGATCAACGGCCTGGAGGAGCCTTGGAAGGTGGAGGACCCCGCCCAGAAGAAATACCCAGCGGTGCCTCCCTATTCTTCTGACCTGGAGAGATCCCTTCCCACCCCCACTGTCTGCCTCGCCACCCCCCCACACCCCCAGGATCCTCGTGCAGGAGGGGGGCCTGGAGAGTAAAGGACCAAGCTGGGAGCCCAGGTGGCCTCCCTGGCCAAGAGGGCAGGCAAAGTGCCCTCTCGCCTCCCCATCCCCCAATCTCAAGGCCCCCACCCCACCTGTCCACCTCTCCACCTCCTCACTCCTCCTCCCTCCTTCACACACCCCCAGGACCCAGGCAGCCCAGCGGGGACCTTGGAGGGTGGATGACCCTGCTGGGGGGCCCAGCAGGCCCTCCAGCTGGGGAGCTCAGCAGGCCTCCTGGCCTCCTGGGTGGGAGAAACCCAGTTGCAGTTTCTGATCTCCCCAGCCCTCAACGGTCCCTCCAGACCTCCCCCAGCCACCCCCCAGGGGCGCTGGTCCAGTGTGGCTTCCCCTTCCCCACCCCCCTGACTTGCCCCAGGTCCTACCTGGTTGCTGCGGGGTTCCCACAGTCTGCTTGGGTCTCTCAGGTCCCCCGCTGGCATCTGGCAACTGATCTATTTGTGGGAGATGTGATCTCTGCGTCTTCCCAGGCTGTCATCTTGACTCTGCCCCCTTCATTAATATGTAAATAAAATATTAATTAACATTATATCATTATGAACTCAGGATCAATGAACAAGTGTAGGATTAGGACTTCCTTTATACTTTTACAACATTCCTTGAGGCCTTTAGATTTCCTCCTTTGATTTCCCTATCCCTTGTCTTCCCACTCTATTACAGGAGATTGAATACGGTTCCCTGTGTTATACAGTAAGACCTTGTTGTTTATCTATTTCATATATAGTAGTTTGTTATCTGCTAATCCCAAACTCCTAATTTATCTCTTCCCCACCCACTTTCCCCTTTGCTAACCACAAATTTGTTTTCTATGTCTATGAGTCTGTCTCTGTGTTGTAAATAGGTTCATTTGTATCTATTTTAGAAGCCACACGTAAGTAACATCATATGGTGTTTATCTTCCTCTTCCTGACTTATTTCCCTTAGTATGATAATCTCCAGGTCCATCCATGTTGCTTCCAATGGCATTATTTCATTCTTTATCATGGCCCCGTAAGTATTCTATTGTATACATGTAGCAGATCTCTATGTGCTCCTCTGTAGATGGACATTAGGTTGCTCGCATGTCTTGCTACTGTAGATAGTGCTGCTGTGAACATTGGGTGCGTGTATCTTTTCAAATTGCAGTTTTTTCTGGATAGAGGCCCCAGACTGGATTGCTGGGTCACATGGCAACTCTATTTTGAGTTTTTTTAGAAACCTCCATACTGTTTTCTAAAATAGCTGCACCAATTTACATTCCTACCTCAGTGTAGGAGGGTTCCCTTTCTCTCCAGGCCCTCTCCAGCTTTCTTATTTGTAGCCTTTTTCTCTTTTTTTTAAACCTTGAAGATCACCGTTTTTAAAATTTATTTATTTATTTATTTATTTATTTATTTATTTATTAGCTGCATGGGTCTTTGTTGCTGGGCCCGGGCTTTCTCTAGTTGTGATGAGCAGGGGCTGCTCTTCGTTGTGGTGCGCAGGGCTTCTCAGTGCAGTGGCTCTCTTGCTGCGGAGCTCAGGCTCTAGGCTGGCAGGCTTCAGTAGTTGCAGGGTGCGGACTCAGTAGTTGGGGCGCACGGGCTCAGTTGCTCTGCGGCAATGTAGGATCTTCCCGACCAGGGATTGAACCCGTGTCCCCTGCATTGGCAGGTGGGTTCTTAACCACTGCGCCACCAGGGAAGCCCTGTCGACTTTTTAATCATGGCCATTCTGACTGTTGTGAGGTGCTACTCATTGTATTTTTGATTTGCATTTCTCTAATAATTAGTGATATTGAGCATCTTTTCATGTGCCTGTTGGCCATCTGAATATCTCCTTTGGAGAAATGTCTATGTAGGTACATGGACACATCTTATCCTCCAGAGTCATAGTTCACATGAGGGGTTATTCCTGGTATTACACATTCTGTGTGTTTAGATGAATATATAATGATATGTATCCACCATTGTAGTATCATACAGGGTGTTTTCACTACCCTAAAAACCCTCTGTGTTCTGCCTCCCTGCAATACTGTCAACGACTGATTTTTTATGTCTCCATGGTTTTGCCTTTTCCAGAATTCAGGTGGTTGGGAGGGATCATCCAGTGTGCAGGCAGCCCTTTCAGACTGGCTTCTTTCACTAGTAGTATGTGTTTAAGTTTCTTCCATGTCTTTTCATGAATTGGTAACTCATTTTTAGCACTGAATAATATTCCATTGTCTGTTTATACACAGTGTATTTATCCATTCACTTTCTAAAGGACATCTTGAATGCGTCCAAGTTTTGGCAGTTATAAATAAAGTTCCCGTAAGTTCCATGTTCAGGTTTTCATGTGGACATAGATGTCAGCATTTGAGTACATGCCAAGAACAGTGATTCCTGGATTGTGTGAGATGAGTATGTTTAGTTTTGTAGGAAACTGCCAGACTGTCTTCCAAAGTGGCTGCATCATTTTGCATTCCCACTAGTAGTGTATGAATTTGTGTTGCTTTGCATCCTCTCCAGTATTTGCTGTTGTCAGTGTTTTGGATTTTGGCCATCCTAAAAGGTGTGTGGTGGTATCTCATTGTTGTAATTCTCAATTCCTGGGACTTCCCTGGTGGCACAGTGGTTAAGAGTCTGCCTGCCAATGCAAGGGACATGGGGTTTGATCCCTGGTCCAGAGACCACATGCCCACATGCCACGGGCACTAAGCCCATGTGCCACAACCACTGAGCCTGCACTCTAGAGCCCGGCCAGCCACAAACTACTGAGCCCATGTGCCGCAAGTACTGAAGCACCTAGGGCCAGTGCTCAGCAACAAGAGAAGCACTGAAATAAGAAGCCTGTGCACCACAACAAAGAGTAGCCCACCCTTGCTACAGCTAGAGAAAGCCCT
This sequence comes from Hippopotamus amphibius kiboko, assembly GCF_030028045.1. Taxonomy (NCBI): domain Eukaryota; kingdom Metazoa; phylum Chordata; class Mammalia; order Artiodactyla; family Hippopotamidae; genus Hippopotamus; species Hippopotamus amphibius. The sequence continues at coordinate 70,337,717 of NC_080198.1, read as the reverse complement.
CGCAGCAAACGAAGACCCAATGCAGCCAAGAACAAATAAATAAATAAATTTATAAAAAAATCTCAATTCCCTAATGACATGTGATATTGAACACCTTTTCATATGTTTCCTTGCCGTGTGTATATCTTCTTAGTGAGGTGTCTGTTAAGACCTTTTGCCCATTTTTAAAAATTAGACTCTCCATTTTCTTATTGCTGTTTTAAGAATTCTTTGTAAATGTTGAATGAGAGTCCTTTATCAGATCTGCCTTTTGCAGATATTTTCTCGTAACCTGTGGCTTGTCTTTCCTTTCTCTTGACATTGTCTTTTGCAGAGCAGAAGTTTTGAATTGTCATGAAGTCCAGTTTACCAATTATTTCTTTCCTGGATTGTACTTTGGTGTTGTATTTAAAATATCCTCATCATACTTGTCACCTAGATTTTCTTCTGTGTTATCTTCTGGGAGTTCTGTGGTTTTGCATTTTAGTGTGATCCATTTGAGTTACTGTTTGTGGAAGGTGTAAAGTCTGTGTCTAGATTCATTTTTTTTTCGCGTGTGGATGTCCAATTATTCCAGCATCATTTGTTGAAAAGACTATCCTTGTTCTACTGTCCTTTGCTGCCTTTGTCAAAGATTAATTGTCTATGTTTGTGTAAGTATTTCTAGGCTCTGTATTCTGTTTCATACATTTATTTTGTTATTCTTTTATGAATATCATCCTGTCTTGATCACTGCAGCTTTATAGTAAGTTTTGAAGTCAGGTGGAGTCAGTCCTCAGACTTGCTTTTCTTTACTTAAAAGTCTGTTCCTAGTTGCTCCAAACCTGTACAACTCCTTTATTTCAGTGGGTTCATGCATGTCTGAGTTTTAATCCTTCCTGCTCTTACGAAGCCTATCCTGACCACCTTATCAGTCACTTCACTTTCTTTGTTTATTTAATAATTTATATTGAAATTTGTAGCTAGTCATCTTTTCTTTTTTGTTTTTAAATTTTATTTATGTATTTATTATTTTTGGGGGTACACCAAGTTCAATCATCTGTTTTTATACACATATCCCCGTATTCCCTCCCTCCCTTGACTCCCCCCCAACCCTCCCTCGAGTCCCCCCCACCCTCCCTGTCCCAGTCCTCTAAGGCATCTTCCATCCTCGAGTTGAACTCCCTTTGTTATACAACAGCTTCCCACTGGTTATCTACTTTACACTTGGTAATATATATATGTCTGTGCTACTCTCTTGCTTCGTCTCAGCTTCCCCTTCACCTCCCGGCCCCTCCCAAGCCTCGAGTTCTCCAGTCCATTCTCTGCACCTGCGTCCTTGTTCTTGTCCCTGAGATCATCAGTACCATTTTTAGATTCCGTATATGTGAGTTAGCATACAATATCTGTCTTTCTCTTTCGGACTGACTTCACTCTGTATGACAGACTCTAGGTCTATCCACCTCATTACATAGAGCTCCATCTCATCCCTTTTTATAGCTGAGTAATATTCCATTGTATATATATGCCACATCTTCTTTATCCATTCATTTGTTGATGGGCATTTAGGTTGCTTCCATGTCCTGGCTATTGTAAATAGTGCTGCAATAAACATTATGGTACATGTTGCTTTTGGGATTATGGTTTTCTTTGGGTATATGCTCAGTAGTGGGATTACTAGATCATATGGTCGTTCTAGTTGTAGTTTTTTAAGGAACCTCTGAATTGCTTTCCATAGTGGTTGTACCAACTTACAATCCCACCAATAGTGCAGGAGAGTTCCCTTTTCTCCACACCCTCTCCAACATTTGTTGTTTCCAGATTTTGTGATGATGGCCATTCTGATCGGCGTGAGGTGACACCTCATTGTGGCTTTGACTTGCATTTCTCTAATGATTAGTGATGTTGAGCATCTTTTCATGTGTTTGTTGGCCATCTGTTTGTCTTCTTTGGAGAAATGTCTATTTAGGTCTTCCGCCCATTTGTGGATTGGGTTATTTGCTTTTTTGGTATGAAGCTGCATGAGCTGCTTGTATATTTTGGAGGTTAATCCTTTGTCCGTTGTTTCATAGGCAACTATTTTTTCCCATTCTGAGGGTTGCCTTTTAGTCTTGTTTATGGTTTCTTTCGCTGTGCAAAAGCTTTTAAGTTTTATGAGGTCCCATTTGTTTATTCTTGATTTTATTTCCATGATTCTAGGAGGTGGGTCAGAAAGGACCTTGCTTTGATGGATGTCATAGAGTGTTCTGCCTATGTTTTCCTCGAGGAGTTTGATAGTGTCTGGCCTTCCATGTAGGTCTTTAATCCATTTGGAGTTTCTTTTTGTGTATGGTGTTAGGAAGTGTTCTAAGTTCATTCTTTTACATGTTGCTGTCCAATTTTCCCAGCACCACTTATTGAAGAGGCTGTCTTTTTTCCATTGTATATTCGTGCCTCCTTTGTCAAAGATAAGCTGCCCATATATGCTTGGGTTTACCTCTGAGTTCTTTATTCTGTTCTATTGATCTCACTTTCTATTTTTGTGCCAGTACCATACTGTCTTGATCATGGTGGCCTTGTAGTATAGTTTGAAGTCAGGAAGCCTAATTCCACCAACTCCGTCTTTCCTTCTCAAGATTGCTTTGGCTATTCGGGGTCTTTTGTGTTTCCCTACAAATCGTAAGATTTCTTGTTCTAGTTCTGTGAAAAATGCCGTTGGTAATTTGATCAGGATTGCGTTGAATCTGCAAATTGTTTTGGGTAAGAGAGTCATTTTCACAATATTGATTCTTCCAATCCAAGAACATGGTATGTCCCTCCATCTGTTTGTGTCATCTCTGATTTCTTTTATCAGTGTCTTAAAGTTTTCTGCATACAGATCTTTTGCCTCCTTAGGCAGATTTACTCCTAGGTATTTTCTTCTTTTGGTTGCAATGGTAAATGGGAGAGTTTCCTTAATTTCTCTTTCTGCTCTTTCGTTGTTAGTGTATAGGAATGCAAGAGATTTCTGTGCATTCATTTTGTATCCTGCTACTTTACTAAATTCATCTATCAGTGCTAGCAGTTTTCTGGTAGCATCTTTAGGGTTTTCTATATATAATATCATGTCATCTGCAAAGAGTGACAATTTGACTTCTTCTTTTCCAATTTGGATTCCTTTTATTTCTTTGTCTTCTCTGATTGCTGTGGCTCAAACTTCTAAAACTATGTGGAATCTTCTCCCTTTTTTTCCTGATGAGTCTGGCTAATGGTTTATCAATTTTGTTATCTTCTCAAAGAACCAGCTTTTAGTTTTATTGATCTTTGATGTTGTTTCCTTCATTTCTTTTGCATTTATTTCTGATATGATCTTTCTGATTTCTTTCCTTCTGCTCACTTTGGGGTTTTTTTGTTCTTTCTGTAATTGTTTTAGGTGTTAAGGTTAGGTTGTTTATTTGATATTTTTCTTGTTTCTTGAGCTAGGACTGTATTGCTATCAACTTCCCTCTTAGAACTGCTTTTGCTGCATCCCATAGATTTTGGGTTGTTGTGTTTTCATTGTCATTTGTTTCTAGGTATTTTTTGATTTCCTCTTTGATTTCTTGAGTGATTTCTTGGTTGTTTAATAGCATATTGTTTAGTCGCCATGTGTTTGTATTTTTTCCAGTTTTTTTCCAGTAATTGATATGTAGTCTCATGTCACTGTGGTCAGAGAAAATGCTTGATACGATTTCAATTTTTTTGAATTTACTGAGGCTTGATTTGTGACCCAAGATGTGATCTCTCCTAGAAAATTTTCCATGTGCACTTGAGAAGAAAGTGTATTCTGTCGTTTTGGGATGGAATGTCCTATAAATATTCATTAAGTCGAGATGGCCTAATGTGTCATGTAAAGGTTGCATGTCCTTATTTATTTTCTGCTTGGATGATCTGTCCATTGATGTAAGTGGGGTGTTCAAGTCTCGTCCTATTATTCTGTTACTGTCGATTTCCCCTTTTATGGCTGTTAGCATTTGCCTTATGTATTGAGGTGCTCCTATGTTGGGTGCATAGATATTTACAGTTGTTCTATGTTCTTCTTGGGTGGATCCCTTGATCATTCTGTAGTGTCCTTCCTTGTCTCTTGTAATAGTCTTTACTTTAAAGTCCAATGTGTCTGATATGAGTATTGCTACTCCAGCTTTCTTTTGACTTCCATTTGCATGGAATATCTTTTTCCATCCCTTTACTTTCAGTCTATATATGTCCCTTGGTCTGAAGTGGGTTTCTTGTAGGCAGCATATGTAAGGGTCTTGTTTTTGTATCCATTCAGCCAGTTTATGTCTTTTGGTTGGAGCATTTAATCCATGTACAATTCATGTGATGATTGACATGTATGTTCCTATTACCATTTTGTTCATTGTTTTGGGTTTGTTTTTGTAGATCTGTTCCTTCTCTTGTATTTCCTGCTTCGAAAAGTTCCTTTAGCAATTGTTGTAAGGCTGGTTTGGTGGTGCTGAATTCTCTTAGCTGTTGCCTGTCTGTAAAGCTTTTGATTTCTCCATGGAATCTGAATGAGATTCTTGCTGGGTAGAGTATGCTTGCCTGTAGGTTTTTCTCTCTCAGGACTTTCAATATATCCTGCCACTCCCTTCTGGCCTGCAGAGTTTCTGCAGAAACATAAGCTGTTATCCTTTTGCGTTATTTGTTGCTTTTCTCTTGCTGCTTTTAATATGTTTTCTTTGTGTTTAATTTTCATTAGTTTGGTTAATATGTGCCTCAGTGTATTTCTCCTTGGGTTTATTCTAGATGGGACTCTCTGCACTTCTTGGACTTGATGAATTATTTCCTTTCCCATGTTGGGGAAGTTTTCCACTATAACCTCTTCAAATATTTTCTCAGACCCTTTCATTGTTTTTCTTCTGGGATGCCTATGATTCGAATGTTGGTGGGCTTAATGTTGTCACCAAGGTCTCTGAGACTGTCTTCCATTCTTTTTATTCTTTTTTCTTTTTCCTGCTCTGTGGCAGTTATTTCCCCCATTCTATCTTCCAACTCACTTGTTCATTCTTCTGCCTCAGTTATTCTGCTGTTTGTAGCATCTAGAGTATTTGTAATTTCGGTTATTTTGTTATCTATTACTGTTTGTTTGTTCTTTAGTTCTTCTGAGTCCTTATTAACTGTTTCTTGTATTTTCTCTATTTTGTTATCGAGATTTTGGATCATCTTTACTATCATTACTCTGAATGCTTTTTCAGGCAATTTTCCTATTTCCTCTTCATTTATTTGGTCTTGTGTATTTTCACCTTGTTCCTTCATCTGTGACGTATTTTTTTGTCATCTCATTTTTCCCCCACTTTGGATGGGTGGGATTGTGTTCCTCTCCCACTGGGTGTTTGGTCTGAGGTTTCAAGCACTGGAGTTTGTAGGCTGTTGAGTATAGCTGGGTCTTCGTGTTGAGTTGAGAACCTCTGGGAGACCTCACTCAGATGAATATTCCCTGCGAACTGGGTTTCCCTGCTAGTCCAATGTTTTGGACTCAGAGCTCCCACCTCAGGAGCTCAGACCTGACCCTGGGCTTGTGAATCAAGATCCCACAAGCCATGTGGAGCAGGAAAATGAAAACAATTTAAAAAAAAGGTAGGAGAAGAGCAGAGCAATAGCAAGATAAAAAATACGGTAATAGGAAACTAACAGATGTGTTAGAAAAATTTAAAAAACAATGGAGCAACAGCTGGAAGGTAAAACAACTGCAATCGCCTAAGTGAGGAGGTGGAAAGAAAAAAAAAGAAAACAAAAAGCCAGAAAAGGCCTTGGCTGTGGGGGTGGGTCTTAGACAAGGGATGGCGGGGTGGGGGGGGGGTGATTTTAGCAGTGGGCAGGGCCTACACTGCGAAAAGGCCTTGGGGGTGGTGGGGAATGGGGCTTAGGCCCAATGAGGCAGAGGGGCCCAGGAATGCCTCTGGTCCTGCGGGCAAAGGACCAGGTCAAGGTACCCAGTGAGCTCCCTGGGCCCGAGTTGGTGGGAGAAATGCTAGGCACCTCCCCTAGTTCTCCAATCTTGGAGGGTCGCTCCCCCTTGGTTTCTCTTCTTCCTCACCCCCTCTCTTCTATTCCCCCAGGACCCTCACAGCTGCAGGGGGCACTGAAAGGCAGGAGACCAGACTCTGATGCCCAACAGGCTTCTCAGGGCCAACTGGGCTAGGGTAACGCCTGCGGCACTTCCCCAGATCTCCCAGTCTCCTAAGGTTCCTGTCTGCCTCTCTTCCTCTCCCCCACCCCCCACTCTCCTAGGTCCCAAGCAGCTGGAGGGGGCCTGGAGTGTGAAAGCCCAGGTCTGTGAGCCTAGCAGGCTTCCCAGAGCTAGTAGGCAGGGGAAATACCTTCTCCGCCTCCCTTGATCCTCCAATCCCAGAAGGCCCCCTCCCCTGCCTGCCTCTGCTCTTCTTCCCTGCTTTCCTTCTACACCCCTAGGACCAGTGAGACCAAGAGGGGCCCCTGGAGGACTGAAGACCAGGCCTGGGGGCACAACAGGCCTCCCGGTGCCAAGTGGGTAGGGAGATTTCCCGCAGTGTCTACCCCTGAACCTCTGGTCCTGCAAGGTCCCCCCCGCCACTGCTGTCTGCCTCTCTTCCTCTTCTCCTCTCCTACCTCGCTCCCAGGCTTGTATGACCCACTCAGCCAGAGAGACCGAGGGACCAGACTCAGGAGCCCAGCAGGCTTCTTGGGCCAGTGGGCAGCGGAAATGCCTTCCACTCCTCCCCTGATCCTCTGATCCCAGAGCATCCCTCCCCTCTTCTGTCGCTCTTCTTTTCCCCCCACCGCTTCCCTCCTGTACTTCTAGGATCAACGGCCTGGAGGAGCCTTGGAAGGTGGAGGACCCGCCCAGAAGAAATACCCAGCGGTGCCTCCCCTATTCTTCTGACCTGGAGAGATCCCTTCCCACCCCCACTGTCTGCCTCGCCACCCCCCCACACCCCCAGGATCCTCGTGCAGGAGGGGGGCCTGGAGAGTAAAGGACCAAGCCTGGGAGCCCAGGTGGCCTCCCTGGCCAAGAGGGCAGGCAAAGTGCCCTCTCGCCTCCCCATCCCCCAATCTCAAGGCCCCCACCCCACCTGTCCACCTCTCCACCTCCTCACTCCTCCTCCCTCCTTCACACACCCCCAGGACCCAGGCAGCCCAGCGGGGACCTTGGAGGGTGGATGACCCTGCTGGGTGGCCCAGCAGGCCCTTCAGCTGGGGAGCTCAGCAGGCCTCCTGGCCTCCTGGGTGGGAGAAACCCAGTTGCAGTTTCCTGATCTCCCCAGCCCTCAACGGTCCCTCCAGACCTCCCCCAGCCACCCCCCAGGGGCGCTGGTCCAGTGTGGCTTCCCCTTCCCCACCCCCCTGACTTGCCCCAGGTCCTACCTGGTTGCTGCGGGGTTCCCACAGTCTGCTTGGGTCTCAGGTCCCCCGCTGGCATCTGGCAACTGATCTATTTGTGGGGAGATGTGATCTCTGCGTCTTCCCAGGCTGTCATCTTGACTCCGCCCCCTTCATTAATATGTAAATAAAATATTAATTAACATTATATCATTATGAACTCAGGATCAATGAACAAGTGTAGGATTAGGACTTCCTTTATACTTTTACAACATTCCTTGAGGCCTTTAGATTTCCTCCTTTGATTTCCCTACCCCTTGTCTTCCCACTCTATTACAGGAGATTGAATACGGTTCCCTGTGTTATACAGTAAGACCTTGTTGTTTATCTATTTCATATATAGTAGTTTGTATCTGCTAATCCCAAACTCCTAATTTATCTCTTCCCCACCCACTTTCCTCTTTGCTAACCACAAATTTGTTTTCTATGTCTATGAGTCTGTCTCTGTTTTGTAAATAGGTTCATTTGTATCCTATTTTAGATGCCACACGTAAGTAACATCATATGGTGTTTGTCTTCCTCTTCCTGACTTATTTCCCTTAGTATGATAATCTCCAGGTCCATCCATGTTGCTTCCAATGGCATTATTTCATTCTTTATCATGGCCGTAAGTATTCTATTGTATACATGTAGCAGATCTTTATGTGCTCCTCTGTAGATGGACATTAGGTTGCTCGCATGTCTTGGCTACTGTAGATAGTGCTGCTGTGAACATTGGGGTGCGTGTATCTTTTCAAATTGCAGTTTTTTCTGGATAGAGGCCCCAGACTGGGATTGCTGGGTCACATGGCAACTCTATTTTGAGGTTTTTTAAGAAACCTCCATACTGTTTTCTAAAATAGCTGCACCAATTTACATTCCTACCTCCAGTGTAGGAGGGTTCCCTTTTCTCCAGGCCCTCTCCAGCATTTCTTATTTGTAGCCTTTTTCTCTTTTTTTTTAAACCTTGAAGATCACCGTTTTTAAAATTTATTTATTTATTTATTTATTTATTTATTTATTTATTTATTTATTAGCTGCATTGGGTCTTTGTTGCTGGGCCCGGGCTTTCTCTAGTTGTGATGAGCAGGGGCTGCTCTTCGTTGTGGTGCGCAGGCTTCTCAGTGCAGTGGCTTCTCTTGCTGCGGAGCTCAGGCTCTAGGCTGGCAGGCTTCAGTAGTTGCAGGGTGCGGACTCAGTAGTTGGGGCGCACGGGCTCAGTTGCTCTGCGGCATGTAGGATCTTCCCGGACCAGGGATTGAACCCGTGTCCCCTGCATTGGCAGGTGGGTTCTTAACCACTGCACCACCAGGGAAGCCCTGTCGACTTTTTAATCATGGCCATTCTGACTGTTGTGAGGTGCTACCTCATTGTATTTTTGATTTGCATTTCTCTAATAATTAGTGATATTGAGCATCTTTTCATGTGCCTGTTGGCCATCTGAATATCTCCTTTGGAGAAATGTCTATTTAGGTACATGGACACATCTTTATCATCCACAGTTCATAGTTCACATGAGGGGTTATTCCTGGTATTACACATTCTGTGTGTTTAGATGAATATATAATGATATGTATCCACCATTGTAGTATCATACAGGGTGTTTTCACTACCCTAAAAACCCTCTGTGTTCTGCCTCCCTGCAATACTGTCAACGACTGATTTTTTTATGTCTCCATGGTTTTGCCTTTTCCAGAATTCAGGTGGTTGGGAGGGATCATCCAGTGTGCAGGCAGCCCTTTCAGACTGGCTTCTTTCACTTAGTAGTATGTGTTTAAGTTTCTTCCATGTCTTTTCATGAATTGGTAACTCATTTTTAGCACTGAATAATATTCCATTGTCTGTTTATACCACAGTGTATTTATCCATTCACTTTCTAAAGGACATCTTGAATGCGTCCAAGTTTTGGCAGTTATAAATAAAGTTCCCATAAGTTTCCATGTTCAGGTTTTCATGTGGACATAGATGTCAGCATTTGAGTACATGCCAAGAACAGTGATTCCTGGATTGTGTGAGATGAGTATGTTTAGTTTTGTAGGAAACTGCCAGACTGTCTTCCAAAGTGGCTGCATCATTTTGCATTCCCACTAGTAGTGTATGAATTTGTGTTGCTTTGCATCCTCTCCAGTATTTGCTGTTGTCAGTGTTTTGGATTTTGGCCATCCTAAAAGGTGTGTGGTGGTATCTCATTGTTGTAATTCTCAATTCCTGGGACTTCCCTGGTGGCACAGTGGTTAAGAGTCTGCCTGCCAATGCAAGGGACATGGGTTTGATCCCTGGTCCAGGAAGATCCCACATGCCACAGGGCAACTAAGCCCATGTGCCACAACCACTGAGCCTGCACTCTAGAGCCCGCCAGCCACAACTACTGAGCCCATGTGCCGCAAGTACTGAAGCACCTAGGGCCAGTGCTCAGCAACAAGAGAAGCCACTGAAATAAGAAGCCTGTGCACCACAACAAAGAGTAGCCCACCCTTGCTACAGCTAGAGAAAGCCCTCGCAGCAACGAAGACCCAATGCAGCCAAGAACAAATAAATAAATAAATTTATAAAAAAATCTCAATTCCCTAATGACATGTGATATTGAACACCTTTTCATATGTTTCCTTGCCGTGTGTATATCTTCTTTAGTGAGGTGTCTGTTAAGACCTTTTGCCCATTTTTAAAAATTAGACTCTCCATTTTCTTATTGCTGTTTTAAGAATTCTTTGTAAATGTTGAATGAGAGTCCTTTATCAGATCTGCCTTTTGCAGATATTTTCTCGTAACCTGTGGCTTGTCTTTCCCTTCTCTTGACATTGTCTTTTGCAGAGCAGAAGTTTTGAATTGTCATGAAGTCCAGTTTACCAATTATTTCTTTCCTGGATTGTACTTTGGTGTTGTATTTAAAATATCCTCATCATACTTGTCACCTAGATTTTCTTCTGTGTTATCTTCTGGGAGTTCTGTGGTTTTGCATTTTAGTGTGAACCATTTGAGTTAATGTTTGTGGAAGGTGTAAAGTCTGTGTCTAGATTCATTTTTTTTTCGCGTGTGGATGTCCAATTATTCCAGCATCATTTGTTGAAAAGACTATCCTTGTTCTACTGTCCTTTGCTGCCTTTGTCAAAGATTAATTGTCTATGTTTGTGTAAGTATTTCTAGGCTCTGTATTCTGTTTCATACATTTATTTTGTTATTCTTTTATGAATATCATCCTGTCTTGATCACTGCAGCTTTATAGTAAGTATTGAAGTCAGGTGGAGTCAGTCCTCAGACTTGCTTTTCTTTACTTAAAAGTCTGTTCCTAGTTGCTCCAAACCTGTACAACTCCTTTATTTCAGTGGGTTCATGCATGTCTATGTTTTAATCCTTCCTGCTCTTACGAAGCCTATCCTGACCACCTTATCAGTCACTTCACTTTCTTTGTTTATTTAATAATTTATATTGAAATTTGTAGCTAGTCATCTTTTCTTTTTTGTTTTTAAACTTTATTTATGTATTTATTATTTTTGGGGGTACACCAAGTTCAATCATCTTTTTTTATACACATATCCCCGTATTCCCTCCCTCCCTTGACTCCCCCCCAACCCTCCCTCGAGTCCCCCCCACCCTCCCTGTCCCAGTCCTCTAAGGCATCTTCCATCCTCGAGTTGAACTCCCTTTGTTATACAACAGCTTCCCACTGGTTATCTACTTTACACTTGGTAATATATATATGTCTGTGCTACTCTCTTGCTTCGTCTCAGCTTCCCCTTCACCTCCCGGCCCCTCCCAAGCCTCGAGTTCTCCAGTCCATTCTCTGCACCTGCGTCCTTGTTCTTGTCCCTGAGATCATCAGTACCATTTTTAGATTCCGTATATGTGAGTTAGCATACAATATCTGTCTTTCTCTTTCGGACTGACTTCACTCTGTATGACAGACTCTAGGTCTATCCACCTCATTACATAGAGCTCCATCTCATCCCTTTTTATAGCTGAGTAATCTTCCATTGTATATATATGCCACATCTTCTTTATCCATTCATTTGTTGATGGGCATTTAGGTTGCTTCCATGTCCTGGCTATTGTAAATAGTGCTGCAATAAACATTATGGTACATGTTTCTTTTGGGATTATGGTTTTCTTTGGGTATATGCTCAGTAGTGGGATTACTGGATCATATGGTCGTTCTAGTTGTAGTTTTTTAAGGAACCTCCGAATTGCTTTCCATAGTGGTTGTACCAACTTACAATCCCACCAATAGTGCAGGAGAGTTCCCTTTTCTCCACACCCTCTCCAACATTTGTTGTTTCCAGATTTTGTGATGATGGCCATTCTGATCGGCGTGAGGTGACACCTCATTGTGGCTTTGACTTGCATTTCTCTAATGATTAGTGATGTTGAGCATCTTTTCATGTGTTTGTTGGCCATCTGTTTGTCTTCTTTGGAGAAATGTCTATTTAGGTCTTCCGCCCATTTGTGGATTGGGTTATTTGCTTTTTTGGTACTAAGCTGCATGAGCTGCTTGTATATTTTGGAGGTTAATCCTTTGTCCGTTGTTTCATAGGCAACTATTTTTTCCCATTCTGAGGGTTGCCTTTTAGTCTTGTTTATGGTTTCTTTCGCTGTGCAAAAGCTTTTAAGTTTTATGAGGTCCCATTTGTTTATTCTTGATTTTATTTCCATGATTCTAGGAGGTGGGTCAGAAAGGACCTTGCTTTGATGGATGTCATAGAGTGTTCTGCCTATGTTTTCCTCGAGGAGTTTGATAGTGTCTGGCCTTCCATGTAGGTCTTTAATCCATTTGGAGTTTCTTTTTGTGTATGGTGTTAGGAAGTGTTCTAAGTTCATTCTTTTACATGTTGCTGTCCAATTTTCCCAGCACCACTTATTGAAGAGGCTGTCTTTTTTCCATTGTATATTCGTGCCTCCTTTGTCAAAGATAAGCTGCCCATATATGCTTGCGTTTACCTCTGAGTTCTTTATTCTGTTCTATTGATCTCACTTTCTATTTTTGTGCCAGTACCATACTGTCTTGATCATGGTGGCCTTGTAGTATAGTTTGAAGTCAGGAAGCCTAATTCCACCAACTCCGTCTTTCCTTCTCAAGATTGCTTTGGCTATTCGGGGTCTTTTGTGTTTCCCTACAAATCGTAAGATTTCTTGTTCTAGTTCTGTGAAAAATGCCGTTGGTAATTTGATCGGGATTGCGTTGAATCTGCAAATTGTTTTGGGTAAGAGAGTCATTTTCACAATATTGATTCTTCCAATCCAAGAACATGGTATGTCCCTCCATCTGTTTGTGTCATCTCTGATTTCTTTTATCAGTGTCTTAAAGTTTTCTGCATACAGATCTTTTGCCTCCTTAGGCAGATTTACTCCTAGGTATTTTCTTCTTTTGGTTGCAATGGTAAATGGGAGAGTTTCCTTAATTTCTCTTTCTGCTCTTTCGTTGTTAGTGTATAGGAATGCAAGAGATTTCTGTGCATTCATTTTGTATCCTGCTACTTTACTAAATTCATCTATCAGTGCTAGCAGTTTTCTGGTAGCATCTTTAGGGTTTTCTATATATAATATCATGTCATCTGCAAAGAGTGACAATTTGACTTCTTCTTTTCCAATTTGGATTCCTTTTATTTCTTTGTCTTCTCTGATTGCTGTGGCTCAAACTTCTAAAACTATGTGGAATCTTCTCCCTTTTTTTCCTGATGAGTCTGGCTAATGGTTTATCAATTTTGTTATCTTCTCAAAGAACCAGCTTTTAGTTTTATTGATCTTTGATGTTGTTTCCTTCATTTCTTTTGCATTTATTTCTGATATGATCTTTCTGATTTCTTTCCTTCTGCTCACTTTGGGGTTTTTTTGTTCTTTCTGTAATTGTTTTAGGTGTTAAGGTTAGGTTGTTTATTTGATATTTTTCTTGTTTCTTGAGCTAGGACTGTATTGCTATCAACTTCCCTCTTAGAACTGCTTTTGCTGCATCCCATAGATTTTGGGTTGTTGTGTTTTCATTGTCATTTGTTTCTAGGTATTTTTTGATTTCCTCTTTGATTTCTTGAGTGATTTCTTGGTTGTTTAATAGCATATTGTTTAGTCGCCATGTGTTTGTATTTTTTCCAGTTTTTTTCCAGTAATTGATATGTAGTCTCATGTCACTGTGGTCAGAGAAAATGCTTGATACGATTTCAATTTTTTTGAATTTACTGAGGCTTGATTTGTGACCCAAGATGTGATCTCTCCTAGAAAATTTTCCATGTGCACTTGAGAAGAAAGTGTATTCTGTCGTTTTGGGATGGAATGTCCTATAAATATTCATTAAGTCGAGATGGCCTAATGTGTCATGTAAAGGTTGCATGTCCTTATTTATTTTCTGCTTGGATGATCTGTCCATTGATGTAAGTGGGGTGTTCAAGTCTCGTCCTATTATTCTGTTACTGTCGATTTCCCCTTTTATGGCTGTTAGCATTTGCCTTATGTATTGAGGTGCTCCTATGTTGGGTGCATAGATATTTACAGTTGTTCTATGTTCTTCTTGGGTGGATCCCTTGATCATTCTGTAGTGTCCTTCCTTGTCTCTTGTAATAGTCTTTACTTTAAAGTCCAATGTGTCTGATATGAGTATTGCTACTCCAGCTTTCTTTTGACTTCCATTTGCATGGAATATCTTTTTCCATCCCTTTACTTTCAGTCTATATATGTCCCTTGGTCTGAAGTGGGTTTCTTGTAGGCAGCATATGTAAGGGTCTTGTTTTTGTATCCATTCAGCCAGTTTATGTCTTTTGGTTGGAGCATTTAATCCATGTACAATTCATGTGATGATTGACATGTATGTTCCTATTACCATTTTGTTCATTGTTTTGGGTTTGTTTTTGTAGATCTGTTCCTTCTCTTGTATTTCCTGCTTCGAAAAGTTCCTTTAGCAATTGTTGTAAGGCTGGTTTGGTGGTGCTGAATTCTCTTAGCTGTTGCCTGTCTGTAAAGCTTTTGATTTCTCCATGGAATCTGAATGAGATTCTTGCTGGGTAGAGTATGCTTGCCTGTAGGTTTTTCTCTCTCAGGACTTTCAATATATCCTTCCACTCCCTTCTGGCCTGCAGAGTTTCTGCAGAAACATAAGCTGTTATCCTTTTGCGTTATTTGTTGCTTTTCTCTTGCTGCTTTTAATATGTTTTCTTTGTGTTTAATTTTCATTACTTTGGTTAATATGTGCCTCAGTGTATTTCTCCTTGGGTTTATTCTAGATGGGACTCTCTGCACTTCTTGGACTTGATGAATTATTTCCTTTCCCATGTTGGGGAAGTTTTCCACTATAACCTCTTCAAATATTTTCTCAGACCCTTTCGTTGTTTTTCTTCTGGGATGCCTATGATTTGAATGTTGGTGGGCTTAATGTTGTCACCAAGGTCTCTGAGACTGTCTTCCATTCTTTTTATTCTTTTTTCTTTTTCCTGCTCTGTGGCAGTTATTTCCCCCATTCTATCTTCCAACTCACTTGTTCATTCTTCTGCCTCAGTTATTCTGCTGTTTGTAGCAACTAGAGTATTTGTAATTTCGGTTATTTTGTTATCTATTACTGTTTGTTTGTTCTTTAGTTCTTCTGAGTCCTTATTAACTGTTTCTTGGATTTTCTCTATTTTGTTATCGAGATTTTGGATCATCTTTACTATCATTACTCTGAATGCTTTTTCAGGCAATTTTCCTATTTCCTCTTCATTTATTTGGTCTTGTGTATTTTCACCTTGTTCCTTCATCTGTGACGTATTTTTTTGTCATCTCATTTTTCCCCCACTTTGGATGGGTGGGATTGTGTTCCTCTCCCACTGGGTGTTTGGTCTGAGGTTTCAAGCACTGGAGTTTGTAGGCTGTTGAGTATAGCTGGGTCTTCGTGTTGAGTTGAGAACCTCTGGGAGACCTCACTCAGATGAATATTCCCTGCGAACTGGGTTTCCCTGCTAGTCCAATGTTTTGGACTCAGAGCTCCCACCTCAGGAGCTCAGACCTGACCCTGGGCTTGTGAATCAAGATCCCACAAGCCATGTGGAGCAGGAAAATGAAAACAATTTAAAAAAAAGGTAGGAGAAGAGCAGAGCAATAGCAAGATAAAAAATACGGTAATAGGAAACTAACAGATGTGTTAGAAAAATTTAAAAAACAATGGAGCAACAGCTGGAAGGTAAAACAACTGCAATCGCCTAAGTGAGGAGGTGGAAAGAAAAAAAAAGAAAACAAAAAGCCAGAAAAGGCCTTGGCTGTGGGGGTGGGTCTTAGACAAGGGATGGCGGGGTGGGGGGGGGTGATTTTAGCAGTGGGCAGGGCCTACACTGCGAAAAGGCCTTGGGGGTGGTGGGGAATGGGGCTTAGGCCCAATGAGGCAGAGGGGCCCAGGAATGCCTCTGGTCCTGCGGGCAAAGGACCAGGTCAAGGTACCCAGTGAGCTCCCTGGGCCCGAGTTGGTGGGAGAAATGCTAGGCACCTCCCCTAGTTCTCCAATCTTGGAGGGTCGCTCCCCCTTGGTTTCTCTTCTTCCTCACCCCCTCTCTTCTATTCCCCCAGGACCCTCACAGCTGCAGGGGGCACTGAAAGGCAGGAGACCAGACTCTGATGCCCAACAGGCTTCTCAGGGCCAACTGGGCTAGGGTAACGCCTGCGGCACTTCCCCAGATCTCCCAGTCTCCTAAGGTTCCTGTCTGCCTCTCTTCCTCTCCCCCACCCCCCACTCTCCTAGGTCCCAAGCAGCTGGAGGGGGCCTGGAGTGTGAAAGCCCAGGTCTGTGAGCCTAGCAGGCTTCCCAGAGCTAGTAGGCAGGGGAAATACCTTCTCCGCCTCCCTTGATCCTCCAATCCCAGAAGGCCCCCTCCCCTGCCTGCCTCTGCTCTTCTTCCCTGCTTTCCTTCTACACCCCTAGGACCAGTGAGACCAAGAGGGGCCCCTGGAGGACTGAAGACCAGGCCTGGGGGCACAACAGGCCTCCCGGTGCCAAGTGGGTAGGGAGATTTCCCGCAGTGTCTACCCCTGAACCTCTGGTCCTTCAAGGTCCCCCCCGCCACTGCTGTCTGCCTCTCTTCCTCTTCTCCTCTCCTACCTCGCTCCCAGGCTTGTATGACCCACTCAGCCAGAGAGACCGAGGGACCAGACTCAGGAGCCCAGCAGGCTTCTTGGGCCAGTGGGCAGCGGAAATGCCTTCCACTCCTCCCCTGATCCTCTGATCCCAGAGCATCCCTCCCCTCTTCTGTCGCTCTTCTTTTCCCCCCACCGCTTCCCTCCTGTACTTCTAGGATCAACGGCCTGGAGGAGCCTTGGAAGGTGGAGGACCCGCCCAGAAGAAATACCCAGCGGTGCCTCCCCTATTCTTCTGACCTGGAGAGATCCCTTCCCACCCCCACTGTCTGCCTCGCCACCCCCCCACACCCCCAGGATCCTCGTGCAGGAGGGGGGCCTGGAGAGTAAAGGACCAAGCCTGGGAGCCCAGGTGGCCTCCCTGGCCAAGAGGGCAGGCAAAGTGCCCTCTCGCCTCCCCATCCCCCAATCTCAAGGCCCCCACCCCACCTGTCCACCTCTCCACCTCCTCACTCCTCCTCCCTCCTTCACACACCCCCAGGACCCAGGCAGCCCAGCGGGGACCTTGGAGGGTGGATGACCCTGCTGGGTGGCCCAGCAGGCCCTTCAGCTGGGGAGCTCAGCAGGCCTCCTGGCCTCCTGGGTGGGAGAAACCCAGTTGCAGTTTCCTGATCTCCCCAGCCCTCAACAGTCCCTCCAGACCTCCCCCAGCCACCCCCCAGGGGCGCTGGTCCAGTGTGGCTTCCCCTTCCCCACCCCCCTGACTTGCCCCAGGTCCTACCTGGTTGCTGCGGGGTTCCCGCAGTCTGCTTGGGTCTCAGGTCCCCCGCTGGCATCTGGCAACTGATCTATTTGTGGGGAGATGTGATCTCTGCGTCTTCCCAGGCTGTCATCTTGACTCCGCCCCCTTCATTAATATGTAAATAAAATATTAATTAACATTATATCATTATGAACTCAGGATCAATGAACAAGTGTAGGATTAGGACTTCCTTTATACTTTTACAACATTCCTTGAGGCCTTTAGATTTCCTCCTTTGATTTCCCTACCCCTTGTCTTCCCACTCTATTACAGGAGATTGAATATGGTTCCCTGTGTTATACAGTAAGACCTTGTTGTTTATCTATTTCATATATAGTAGTTTGTATCTGCTAATCCCAAACTCCTAATTTATCTCTTCCCCACCCACTTTCCTCTTTGCTAACCACAAATTTGTTTTCTATGTCTATGAGTCTGTCTCTGTTTTGTAAATAGGTTCATTTGTATCCTATTTTAGATGCCACACGTAAGTAACGTCATATGGTGTTTATCTTCCTCTTCCTGACTTATTTCCCTTAGTATGATAATCTCCAGGTCCATCCATGTTGCTTCCAATGGCATTATTTCATTCTTTATCATGGCCCCGTAAGTATTCTATTGTATACATGTAGCAGATCTTTATGTGCTCCTCTGTAGATGGACATTAGGTTGCTCGCATGTCTTGGCTACTGTAGATAGTGCTGCTGTGAACATTGGGGTGCGTGTATCTTTTCAAATTGCAGTTTTTTCTGGATAGAGGCCCCAGACTGGGATTGCTGGGTCACATGGCAACTCTATTTTGAGTTTTTTTAAGAAACCTCCATACTGTTTTCTAAAATAGCTGCACCAATTTACATTCCTACCTCCAGTGTAGGAGGGTTCCCTTTTCTCCAGGCCCTCTCCAGCATTTCTTATTTGTAGCCTTTTTCTCTTTTTTTTTAAACCTTGAAGATCACCATTTTTAAAATTTATTTATTTATTTATTTATTTATTTATTTACTTATTTATTTATTGGCTGCATTGGGTCTTTGTTGCTGGGCCTGGGCTTTCTCTAGTTGTGATGAGCAGGGGCTGCTCTTCGTTGTGGTGCGCAGGCTTCTCAGTGCAGTGGCTTCTCTTGCTGCAGAGCTCAGGCTCTAGGCTGGCAGGCTTCAGTAGTTGCAGGGTGCGGACTCAGTAGTTGGGGCGCACGGGCTCAGTTGCTCTGCGGCATGTAGGATCTTCCCGGACCAGGGATTGAACCCTTGTCCCCTGCATTGGCAGGTGGGTTCTTAACCACTGCGCCACCAGGGAAGCCCTGTCGACTTTTTAATCATGGCCATTTTGACTGTTGTGAGGTGCTACCTCATTGTATTTTTGATTGGCATTTCTCTAATAATTAGTGATATTGAGCATCTTTTCATGTGCCTGTTGGCCATCCGAATATCTCCTTTGGAGAAATGTCTATTTAGGTACATGGACACATCTTTATCCTCCAGAGTTCATAGTTCACATGAGGGGTTATTCCTGGTATTACACATTCTGTGTGTTTAGATGAATATATAATGATATGTATCCACCATTGTAGTATCATACAGGGTGTTTTCACTACCCTAAAAACCCTCTGTGTTCTGCCTCCCTGCAATACTGTCAACGACTGACTTTTTTATGTCTCCATGGTTTTGCCTTTTCCAGAATTCAGGTGGTTGGGAGGGATCATCCAGTGTGCAGGCCGCCCTTTCAGACTGGCTTCTTTCACTTAGTAGTATGTGTTTAAGTTTCTTCCATGTCTTTTCATGAATTGGTAACTCATTTTTAGCACTGAATAATATTCCATTGTCTGTTTATACCACAGTGTATTTATCCATTCACTTTCTAAAGGACATCTTGAATGCGTCCAAGTTTTGGCAGTTATAAATAAAGTTCCCGTAAGTTTCCGTGTTCAGGTTTTCATGTGGACATAGATGTCAGCATTTGAGTACATGCCAAGAACAGTGATTCCTGGATTGTGTGAGATGAGTATTTTTAGTTTTGTAGGAAACAGCCAGACTGTCTTCCAAAGTGGCTGCATCATTTTGCATTCCCACTAGTAGTGTATGAATTTGCGTTGCTTTGCATCCTCTCCAGTATTTGCTGTTGTCAGTGTTTTGGATTTTGGCCATCCTAAAAGGTGTGTGGTGGTATCTCATTGTTGTAATTCTCAATTCCTGGGACTTCCCTGGTGGCACAGTGGTTAAGAGTCTGCCTGCCAATGCAAGGGACATGGGTTTGATCCCTGGTCCAGGAAGATCCCACATGCCACGGGGCAACTAAGCCCATGTGCCACAACCACTGAGCCTGCACTCTAGAGCCCGCCAGCCACAACTACTGAGCCCATGTGCCGCAAGTACTGAAGCACCTAGGGCCAGTGCTCAGCAACAAGAGAAGCCACTGAAATAAGAAGCCTGTGCACCACAACAAAGAGTAGCCCACCCTTGCTACAGCTAGAGAAAGCCCTCGCAGCAACGAAGACCCAATGCAGCCAAGAACAAATAAATAAATAAATTTATAAAAAAATCTCAATTCCCTAATGACATGTGATATTGAACACCTTTTCATATGTTTCCTTGCCGTGTGTATATCTTCTTTAGTGAGGTGTCTGTTAAGACCTTTTGCCCATTTTTAAAAATTAGACTCTCCATTTTCTTATTGCTGTTTTAAGAATTCTTTGTAAATGTTGAATGAGAGTCCTTTATCAGATCTGCCTTTTGCAGATATTTTCTCGTAACCTGTGGCTTGTCTTTCCTTTCTCTTGACATTGTCTTTTGCAGAGCAGAAGTTTTGAATTGTCATGAAGTCCAGTTTACCAATTATTTCTTTCCTGGATTGTACTTTGGTGTTGTATTTAAAATATCCTCATCATACTTGTCACCTAGGTTTTCTTCTGTGTTATCTTCTGGGAGTTCTGTGGTTTTGCATTTTAGTGTGATCCATTTGAGTTACTGTTTGTGGAAGGTGTAAAGTCTGTGTCTAGATTCATTTTTTTTTTCGCGTGTGGATGTCCAATTATTCCAGCATCATTTGTTGAAAAGACTATCCTTGTTCTACTGTCCTTTGCTGCCTTTGTCAAAGATTAATTGTCTATGTTTGTGTAAGTATTTCTAGGATCTGTATTCTGTTTCATACATTTATTTTGTTATTCTTTTATGAATATCATCCTGTCTTGATCACTGCAGCTTTATAGTAAGTTTTGAAGTCAGGTGGAGTCAGTCCTCAGACTTGCTTTTCTTTACTTAAAAGTCTGTTCCTAGTTGCTCCAAACCTGTACAACTCCTTTATTTCAGTGGGTTCATGCATGTCTATGTTTTAATCCTTCCTGCTCTTATGAAGCCTATCCTGACCACCTTATCAGTCACTTCACTTTCTTTGTTTATTTAATAATTTATATTGAAATTTGTAGCTAGTCATCTTTTCTTTTTTGTTTTTAAATTTTATTTATGTATTTATTATTTTTGGGGGGTACACCAAGTTCAATCATCTGTTTTTATACACATATCCCCGTATTCCCTCCCTCCCTTGACTCCCCCCCCACCCTCCCTCGAGTCCCCCCCACCCTCCCTGTCCCAGTCCTCTAAGGCATCTTCCATCCTCGAGTTGAACTCCCTTTGTTATACAACAGCTTCCCACTGGTTATCTACTTTACAGTTGGTAATATATATATGTCTGTGCTACTCTCTTGCTTCGTCTCAGCTTCCCCTTCACCTCCCGGCCCCTCCCAAGCCTCGAGTTCTCCAGTCCATTCTCTGCACCTGCGTCCTTGTTCTTGTCCCTGAGATCATCAGTACCATTTTTAGATTCCGTATATGTGAGTTAGCATACAATATTTGTCTTTCTCTTTCGGACTGACTTCACTCTGTATGACAGACTCTAGGTCTATCCACCTCATTACATAGAGCTCCATCTCATCCCTTTTTATAGCTGAGGAATATTCCATTGTATATATATGCCACATCTTCTTTATCCATTCATTTGTTGATGGGCATTTAGGTTGCTTCCGTGTCCAGGCTATTGTAAATAGTGCTGCAATAAACATTATGGTACATGTTTCTTTTGGGATTATGGTTTTCTTTGGGTATGTGCTCAGTAGTGGGATTACTGGACCATATGGTAGTTCTAGTTGTAGTTTTTTAAGGAACCTCCGAATTGTTTTCCATAGTGGTTGTACCAACTTACAATCCCACCAATAGTGCAGGAGAGTTCCCTTTTCTCCACACCCTCTCCAACATTTGTTGTTTCCAGATTTTGTGATGATGGCCATTCTGATCGGCGTGAGGTGACACCTCATTGTGGCTTTGACTTGCATTTCTCTAATGATTAGTGATGTTGAGCATCTTTTCATGTGTTTGTTGGCCATCTGTTTGTCTTCTTTGGAGAAATGTCTATTTAGGTCTTCCGCCCATTTGTGGATTGGGTTATTTGCTTTTTTGGTATGAAGCTGCATGAGCTGCTTGTATATTTTGGAGGTTAATCCTTTGTCCGTTGTTTCATAGGCAACTATTTTTTCCCATTCTGAGGGTTGCCTTTTAGTCTTGTTTATGGTTTCTTTCGCTGTGCAAAAGCTTTTAAGTTTTATGAGGTCCCATTTGTTTATTCTTGATTTTATTTCCATGATTCTAGAGGTGGGTCAGAAAGGACCTTGCTTTGATGGATGTCATAGAGTGTTCTGCCTATGTTTTCCTCGAGGAGTTTGATAGTGTCTGGCCTTCCATGTAGGTCTTTAATCCATTTGGAGTTTCTTTTTGTGTATGGTGTTAGGAAGTGTTCTAAGTTCATTCTTTTACATGTTGCTGTCCAATTTTCCCAGCACCACTTATTGAAGAGGCTGTCTTTTTTCCATTGTATATTCGTGCCTCCTTTGTCAAAGATAAGCTGCCCATATATGCTTGGGTTTACCTCTGAGTTCTTTATTCTGTTCTATTGATCTCACTTTCTATTTTTGTGCCAGTACCATACTGTCTTGATCATGGTGGCCTTGTAGTATAGTTTGAAGTCAGGAAGCCTAATTCCACCAACTCCGTCTTTCCTTCTCAAGATTGCTTTGGCTATTCGGGGTCTTTTGTGTTTCCCTACAAATCGTAAGATTTCTTGTTCTAGTTCTGTGAAAAATGCCGTTGGTAATTTGATCGGGATTGCATTGAATCTGCAAATTGTTTTGGGTAAGATAGTCATTTTCACAATATTGATTCTTCCAATCCAAGAACATGGTATGTCCCTCCATCTGTTTGTGTCGTCTTTGATTTCTTTTATCAGTGTCTTAAAGTTTTCTGCATACAGATCTTTTGCCTCCTTAGGCAGATTTACTCCTAGGTATTTTCTTCTTTTGGTTGCAATGGTAAATGGGAGAGTTTCCTTAATTTCTCTTTCTGCTCTTTCGTTGTTAGTGTATAGGAATGCAAGAGATTTCTGTGCATTCATTTTGTATCCTGCTACTTTACTAAATTCATCTATCAGTGCTAGCAGTTTTCTGGTAGCATCTTTAGGGTTTTCTATATATAATATCATGTCATCTGCAAAGAGTGACAATTTGACTTCTTCTTTTCCAATTTGGATTCCTTTTATTTCTTTGTCTTCTCTGATTGCTGTGGCTCAAACTTCTAAAACTATGTGGAATCTTCTCCCTTTTTTTCCTGATGAGTCTGGCTAATGGTTTATCAATTTTGTTATCTTCTCAAAGAACCAGCTTTTAGTTTTATTGATCTTTGATGTTGTTTCCTTCATTTCTTTTGCATTTATTTCTGATATGATCTTTCTGATTTCTTTCCTTCTGCTCACTTTGGGGTTTTTTCTTCTTTCTGTAATTGTTTTAGGTGTTAAGGTTAGGTTGTTTATTTGATATTTTTCTTGTTTCTTGAGCTAGGACTGTATTGCTATCAACTTCCCTCTTAGAACTACTTTTGCTGCATCCCATAGATTTTGGGTTGTTGTGTTTTCATTGTCATTTGTTTCTAGGTATTTTTTGATTTCCTCTTTGATTTCTTGAGTGATTTCTTGGTTGTTTAATAGCATATTGTTTAGTCGCCATGTGTTTGTATTTTTTCCAGTTTGTTTCCAGTAATTGATATGTAGTCTCATGTCACTGTGGTCAGAGAAAATGCTTGATACGATTTCAATTTTTTTGAATTTACTGAGGCTTGATTTGTGACCCAAGATGTGATCTCTCCTAGAAAATTTTCCATGTGCACTTGAGAAGAAAGTGTATTCTGTCGTTTTGGGATGGAATGTCCTATAAATATTCATTAAGTCGAGATGGCCTAATGTGTCATGTAAAGGTTGCATGTCCTTATTTATTTTCTGCTTGGATGATCTGTCCATTGATGTAAGTGGGGTGTTCAAGTCTCGTCCTATTATTCTGTTACTGTCGATTTCCCCTTTTATGGCTGTTAGCATTTGCCTTATGTATTGAGGTGCTCCTATGTTGGGTGCATAGATATTTACAGTTGTTCTATGTTCTTCTTGGGTGGATCCCTTGATCATTCTGTAGTGTCCTTCCTTGTCTCTTGTAATAGTCTTTACTTTAAAGTCTAATGTGTCTGATATGAGTATTGCTACTCCAGCTTTCTTTTGACTTCCATTTGCATGGAATATCTTTTTCCATCCCTTTACTTTCAGTCTATATATGTCCCTTGGTCTGAAGTGGGTTTCTTGTAGGCAGCATATGTAAGGGTCTTGTTTTGGTATCCATTCAGCCAGTTTATGTCTTTTGGTTGGAGCATTTAATCCATGTACAATTCATGTGATGATTGACATGTATGTTCCTATTACCATTTTGTTCATTGTTTTGGGTTTGTTTTTGTAGATCTGTTCCTTCTCTTGTATTTCCTGCTTCGAAAAGTTCCTTTAGCAATTGTTGTAAGGCTGGTTTGGTGGTGCTGAATTCTCTTAGCTGTTGCTTGTCTGTAAAGCTTTTGATTTCTCCATGGAATCTGAATGAGATTCTTGCTGGGTAGAGTATGCTTGCCTGTAGGTTTTTCTCTCTCAGGACTTTCAATATATCCTGCCACTCCCTTCTGGCCTGCAGAGTTTCTGCAGAAACATAAGCTGTTATCCTTTTGCGTTATTTGTTGCTTTTCTCTTGCTGCTTTTAATATGTTTTCTTTGTGTTTAATTTTCATTAGTTTGGTTAATATGTGCCTCAGTGTATTTCTCCTTGGGTTTATTCTAGATGGGACTCTCTGCACTTCTTGGACTTGATGAATTATTTCCTTTCCCATGTTGGGGCAGTTTTCCACTATAACCTCTTCAAATATTTTCTCAGACCCTTTCGTTGTTTTTCTTCTGGGATGCCTATGATTCGAATGTTGGTGGGCTTAATGTTGTCACCAAGGTCTCTGAGACTGTCTTCCATTCTTTTTATTCTTTTTTCTTTTTCCTGCTCTGTGGCAGTTATTTCCCCCATTCTATCTTCCAACTCACTTGTTCATTCTTCTGCCTCAGTTATTCTGCTGTTTGTAGCATCTAGAGTATTTGTAATTTCGGTTATTTTGTTATCTATTACTGTTTGTTTGTTCTTTAGTTCTTCTGAGTCCTTATTAACTGTTTCTTGGATTTTCTCTATTTTGTTATTGAGATTTTGGATCATCTTTACTATCATTACTCTGAATGCTTTTTCAGGCAATTTTCCTATTTCCTCTTCATTTATTTGGTCTTGTGTATTTTCACCTTGTTCCTTCATCTGTGACATATTTTTTTGTCATCTCATTTTTCCCCCACTTTGGATGGGTGGGATTGTGTTCCTCTCCCACTGGGTGTTTGGTCTGAGGTTTCAAGCACTGGAGTTTGTAGGCTGTTGAGTATAGCTGGGTCTTCGTGTTGAGTTGAGAACCTCTGGGAGACCTCAGTCAGATGAATATTCCCTGCGAACTGGGTTTCCCTGCTAGTCCAAAGTTTTGGACTCAGAGCTCCCACCTCAGGAGCTCAGACCTGACCCTGGGCTTGTGAATCAAGATCCCACAAGCCATGTGGAGCAGGAAAATGAAAACAATTTGAAAAAAAGGTAGGAGAAGAGCAGAGCAATAGCAAGATAAAAAATACGGTAATAGGAAACTAACAGATGTGTTAGAAAAATTTAAAAAACAATGGAGCAACAGCTGGAAGGTAAAACAACTGCAATCGCCTAAGTGAGGAGGTGGAAAGAAAAAAAAAGAAAACAAAAAGCCAGAAAAGGCCTTGGCTGTGGGGGTGGGTCTTAGACAAGGGATGGCGGGGCGGGGGGGGGGTGATTTCAGCAGTGGGCAGGGCCTACACTGCGAAAAGGCCTTGGGGGTGGTGGGGAATGGGGCTTAGGCCCAATGAGGCAGAGGGGCCCAGGAATGCCTCTGGTCCTGCGGGCAAAGGACCAGGTCAAGGTACCCAGTGAGCTCCCTGGGCCCGAGTTGGTGGGAGAAATGCTAGGCACCTCCCCTAGTTCTCCAATCTTGGAGGGTCGCTCCCCCTTGGTTTCTCTTCTTCCTCACCCCCTCTCTTCTATTCCCCCAGGACCCTCACAGCTGCAGGGGGCACTGAAAGGCAGGAGACCAGACTCTGATGCCCAACAGGCTTCTCAGGGCCAACTGGGCTAGGGTAACGCCTGTGGCACTTCCCCAGATCTCCCAGTCTCCTAAGGTTCCTGTCTGCCTCTCTTCCTCTCCCCCACCCCCCCACTCTCCTAGGTCCCAAGCAGCTGGAGGGGGCCTGGAGTGTGAAAGCCCAGGTCTGTGAGCCTAGCAGGCTTCCCAGAGCTAGTAGGCAGGGGAAATACCTTCTCCGCCTCCCTTGATCCTCCAATCCCAGAAGGCCCCCTCCCCTGCCTGCCTCTGCTCTTCTTCCCTGCTTTCCTTCTACACCCCTAGGACCAGTGAGACCAAGAGGGGCCCCTGGAGGACTGAAGACCAGGCCTGGGGGTACAACAGGCCTCCCGGTGCCAAGTGGGTAGGGAGATTTCCCGCAGTGTCTACCCCTGAACATCTGGTCCTGCAAGGTCCCCCCCACCACTGCTGTCTGCCTCTCTTCCTCTTCTCCTCTCCTACCTCCCTCCCAGGCTTGTACGACCCACTCAGCCAGAGAGACCGAGGGACCAGACTCAGGAGCCCAGCAGGCTTCTTGGGCCAGTGGGCAGCGGAAATGCCTTCCACTCCTCCCTTGATCCTCTGATCCCAGAGCATCCCTCCCCTCTTCTTTTGCTCTTCTTTTCCCCCCACCGCTTCCCTCCTGTACTTCTAGGATCAACGGCCTGGAGGAGCCTTGGAAGGTGGAGGACCCGCCCAGAAGAAATACCCAGCGGTGCCTCCCCTATTCTTCTGACCTGGAGAGATCCCTTCCCACCCCCACTGTCTGCCTCGCCACCCCCCCACACCCCCAGGATCCTCGTGCCGGAGGGGGGCCTGGAGAGTAAAGGACCAAGCCTGGGAGCCCAGGTGGCCTCCCTGGCCAAGAGGGCAGGCAAAGTGCCCTCTCGCCTCCCCATCCCCCAATCTCAAGGCCCCCACCCCACCTGTCCACCTCTCCACCTCCTCACTCTTCCTCCCTCCTTCACACACCCCCAGGACCCAGGCAGCCCAGCAGGGACCTTGGAGGGTGGATGACCCTGCTGGGGGGCCCAGCAGGCCCTCCAGCTGGGGAGCTCAGCAGGCCTCCTGGCCTCCTGGGTGGGAGAAACCCAGTTGCAGTTTCCTGATCTCCCCAGCCCTCAACGGTCCCTCCAGACCTCCCCCAGCCACCCCCCAGGGGCGCTGGTCCAGTGTGGCTTCCCCTTCCCCGCCCCCCTGACTTGCCCCAGGTCCTACCTGGTTGCTGCGGGGTTCCCGCAGTCTGCTTGGGTCTCAGGTCCCCCGCTGGCATCTGGCAACTGATCTATTTGTGGGGAGATGTGATCTCTGTGTTTTCCCAGGCTGTCATCTTGACTCCGCCCCCTTCATTAATATGTAAATAAAATATTAATTAACATTATATCATTATGAACTCAGGATCAATGAACAAGTGTAGGATTATGACTTCCTTTATACTTTTACAACATTCCTTGAGGCCTTTAGATTTCCTCCTTTGATTTCCCTACCCCTTGTCTTCCCACTCTATTACAGGAGATTGAATATGGTTCCCTGTGTTATACAGTAAGACCTTGTTGTTTATCTATTTCATATATAGTAGTTTGTATCTGCTAATCCCAAACTCCTAATTTATCTCTTCCCCACCCACTTTCCTCTTTGCTAACCACAAATTTGTTTTCTATGTCTATGAGTCTGTCTCTGTTTTGTAAATAGGTTCATTTGTATCCTATTTTAGATGCCACACGTAAGTAACATCATATGGTGTTTATCTTCCTCTTCCTGACTTATTTCCCTTAGTATGATAATCTCCAGGTCCATCCATGTTGCTTCCAATGGCATTATTTCATTCTTTATCATGGCCCCGTAAGTATTCTATTGTATACATGTAGCAGATCTTTATGTGCTCCTCTGTAGATGGACATTAGGTTGCTCGCATGTCTTGGCTACTGTAGATAGTGCTGCTGTGAACATTGGGGTGCATGTATCTTTTCAAATTGCAGTTTTTTCTGGATAGAGGCCCCAGACTGGGATTGCTGGGTCACATGGCAACTCTATTTTGAGTTTTTTTAAGAAACCTGCATACTGTTTTCTAAAATAGCTGCACCAATTTACATTCCTACCTCCAGTGTTGGAGGGTTCCCTTTTCTCCAGGCCCTCTCCAGCATTTCTTATTTGTAGCCTTTTTCTCTTTTTTTTTAAACCTTGAAGATCACCGTTTTTAAAATTTATTTATTTATTTATTTATTTATTTATTTATTGGTTGCATTGGGTCTTTGTTGCTGGGCCCGGGCTTTCTCTAGTTGTGATGAGCAGGGGCTGCTCTTCATTGTGGTGCGCAGGCTTCTCAGTGCAGTGGCTTCTCTTGCTGCGGAGCTCAGGCTCTAGGCTGGCAGGCTTCAGTAGTTGCAGGGTGCGGACTCAGTAGTTGGGGCGCACGGGCTCAGTTGCTCTGCGGCATGTAGGATCTTCCCGGACCAGGAATTGAACCCGTGTCCCCTGCATTGGCAGGTGGGTTCTTAACCACTGTGCCACCAGGGAAGCCCTGTCGACTTTTTAATGATGGCCATTCTGACTGTTGTGAGGTGCTACCTCATTGTATTTTTGATTTGCATTTCTCTAATAATTAGTGATATTGAGCATCTTTTCATGTGCCTGTTGGCCATCCGAATATCTCCTTTGGAGAAATGTCTATTTAGGTACATGGACACATCTTTATCCTCCAGAGTTCATAGTTCACATGAGGGGTTATTCCTGGTATTACACATTCTGTGTGTTTAGATGAATATATAATGATATGTATCCACCATTGTAGTATCATACAGGGTGTTTTCACTACCCTAAAAACCCTCTGTGTTCTGCCTCCCTGCAATACTGTCAACGACTGACTTTTTTATGTCTCCATGGTTTTGCCTTTTCCAGAATTCAGGTGGTTGGGAGGGATCATCCAGTGTGCAGGCCGCCCTTTCAGACTGGCTTCTTTCACTTAGTAGTATGTGTTTAAGTTTCTTCCATGTCTTTTCATGAATTGGTAACTCATTTTTAGCACTGAATAATATCCCATTGTCTGTTTATACCACAGTGTATTTATCCATTCACTTTCTAAAGGACATCTTGAATGCGTCCAAGTTTTGGCAGTTATAAATAAAGTTCCCGTAAGTTTCCGTGTTCAGGTTTTCATGTGGACATAGATGTCAGCATTTGAGTACATGCCAAGAACAGTGATTCCTGGATTGTGTGAGATGAGTATGTTTAGTTTTGTAGGAAACTGCCAGACTGTTTTCCAAAGTGGCTGCATCATTTTGCATTCCCACTAGTAGTGTATGAATTTGCGTTGCTTTGCATCCTCTCCAGTATTTGCTGTTGTCAGTGTTTTGGATTTTGGCCATCCTAAAAGGTGTGTGGTGGTATCTCATTGTTGTAATTCTCAATTCCTGGGACTTCCCTGGTGGCACAGTGGTTAAGAGTCTGCCTGCCAATGCAAGGGACATGGGTTTGATCCCTGGTCCAGGAAGATCCCACATGCCACGGGGCAACTAAGCCCATGTGCCACAACCACTGAGCCTGCACTCTAGAGCCCGCCAGCCACAACTACTGAGCCCATGTGCCGCAAGTACTGAAGCACCTAGGGCCAGTGCTCAGCAACAAGAGAAGCCACTGAAATAAGAAGCCTGTGCACCACAACAAAGAGTAGCCCACCCTTGCTACAGCTAGAGAAAGCCCTCGCAGCAACGAAGACCCAATGCAGCCAAGAACAAATAAATAAATAAATTTATAAAAAAATCTCAATTCCCTAATGACATGTGATATTGAACACCTTTTCATATGTTTCCTTGCCGTGTGTATATCTTCTTTAGTGAGGTGTCTGTTAAGACCTTTTGCCCATTTTTAAAAATTAGACTCTCCATTTTCTTATTGCTGTTTTAAGAATTCTTTGTAAATGTTGAATGAGAGTCCTTTATCAGATCTGCCTTTTGCAGATATTTTCTCGTAACCTGTGGCTTGTCTTTCCCTTCTCTTGACATTGTCTTTTGCAGAGCAGAAGTTTTGAATTGTCATGAAGTCCAGTTTACCAATTATTTCTTTCCTGGATTGTACTTTGGTGTTGTATTTAAAATATCCTCATCATACTTGTCACCTAGGTTTTCTTCTGTGTTATCTTCTGGGAGTTCTGTGGTTTTGCATTTTAGTGTGATCCATTTGAGTTACTGTTTGTGGAAGGTGTAAAGTCTGTGTCTAGATTCATTTTTTTTTCGCGTGTGGATGTCCAATTATTCCAGCATCATTTGTTGAAAAGACTATCCTTGTTCTACTGTCCTTTGCTGCCTTTGTCAAAGATTAATTGTCTATGTTTGTGTAAGTATTTCTAGGATCTGTATTCTGTTTCATACATTTATTTTGTTATTCTTTTATGAATATCATCCTGTCTTGATCACTGCAGCTTTATAGTAAGTTTTGAAGTCAGGTGGAGTCAGTCCTCAGACTTGCTTTTCTTTACTTAAAAGTCTGTTCCTAGTTGCTCCAAACCTGTACAACTCCTTTATTTCAGTGGGTTCATGCATGTCTATGTTTTAATCCTTCCTGCTCTTACGAAGCCTATCCTGACCACCTTATCAGTCACTTCACTTTCTTTGTTTATTTAATAATTTATATTGAAATTTGTAGCTAGTCATCTTTTCTTTTTTGTTTTTAAATTTTATTTATGTATTTATTATTTTTGGGGGGTACACCAAGTTCAATCATCTGTTTTTATACACATATCCCCGTATTCCCTCCCTCCCTTGACTCCCCCCCCACCCTCCCTCGAGTCCCCCCCACCCTCCCTGTCCCAGTCCTCTAAGGCATCTTCCATCCTCGAGTTGAACTCCCTTTGTTATACAACAGCTTCCCACTGGTTATCTACTTTACAGTTGGTAATATATATATGTCTGTGCTACTCTCTTGCTTCGTCTCAGCTTCCCCTTCACCTCCCGGCCCCTCCCAAACCTCGAGTTCTCCAGTCCATTCTCTGCACCTGCGTCCTTGTTCTTGTCCCTGAGATCATCAGTACCATTTTTAGATTCCGTATATGTGAGTTAGCATACAATATTTGTCTTTCTCTTTCGGACTGACTTCACTCTGTATGACAGACTCTAGGTCTATCCACCTCATTACATAGAGCTCCATCTCATCCCTTTTTATAGCTGAGTAATCTTCCATTGTATATATATGCCACATCTTCTTTATCCATTCATTTGTTGATGGGCATTTAGGTTGTTTCCATGTCCTGGCTATTGTAAATAGTGCTGCAGTAAACATTATGGTACATGTTTCTTTTGGGATTATGGTTTTCTTTGGGTATATGCTCAGTAGTGGGATTACTGGATCATATGGTAGTTCTAGTTGTAGTTTTTTAAGGAACCTCCGAATTGTTTTCCATAGTGGTTGTACCAACTTACAATCCCACCAATAGTGCAGGAGAGTTCCCTTTTCTCCACACCCTCTCCAACATTTGTTGTTTCCAGATTTTGTGATGATGGCCATTCTGATTGGCGTGAGGTGACACCTCATTGTGGCTTTGACTTGCATTTCTCTAATGATTAGTGATGTTGAGCATCTTTTCATGTGTTTGCTGGCCATCTGTTTGTCTTCTTTGGAGAAATGTCTATTTAGGTCTTCCGCCCATTTGTGGATTGGGTTATTTGCTTTTTTGGTATGAAGCTGCATGAGTTGCTTGTATATTTTGGAGGTTAATCCTTTGTCCGTTGTTTCATAGGCAACTATTTTTTCCCATTCTGAGGGTTGCCTTTTAGTCTTGTTTATGGTTTCTTTCACTGTGCAAAAGCTTTTAAGTTTTATGAGGTGCCATTTGTTTATTCTTGATTTTATTTCCATGATTCTAGGAGGTGGGTCAGAAAGGACCTTGCTTTGATGGATGTCATAGAGTATTCTGCCTATGTTTTCCTCGAGGAGTTTGATAGTGTCTGGCCTTCCATGTAGGTCTTTAATCCATTTGGAGTTTATTTTTGTGTATGGTGTTAGGAAGTGTTCTAAGTTCATTCTTTTACATGTTGCTGTCCAATTTTCCCAGCACCACTTATTGAAGAGGCTGTCTTTTTTCCATTGTATATTCGTGCCTCCTTTGTCAAAGATAAGCTGCCCATATATGCTTGGGTTTACCTCTGAGTTCTTTATTCTGTTCTATTGATCTCACTTTCTATTTTTGTGCCAGTACCATACTGTCTTGATCATGGTGGCCTTGTAGTATAGTTTGAAGTCAGGAAGCCTAATTCCACCAACTCCGTCTTTCCTTCTCAAGATTGCTTTGGCTATTCGGGGTCTTTTGTGTTTCCCTACAAATCGTAAGATTTCTTGTTCTAGTTCTGTGAAAAATGCCGTTGGTAATTTGATCGGGATTGCGTTGAATCTGCAAATTGTTTTGGGTAAGATAGTCATTTTCACAATATTGATTCTTCCAATCCAAGAACATGGTATGTCCCTCCATCTGTTTGTGTCGTCTCTGATTTCTTTTATCAGTGTCTTAAAGTTTTCTGCATACAGATCTTTTGCCTCCTTAGGCAGATTTACTCCTAGGTATTTTCTTCTTTTGGTTGCAATGGTAAATGGGAGAGTTTCCTTAATTTCTCTTTCTGCTCTTTCGTTGTTAGTGTATAGGAATGCAAGAGATTTCTGTGCATTCATTTTGTATCCTGCTACTTTACTAAATTCATCTATCAGTGCTAGCAGTTTTCTGGTAGCATCTTTAGGGTTTTCTATATATAATATCATGTCATCTGCAAAGAGTGACAATTTGACTTCTTCTTTTCCAATTTGGATTCCTTTTATTTCTTTGTCTTCTCTGATTGCTGTGGCTCAAACTTCTAAAACTATGTGGAATCTTCTCCCTTTTTTTCCTGATGAGTCTGGCTAATGGTTTATCAATTTTGTTATCTTCTCAAAGAACCAGCTTTTAGTTTTATTGATCTTTGATGTTGTTTCCTTCATTTCTTTTGCATTTATTTCTGATATGATCTTTCTGATTTCTTTCCTTCTGCTCACTTTGGGGTTTTTTCTTCTTTCTGTAATTGTTTTAGGTGTTAAGGTTAGGTTGTTTATTTGATATTTTTCTTGTTTCTTGAGCTAGGACTGTATTGCTATCAACTTCCCTCTTAGAACTACTTTTGCTGCATCCCATAGATTTTGGGTTGTTGTGTTTTCATTGTCATTTGTTTCTAGGTATTTTTTGATTTCCTCTTTGATTTCTTGAGTGATTTCTTGGTTGTTTAATAGCATATTGTTTAGTCGCCATGTGTTTGTATTTTTTCCAGTTTGTTTCCAGTAATTGATATGTAGTCTCATGTCACTGTGGTCAGAGAAAATGCTTGATACGATTTCAATTTTTTTGAATTTACTGAGGCTTGATTTGTGACCCAAGATGTGATCTCTCCTAGAAAATTTTCCATGTGCACTTGAGAAGAAAGTGTATTCTGTCGTTTTGGGATGGAATGTCCTATAAATATTCATTAAGTCGAGATGGCCTAATGTGTCATGTAAAGGTTGCATGTCCTTATTTATTTTCTGCTTGGATGATCTGTCCATTGATGTAAGTGGGGTGTTCAAGTCTCGTCCTATTATTCTGTTACTGTCGATTTCCCCTTTTATGGCTGTTAGCATTTGCCTTATGTATTGAGGTGCTCCTATGTTGGGTGCATAGATATTTACAGTTGTTCTATGTTCTTCTTGGGTGGATCCCTTGATCATTCTGTAGTGTCCTTCCTTGTCTCTTGTAATAGTCTTTACTTTAAAGTCTAATGTGTCTGATATGAGTATTGCTACTCCAGCTTTCTTTTGACTTCCATTTGCATGGAATATCTTTTTCCAACCGTTTACTTTCAGTCTATATATGTCCCTTGGTCTGAAGTGGGTTTCTTGTAGGCAGCATATGTAAGAGTCTTGTTTTTGTATCCATTCAGCCAGTTTATGTCTTTTGGTTGGAGCATTTAATCCATGTACAATTCATGTGATGATTGACATGTATGTTCCTGTTCCCATTTTGTTCATTGTTTTGGGTTTGTTTTTGTAGATCTGTTCCTTCTCTTGTATTTCCTGCTTCGAAAAGTTCCTTTAGCAATTGTTGTAAGGCTGGTTTGGTGGTGCTGAATTCTCTTAGCTGTTGCTTGTCTGTAAAGCTTTTGATTTCTCCATGGAATCTGAATGAGATTCTTGCTGGGTAGAGTATGCTTGCCTGTAGGTTTTTCTCTCTCAGGACTTTCAATATATCCTGCCACTCCCTTCTGGCCTGCAGAGTTTCTGCAGAAACATAAGCTGTTATCCTTTTGCGTTATTTGTTGCTTTTCTCTTGCTGCTTTTAATATGTTTTCTTTGTGTTTAATTTTCATTAGTTTGGTTAATATGTGCCTCAGTGTATTTCTCCTTGGGTTTATTCTAGATGGGACTCTCTGCACTTCTTGGACTTGATGAATTATTTCCTTTCCCATGTTGGGGAAGTTTTCCACTATAACCTCTTCAAATATTTTCTCAGACCCTTTCGTTGTTTTTCTTCTGGGATGCCTATGATTCGAATGTTGGTGGGCTTAATGTTGTCACCAAGGTCTCTGAGACTGTCTTCCATTCTTTTTATTCTTTTTTCTTTTTCCTGCTCTGTGGCAGTTATTTCCCCCATTCTATCTTCCAACTCACTTGTTCATTCTTCTGCCTCAGTTATTCTGCTGTTTGTAGCATCTAGAGTATTTGTAATTTCGGTTATTTTGTTATCTATTACTGTTTGTTTGTTCTTTAGTTCTTCTGAGTCCTTATTAACTGTTTCTTGGATTTTCTCTATTTTGTTATCGAGATTTTGGATCATCTTTACTA
This sequence comes from Hippopotamus amphibius kiboko, assembly GCF_030028045.1. Taxonomy (NCBI): domain Eukaryota; kingdom Metazoa; phylum Chordata; class Mammalia; order Artiodactyla; family Hippopotamidae; genus Hippopotamus; species Hippopotamus amphibius. Next base: position 70,303,214 of record NC_080198.1, on the reverse strand, counting down.
TCATTACTCTGAATGCTTTTTCAGGCAATTTTCCTATTTCCTCTTCATTTATTTGGTCTTGTGTATTTTCACCTTGTTCCTTCATCTGTGACATATTTTTTTGTCATCTCATTTTTCCCCCACTTTGGATGGGTGGGATTGTGTTCCTCTCCCACTGGGTGTTTGGTCTGAGGTTTCAAGCACTGGAGTTTGTAGGCTGTTGAGTATAGCTGGGTCTTCGTGTTGAGTTGAGAACCTCTGGGAGACCTCACTCAGATGAATATTCCCTGCGAACTGGGTTTCCCTGCTAGTCCAAAGTTTTGGACTCAGAGCTCCCACCTCAGGAGCTCAGACCTGACCCTGGGCTTGTGAATCAAGATCCCACAAGCCATGTGGAGCAGGAAAATGAAAACAATTTAAAAAAAAGGTAGGAGAAGAGCAGAGCAATAGCAAGATAAAAAATACGGTAATAGGAAACTAACAGATGTGTTAGAAAAATTTAAAAAACAATGGAGCAACAGCTGGAAGGTAAAACAACTGCAATCGCCTAAGTGAGGAGGTGGAAAGAAAAAAAAAGAAAACAAAAAGCCAGAAAAGGCCTTGGCTGTGGGGGTGGGTCTTAGACAAGGGATGGCGGGGCGGGGGGGGTGGTGATTTCAGCAGTGGGCAGGGCCTACACTGCGAAAAGGCCTTGGGGGTGGTGGGGAATGGGGCTTAGGCCCAATGAGGCAGAGGGGCCCAGGAATGCCTCTGGTCCTGCGGGCAAAGGACCAGGTCAAGGTACCCAGTGAGCTCCCTGGGCCCGAGTTGGTGGGAGAAATGCTAGGCACCTCCCCTAGTTCTCCAATCTTGGAGGGTCGCTCCCCCTTGGTTTCTCTTCTTCCTCACCCCCTCTCTTCTATTCCCCCAGGACCCTCACAGCTGCAGGGGGCACTGAAAGGCAGGAGACCAGACTCTGATGCCCAACAGGCTTCTCAGGGCCAACTGGGCTAGGGTAACGCCTGCGGCACTTCCCCAGATCTCCCAGTCTCCTAAGGTTCCTGTCTGCCTCTCTTCCTCTCCCCCACCCCCCACTCTCCTAGGTCCCAAGCAGCTGGAGGGGGCCTGGAGTGTGAAAGCCCAGGTCTGTGAGCCTAGCAGGCTTCCCAGAGCTAGTAGGCAGGGGAAATACCTTCTCCGCCTCCCTTGATCCTCCAATCCCAGAAGGCCCCCTCCCCTGCCTGCCTCTGCTCTTCTTCCCTGCTTTCCTTCTACACCCCTAGGACCAGTGAGACCAAGAGGGGCCCCTGGAGGACTGAAGACCAGGCCTGGGGGCACAACAGGCCTCCCGGTGCCAAGTGGGTAGGGAGATTTCCCGCAGTGTCTACCCCTGATCCTCTGGTCCTGCAAGGTCCCCCCCGCCACTGCTGTCTGCCTCTCTTCCTCTTCTCCTCTCCTACCTCCCTCCCAGGCTTGTACGACCCACTCAGCCAGAGAGACCGAGGGACCAGACTCAGGAGCCCAGCAGGCTTCTTGGGCCAGTGGGCAGCGGAAATGCCTTCCACTCCTCCCCTGATCCTCTGATCCCAGAGCATCCCTCCCCTCTTCTGTCGCTCTTCTTTTCCCCCCACCGCTTCCCTCCTGTACTTCTAGGATCAACGGCCTGGAGGAACCTTGGAAGGTGGAGGACCCGCCCAGAAGAAATACCCAGCGGTGCCTCCCCTATTCTTCTGACCTGGAGAGATCCCTTCCCACCCCCACTGTCTGCCTCGCCACCCCCCCACACCCCCAGGATCCTCGTGCAGGAGGGGGGCCTGGAGAGTAAAGGACCAAGCCTGGGAGCCCAGGTGGCCTCCCTGGCCAAGAGGGCAGGCAAAGTGCCCTCTCGCCTCCCCATCCCCCAATCTCAAGGCCCCCACCCCACCTGTCCACCTCTCCACCTCCTCACTCCTCCTCCCTCCTTCACACACCCCCAGGACCCAGGCAGCCCAGCGGGGACCTTGGAGGGTGGAGAAGCCTGCTGGGGGGCCGAGCAGGCCCTCCAGCTGGGGAGCTCAGCAGGCCTCCTGGCCTCCTGGGTGGGAGAAACCCAGTTGCAGTTTCCTGATCTCCCCAGCCCTCAACGGTCCCTCCAGACCTCCCCCAGCCACCCCCCAGGGGCGCTGGTCCAGTGTGGCTTCCCCTTCCCCGCCCCCCTGACTTGCCCCAGGTCCTACCTGGTTGCTGCGGGGTTCCCGCAGTCTGCTTGGGTCTCAGGTCCCCCGCTGGCATCTGGCAACTGATCTATTTGTGGGGAGATGTGATCTCTGCGTCTTCCCAGGCTGTCATCTTGACTCCGCCCCCTTCATTAATATGTAAATAAAATATTAATTAACATTATATCATTATGAACTCAGGATCAATGAACAAGTGTAGGATTAGGACTTCCTTTATACTTTTACAACATTCCTTGAGGCCTTTAGATTTCCTCCTTTGATTTCCCTACCCCTTGTCTTCCCACTCTATTACAGGAGATTGAATATGGTTCCCTGTGTTATACAGTAAGACCTTGTTGTTTATCTATTTCATATATAGTAGTTTGTATCTGCTCATCCCAAACTCCTAATTTATCTCTTCCCCACCCACTTTCCCCTTTGCTAACCACAAATTTGTTTTCTATGTCTATGAGTCTGTCTCTGTTGTGTAAATAGGTTCATTTGTATCCTATTTTAGATGCCACACGTAAGTAACATCATATGGTGTTTATCTTCCTCTTCCTGACTTATTTCCCTTAGTATGATAATCTCCAGGTCCATCCATGTTGCTTCCAATGGCATTATTTCATTCTTTATCATGGCCCCGTAAGTATTCTATTGTATACATGTAGCAGATCTTTATGTGCTCCTCTGTAGATGGACATTAGGTTGCTCACATGTCTTGGCTACTGTAGATAGTGCTGCTGTGAACATTGGGGTGCGTGTATCTTTTCAAATTGCAGTTTTTTCTGGATAGAGGCCCCAGACTGGGATTGCTGGGTCACATGGCAACTCTATTTTGAGGTTTTTTAAGAAACCTCCATACTGTTTTCTAAAATAGCTGCACCAATTTACATTCCTACCTCCAGTGTAGGAGGGTTCCCTTTTCTCCAGGCCCTCTCCAGCATTTCTTATTTGTAGCCTTTTTCTCTTTTTTTTTAAACCTTGAAGATCACCGTTTTTAAAATTTATTTATTTATTTATTTATTTATTTATTTATTTATTGGCTGCATTGGGTCTTTGTTGCTGGGCCCGGGCTTTCTCTAGTTGTGATGAGCAGGGGCTGCTCTTCGTTGTGGTGCGCAGGCTTCTCAGTGCAGTGGCTTCTCTTGCTGCGGAGCTCAGGCTCTAGGCTGGCAGGCTTCAGTAGTTGCAGGGTGCGGACTCAGTAGTTGGGGCGCACGGGCTCAGGTGCTCTGCGGCATGTAGGATCTTCCCGGACCAGGGATTGAACCCGTGTCCCCTGCATTGGCAGGTGGGTTCTTAACCACTGCGCCACCAGGGAAGCCCTGTCGACTTTTTAATGATGGCCATTCTGACTGTTGTGAGGTGCTACCTCATTGTATTTTTGATTTGCATTTCTCTAATAATTAGTGATATTGAGCATCTTTTCATGTGCCTGTTGGCCATCCGAATATCTCCTTTGGAGAAATGTCTATTTAGGTACATGGACACATCTTTATCCTCCAGAGTTCATAGTTCACATGAGGGGTTATTCCTGGTATTACACATTCTGTGTGTTTAGATGAATATATAATGATATGTATCCACCAGTGTAGTATCATACAGGGTGTTTTCACTACCCTAAAAACCCTCTGTGTTCTGCCTCCCTGCAATACTGTCAACGACTGATTTTTTTATGTCTCCATGGTTTTGCCTTTTCCAGAATTCAGGTGGTTGGGAGGGATCATCCAGTGTGCAGGCCGCCCTTTCAGACTGGCTTCTTTCACTTAGTAGTATGTGTTTAAGTTTCTTCCATGTCTTTTCATGAATTGGTAACTCATTTTTAGCACTGAATAATATTCCATTGTCTGTTTATACCACAGTGTATTTATCCATTCACTTTCTAAAGGACATCTTGAATGCGTCCAAGTTTTGGCAGTTATAAATAAAGTTCCCATAAGTTTCCGTGTTCAGGTTTTCATGTGGACATAGATGTCAGCATTTGAGTACATGCCAAGAACAGTGATTCCTGGATTGTGTGAGATGAGTATGTTTAGTTTTGTAGGAAACTGCCAGACTGTTTTCCAAAGTGGCTGCATCATTTTGCATTCCCACTAGTAGTGTATGAATTTGTGTTGCTTTGCATCCTCTCCAGTATTTGCTGTTGTCAGTGTTTTGGATTTTGGCCATCCTAAAAGATGTGTGGTGGTATCTCATTGTTGTAATTCTCAATTCCTGGGACTTCCCTGGTGGCACAGTGGTTAAGAGTCTGCCTGCCAATGCAAGGGACATGGGTTTGATCCCTGGTCCAGGAAGATCCCACATGCCACGGGGCAACTAAGCCCATGTGCCACAACCACTGAGCCTGCACTCTAGAGCCCGCCAGCCACAACTACTGAGCCCATGTGCCGCAAGTACTGAAGCACCTAGGGCCAGTGCTCAGCAACAAGAGAAGCCACTGAAATAAGAAGCCTGTGCACCACAACAAAGAGTAGCCCACCCTTGCTACAGCTAGAGAAAGCCCTCGCAGCAACGAAGACCCAATGCAGCCAAGAACAAATAAATAAATAAATTTATAAAAAAATCTCAATTCCCTAATGACATGTGATATTGAACACCTTTTCATATGTTTCCTTGCCGTGTGTATATCTTCTTTAGTGAGGTGTCTGTTAAGACCTTTTGCCCATTTTTAAAAATTAGACTCTCCATTTTCTTATTGCTGTTTTAAGAATTCTTTGTAAATGTTGAATGATAGTCCTTTATCAGATCTGCCTTTTGCAGATATTTTCTCGTAACCTGTGGCTTGTCTTTCCCTTCTCTTGACATTGTCTTTTGCAGAGCAGAAGTTTTGAATTGTCATGAAGTCCAGTTTACCAATTATTTCTTTCCTGGATTGTACTTTGGTGTTGTATTTAAAATATCCTCATCATACTTGTCACCTAGATTTTCTTCTGTGTTATCTTCTGGGAGTTCTGTGGTTTTGCATTTTAGTGTGATCCATTTGAGTTACTGTTTGTGGAAGGTGTAAAGTCTGTGTCTAGATTCATTTTTTTTTCGCGTGTGGATGTCCAATTATTCCAGCATCATTTGTTGAAAAGACTATCCTTGTTCTACTGTCCTTTGCTGCCTTTGTCAAAGATTAATTGTCTATGTTTGTGTAAGTATTTCTAGGCTCTGTATTCTGTTTCATACATTTATTTTGTTATTCTTTTATGAATATCATCCTGTCTTGATCACTGCAGCTTTATAGTAAGTTTTGAAGTCAGGTGGAGTCAGTCCTCAGACTTGCTTTTCTTTACTTAAAAGTCTGTTCCTAGTTGCTCCAAACCTGTACAACTCCTTTATTTCAGTGGGTTCATGCATGTCTATGTTTTAATCCTTCCTGCTCTTACGAAGCCTATCCTGACCACCTTATCAGTCACTTCACTTTCTTTGTTTATTTAATAATTTATATTGAAATTTGTAGCTAGTCATCTTTTCTTTTTTGTTTTTAAATTTTATTTATGTATTTATTATTTTTGGGGGGTACACCAAGTTCAATCATCTGTTTTTATACACATATCCCCGTATTCCCTCCCTCCCTTGACTCCCCCCCCACCCTCCCTCGAGTCCCCCCCACCCTCCCTGTCCCAGTCCTCTAAGGCATCTTCCATCCTCGAGTTGAACTCCCTTTGTTATACAACAGCTTCCCACTGGTTATCTACTTTACAGTTGGTAATATATATATGTCTGTGCTACTCTCTTGCTTCGTCTCAGCTTCCCCTTCACCTCCCGGCCCCTCCCAAGCCTCGAGTTCTCCAGTCCATTCTCTGCACCTGCGTCCTTGTTCTTGTCCCTGATATCATCAGTACCATTTTTAGATTCCGTATATGTGAGTTAGCATACAATATTTGTCTTTCTCTTTCGGACTGACTTCACTCTGTATGACAGACTCTAGGTCTATCCACCTCATTACATAGAGCTCCATCTCATCCCTTTTTATAGCTGAGTAATCTTCCATTGTATATATATGCCACATCTTCTTTATCCATTCATTTGTTGATGGGCATTTAGGTTGCTTCCGTGTCCTGGCTATTGTAAATAGTGCTGCAATAAACATTATGGTACATGTTTCTTTTGGGATTATGGTTTTCTTTGGGTATGTGCTCAGTAGTGGGATTACTGGATCATATGGTAGTTCTAGTTGTAGTTTTTTAAAGAACCTCCGAATTGTTTTCCATAGTGGTTGTACCAACTTACAGTCCCACCAATAGTGCAGGAGAGTTCCCTTTTCTCCACACCCTCTCCAACATTTGTTGTTTCCAGATTTTGTGATGATGGCCATTCTGATCGGCGTGAGGTGACACCTCATTGTGGCTTTGACTTGCATTTCTCTAATGATTAGTGATGTTGAGCATCTTTTCATGTGTTTGTTGGCCATCTGTTTGTCTTCTTTGGAGAAATGTCTATTTAGGTCTTCCGCCCATTTGTGAATTGGGTTATTTGCTTTTTTGGTATGAAGCTGCATGAGCTGCTTGTATATTTTGGAGGTTAATCCTTTGTCCGTTGTTTCGTAGGCAACTATTTTTTCCCATTCTGAGGGTTGCCTTTTAGTCTTGTTTATGGTTTCTTTCGCTGTGCAAAAGCTTTTAAGTTTTATGAGGTCCCATTTGTTTATTCTTGATTTTATTTCCATGATTCTAGGAGGTGGGTCAGAAAGGACCTTGCTTTGATGGATGTCATAGAGTGTTCTGCCTATGTTTTCCTCGAGGAGTTTGATAGTGTCTGGCCTTCCATGTAGGTCTTTAATCCATTTGGAGTTTCTTTTTGTGTATGGTGTTAGGAAGTGTTCTAAGTTCATTCTTTTACATGTTGCTGTCCAATTTTCCCAGCACCACTTATTGAAGAGGCTGTCTTTTTTCCATTGTATATTCGTGCCTCCTTTGTCAAAGATAAGCTGCCCATATATGCTTGGGTTTACCTCTGAGTTCTTTATTCTGTTCTATTGATCTCACTTTCTATTTTTGTGCCAGTACCATACTGTCTTGATCATGGTGGCCTTGTAGTATAGTTTGAAGTCAGGAAGCCTAATTCCACCAACTCCGTCTTTCCTTCTCAAGATTGCTTTGGCTATTCGGGGTCTTTTGTGTTTCCCTACAAATCGTAAGATTTCTTGTTCTAGTTCTGTGAAAAATGCCGTTGGTAATTTGATCGGGATTGCGTTGAATCTGCAAATTGTTTTGGGTAAGATAGTCATTTTCACAATATTGATTCTTCCAATCCAAGAACATGGTATGTCCCTCCATCTGTTTGTGTCATCTCTGATTTCTTTTATCAGTGTCTTAAAGTTTTCTGCATACAGATCTTTTGCCTCCTTAGGCAGATTTACTCCTAGGTATTTTCTTCTTTTGGTTGCAATGGTAAATGGGAGAGTTTCCTTAATTTCTCTTTCTGCTCTTTCGTTGTTAGTGTATAGGAATGCAAGAGATTTCTGTGCATTCATTTTGTATCCTGCTACTTTACTAAATTCATCTATCAGTTCTAGCAGTTTTCTGGTAGCATCTTTAGGGTTTTCTATATATAATATCATGTCATCTGCAAAGAGTGACAATTTGACTTCTTCTTTTCCAATTTGGATTCCTTTTATTTCTTTGTCTTCTCTGATTGCTGTGGCTCAAACTTCTAAAACTATGTGGAATCTTCTCCCTTTTTTTCCTGATGAGTCTGGCTAATGGTTTATCAATTTTGTTATCTTCTCAAAGAACCAGCTTTTAGTTTTATTGATCTTTGATGTTGTTTCCTTCATTTCTTTTGCATTTATTTCTGATATGATCTTTCTGATTTCTTTCCTTCTGCTCACTTTGGGGTTTTTTCTTCTTTCTGTAATTGTTTTAGGTGTTAAGGTTAGGTTGTTTATTTGATATTTTTCTTGTTTCTTGAGCTAGGACTGTATTGCTATCAACTTCCCTCTTAGAACTGCTTTTGCTGCATCCCATAGATTTTGGGTTGTTGTGTTTTCATTGTCATTTGTTTCTAGGTATTTTTTGATTTCCTCTTTGATTTCTTGAGTGATTTCTTGGTTGTTTAATAGCATATTGTTTAGTCGCCATGTGTTTGTATTTTTTCCAGTTTTTTTCCAGTAATTGATATGTAGTCTCATGTCACTGTGGTCAGAGAAAATGCTTGATACGATTTCAATTTTTTTGAATTTACTGAGGCTTGATTTGTGACCCAAGATGTGATCTCTCCTAGAAAATTTTCCATGTGCACTTGAGAAGAAAGTGTATTCTGTCGTTTTGGGATGGAATGTCCTATAAATATTCATTAAGTCGAGATGGCCTAATGTGTCATGTAAAGGTTGCATGTCCTTATTTATTTTCTGCTTGGATGATCTGTCCATTGATGTAAGTGGGGTGTTCAAGTCTCGTCCTATTATTCTGTTACTGTCGATTTCCCCTTTTATGGCTGTTAGCATTTGCCTTATGTATTGAGGTGCTCCTATGTTGGGTGCATAGATATTTACAGTTGTTCTATGTTCTTCTTGGGTGGATCCCTTGATCATTCTGTAGTGTCCTTCCTTGTCTCTTGTAATAGTCTTTACTTTAAAGTCTAATGTGTCTGATATGAGTATTGCTACTCCAGCTTTCTTTTGACTTCCATTTGCATGGAATATCTTTTTCCATCCCTTTACTTTCAGTCTATATATGTCCCTTGGTCTGAAGTGGGTTTCTTGTAGGCAGCGTATGTAAGGGTCTTGTTTTTGTATCCATTCAGCCAGTTTATGTCTTTTGGTTGGAGCATTTAATCCATGTACAATTCATGTGATGATTGACATGTATGTTCCTATTACCATTTTGTTCATTGTTTTGGGTTTGTTTTTGTAGATCTGTTCCTTCTCTTGTATTTCCTGCTTCGAAAAGTTCCTTTAGCAATTGTTGTAAGGCTGGTTTGGTGGTGCTGAATTCTCTTAGCTGTTGCTTGTCTGTAAAGCTTTTGATTTCTCCATGGAATCTGAATGAGATTCTTGCTGGGTAGAGTATGCTTGCCTGTAGGTTTTTCTCTCTCAGGACTTTCAATATATCCTGCCACTCCCTTCTGGCCTGCAGAGTTTCTGCAGAAACATAAGCTGTTATCCTTTTGCGTTATTTGTTGCTTTTCTCTTGCTGCTTTTAATATGTTTTCTTTGTGTTTAATTTTCATTAGTTTGGTTAATATGTGCCTCAGTGTATTTCTCCTTGGGTTTATTCTAGATGGGACTCTCTGCACTTCTTGGACTTGATGAATTATTTCCTTTCCCATGTTGGGGAAGTTTTCCACTATAACCTCTTCAAATATTTTCTCAGACCCTTTCGTTGTTTTTCTTCTGGGATGCCTATGATTCGAATGTTGGTGGGCTTAATGTTATCACCAAGGTCTCTGAGACTGTCTTCCATTCTTTTTATTCTTTTTTCTTTTTCCTGCTCTGTGGCAGTTATTTCCCCCATTCTATCTTCCAACTCACTTGTTCATTCTTCTGCCTCAGTTATTCTGCTGTTTGTAGCATCTAGAGTATTTGTAATTTCGGTTATTTTGTTATCTATTACTGTTTGTTTGTTCTTTAGTTCTTCTGAGTCCTTATTAACTGTTTCTTGGATTTTCTCTATTTTGTTATCGAGATTTTGGATCATCTTTACTATCATTACTCTGAATGCTTTTTCAGGCAATTTTCCTATTTCCTCTTCATTTATTTGGTCTTGTGTATTTTCACCTTGTTCCTTCATCTGTGACATATTTTTTTTGTCATCTCATTTTTCCCCCACTTTGGATGGGTGGGATTGTGTTCCTCTCCCACTGGGTGTTTGGTCTGAGGTTTCAAGCACTGGAGTTTGTAGGCTGTTGAGTATAGCTGGGTCTTCGTGTTGAGTTGAGAACCTCTGGGAGACCTCACTCAGATGAATATTCCCTGCGAACTGGGTTTCCCTGCTAGTCCAATGTTTTGGACTCAGAGCTCCCACCTCAGGAGCTCAGACCTGACCCTGGGCTTGTGAATCAAGATCCCACAAGCCATGTGGAGCAGGAAAATGAAAACAATTTAAAAAAAAGGTAGGAGAAGAGCAGAGCAATAGCAAGATAAAAAATACGGTAATAGGAAACTAACAGATGTGTTAGAAAAATTTAAAAAACAATGGAGCAACAGCTGGAAGGTAAAACAACTGCAATCGCCTAAGTGAGGAGGTGGAAAGAAAAAAAAAGAAAACAAAAAGCCAGAAAAGGCCTTGGCTGTGGGGGTGGGTCTTAGACAAGGGATGGCGGGGCGGGGGGGGGTGATTTCAGCAGTGGACAGGGCTTACACTGCGAAAAGGCCTTGGGGGTGGTGGGGAATGGGGCTTAGGCCCAATGAGGCAGAGGGGCCCAGGAATGCCTCTGGTCCTGCGGGCAAAGGACCAGGTCAAGGTACCCAGTGAGCTCCCTGGGCCCGAGTTGGTGGGAGAAATGCTAGGCACCTCCCCCTAGTTCTCCAATCTTGGAGGGTCGCTCCCCCTTGGTTTCTCTTCTTCCTCACCCCCTCTCTTCTATTCCCCCAGGACCCTCACAGCTGCAGGGGGCACTGAAAGGCAGGAGACCAGACTCTGATGCCCAACAGGCTTCTCAGGGCCAACTGGGCTAGGGTAACGCCTGCGGCACTTCCCCAGATCTCCCAGTCTCCTAAGGTTCCTGTCTGCCTCTCTTCCTCTCCCCCACCCCCCACTCTCCTAGGTCCCAAGCAGCGGGAGGGGGCCTGGAGTGTGAAAGCCCAGGTCTGTGAGCCTAGCAGGCTTCCCAGAGCTAGTAGGCAGGGGAAATACCTTCTCCGCCTCCCTTGATCCTCCAATCCCAGAAGGCCCCCTCCCCTGCCTGCCTCTGCTCTTCTTCCCTGCTTTCCTTCTACACCCCTAGGACCAGTGAGACCAAGAGGGGCCCCTGGAGGACTGAAGACCAGGCCTGGGGGCACAACAGGCCTCCCGGTGCCAAGTGGGTAGGGAGATTTCCCGCAGTGTCTACCCCTGTTCCTCTGGTCCTGCAAGGTCCCCCCCGCCACTGCTGTCTGCCTCTCTTCCTCTTCTCCTCTCCTACCTCCCTCCCAGGCTTGTACGACCCACTCAGCCAGAGAGACCGAGGGACCAGACTCAGGAGCCCAGCAGGCTTCTTGGGCCAGTGGGCAGCGGAAATGCCTTCCACTCCTCCCCTGATCCTCTGATCCCAGAGCATCCCTCCCCTCTTCTGTCGCTCTTCTTTTCCCCCCACCGCTTCCCTCCTGTACTTCTAGGATCAACGGCCTGGAGGAGCCTTGGAAGGTGGAGGACCCGCCCAGAAGAAATACCCAGCGGTTCCTCCCCTATTCTTCTGACCTGGAGAGATCCCTTCCCACCCCCACTGTCTGCCTCGCCACCCCCCCACACCCCCAGGATCCTCGTGCCGGAGGGGGGCCTGGAGAGTAAAGGACCAAGCCTGGGAGCCCAGGTGGCCTCCCTGGCCAAGAGGGCAGGCAAAGTGCCCTCTCGCCTCCCCATCCCCCAATCTCAAGGCCCCCACCCCACCTGTCCACCTCTCCACCTCCTCACTCCTCCTCCCTCCTTCACACACCCCCAGGACCCAGGCAGCCCAGCGGGGACCTTGGAGGGTGGATGACCCTGCTGGGGGGCCCAGCAGGCCCTCCAGCTGGGGAGCTCAGCAGGCCTCCTGGCCTCCTGGGTGGGAGAAACCCAGTTGCAGTTTCCTGATCTCCCCAGCCCTCAACGGTCCCTCCAGACCTCCCCCAGCCACCCCCCAGGGGCGCTGGTCCAGTGTGGCTTCCCCTTCCCTGCCCCCCTGACTTGCCCCAGGTCCTACCTGGTTGCTGCAGGGTTCCCGCAGTCTGCTTGGGTCTCAGGTCCCCCGCTGCCATCTGGCAACTGATCTATTTGTGGGGAGATGTGATCTCTGCATCTTCCCAGGCTGTCATCTTGACTCCGCCCCCTTCATTAATATGTAAATAAAATATTAATTAACATTATATCATTATGAACTCAGGATCAATGAACAAGTGTAGGATTATGACTTCCTTTATACTTTTACAACATTCCTTGAGGCCTTTAGATTTCCTCCTTTGATTTCCCTACCCCTTGTCTTCCCACTCTATTACAGGAGATTGAATATGGTTCCCTGTGTTATACAGTAAGACCTTGTTGTTTATCTATTTCATATATAGTAGTTTGTATCTGCTAATCCCAAACTCCTAATTTATCTCTTCCCCACCCACTTTCCTCTTTGCTAACCACAAATTTGTTTTCTATGTCTATGAGTCTGTCTCTGTTTTGTAAATAGGTTCATTTGTATCCTATTTTAGATGCCACACGTAAGTAACATCATATGGTGTTTATCTTCCTCTTCCTGACTTATTTCCCTTAGTATGATAATCTCCAGGTCCATCCATGTTGCTTCCAATGGCATTATTTCATTCTTTATCATGGCCCCGTAAGTATTCTATTGTATACATGTAGCAGATCTTTATGTGCTCCTCTGTAGATGGACATTAGGTTGCTCACATGTCTTGGCTACTGTAGATAGTGCTGCTGTGAACATTGGGGTGCGTGTATCTTTTCAAATTGCAGTTTTTTCTGGATAGAGGCCCCAGACTGGGATTGCTGGGTCACATGGCAACTCTATTTTGAGGTTTTTTAAGAAACCTCCATACTGTTTTCTAAAATAGCTGCACCAATTTACATTCCTACCTCCAGTGTAGGAGGGTTCCCTTTTCTCCAGGCCCTCTCCAGCATTTCTTATTTGTAGCCTTTTTCTCTTTTTTTTTAAACCTTGAAGATCACCGTTTTTAAAATTTATTTATTTATTTATTTATTTATTTATTTATTTATTGGCTGCATTGGGTCTTTGTTGCTGGGCCCGGGCTTTCTCTAGTTGTGATGAGCAGGGGCTGCTCTTCGTTGTGGTGTGCAGGCTTCTCAGTGCAGTGGCTTCTCTTGCTGCGGAGCTCAGGCTCTAGGCTGGCAGGCTTCAGTAGTTGCAGGGTGCGGACTCAGTAGTTGGGGCGCATGGGCTCAGTTGCTCTGCGGCATGTAGGATCTTCCCGGACCAGGGATTGAACCCGTGTCCCCTGCATTGGCAGGTGGGTTCTTAACCACTGCGCCACCAGGGAAGCCCTGTCGACTTTTTAATGATGGCCATTCTGACTGTTGTGAGGTGCTACCTCATTGTATTTTTGATTTGCATTTCTCTAATAATTAGTGATATTGAGCATCTTTTCATGTGCCTGTTGGCCATCCGAATATCTCCTTTGGAGAAATGTCTATTTAGGTACATGGACACATCTTTATCCTCCAGAGTTCATAGTTCACATGAGGGGTTATTCCTGGTATTACACATTCTGTGTGTTTAGATGAATATATAATGATATGTATCCACCATTGTAGTATCATACAGGGTGTTTTCACTACCCTAAAAACCCTCTGTGTTCTGCCTCCCTGCAATACTGTCAACGACTGATTTTTTTATGTCTCCATGGTTTTGCCTTTTCCAGAATTCAGGTGGTTGGGAGGGATCATCCAGTGTGCAGGCCGCCCTTTCAGACTGGCTTCTTTCACTTAGTAGTATGTGTTTAAGTTTCTTCCATGTCTTTTCATGAATTGGTAACTCATTTTTAGCACTGAATAATATTCCATTGTCTGTTTATACCACAGTGTATTTATCCATTCACTTTCTAAAGGACATCTTGAATGCGTCCAAGTTTTGGCAGTTATAAATAAAGTTCCCGTAAGTTTCCGTGTTCAGGTTTTCATGTGGACATAGATGTCAGCATTTGAGTACATGCCAAGAACAGTGATTCCTGGATTGTGTGAGATGAGTATGTTTAGTTTTGTAGGAAACTGCCAGACTGTTTTCCAAAGTGGCTGCATCATTTTGCATTCCCACTAGTAGTGTATGAATTTGCGTTGCTTTGCATCCTCTCCAGTATTTGCTGTTGTCAGTGTTTTGGATTTTGGCCATCCTAAAAGGTGTGTGGTGGTATCTCATTGTTGTAATTCTCAATTCCTGGGACTTCCCTGGTGGCACAGTGGTTAAGAGTCTGCCTGCCAATGCAAGGGACATGGGTTTGATCCCTGGTCCAGGAAGATCCCACATGCCACGGGGCAACTAAGCCCATGTGCCACAACCACTGAGCCTGCACTCTAGAGCCCGCCAGCCACAACTACTGAGCCCATGTGCCGCAAGTACTGAAGCACCTAGGGCCAGTGCTCAGCAACAAGAGAAGCCACTGAAATAAGAAGCCTGTGCACCACAACAAAGAGTAGCCCACCCTTGCTACAGCTAGAGAAAGCCCTCGCAGCAACGAAGACCCAATGCAGCCAAGAACAAATAAATAAATAAATTTATAAAAAAATCTCAATTCCCTAATGACATGTGATATTGAACACCTTTTCATATGTTTCCTTGCCGTGTGTATATCTTCTTTAGTGAGGTGTCTGTTAAGACCTTTTGCCCATTTTTAAAAATTAGACTCTCCATTTTCTTATTGCTGTTTTAAGAATTCTTTGTAAATGTTGAATGAGAGTCCTTTATCAGATCTGCCTTTTGCAGATATTTTCTCGTAACCTGTGGCTTGTCTTTCCCTTCTCTTGACATTGTCTTTTGCAGAGCAGAAGTTTTGAATTGTCATGAAGTCCAGTTTACCAATTATTTCTTTCCTGGATTGTACTTTGGTGTTGTATTTAAAATATCCTCATCATACTTGTCACCTAGATTTTCTTCTGTGTTATCTTCTGGGAGTTCTGTGGTTTTGCATTTTAGTGTGATCCATTTGAGTTACTGTTTGTGGAAGGTGTAAAGTCTGTGTCTAGATTCATTTTTTTTTCGCGTGTGGATGTCCAATTATTCCAGCATCATTTGTTGAAAAGACTATCCTTGTTCTACTGTCCTTTGCTGCCTTTGTCAAAGATTAATTGTCTATGTTTGTGTAAGTATTTCTAGGCTCTGTATTCTGTTTCATACATTTATTTTGTTATTCTTTTATGAATATCATCCTGTCTTGATCACTGCAGCTTTATAGTAAGTTTTGAAGTCAGGTGGAGTCAGTCCTCAGACTTGCTTTTCTTTACTTAAAAGTCTGTTCCTAGTTGCTCCAAACCTGTACAACTCCTTTATTTCAGTGGGTTCGTGCATGTCTATGTTTTAATCCTTCCTGCTCTTACGAAGCCTATCCTGACCACCTTATCAGTCACTTCACTTTCTTTGTTTATTTAATAATTTATATTGAAATTTGTAGCTAGTCATCTTTTCTTTTTTGTTTTTAAATTTTATTTATGTATTTATTATTTTTGGGGGGTACACCAAGTTCAATCATCTGTTTTTATACACATATCCCCGTATTCCCTCCCTCCCTTGACTCCCCCCCCCACCCTCCCTCGAGTCCCCCCCACCCTCCCTGTCCCAGTCCTCTAAGGCATCTTCCATCCTCGAGTTGAACTCCCTTTGTTATACAACAGCTTCCCACTGGTTATCTACTTTACAGTTGGTAATATATATATGTCTGTGCTACTCTCTTGCTTCGTCTCAGCTTCCCCTTCACCTCCCGGCCCCTCCCAAGCCTCGAGTTCTCCAGTCCATTCTCTGCACCTGCGTCCTTGTTCTTGTCCCTGAGATCATCAGTACCATTTTTAGATTCCGTATATGTGAGTTAGCATACAATATCTGTCTTTCTCTTTCGGACTGACTTCACTCTGTATGACAGACTCTAGGTCTATCCACCTCATTACATAGAGCTCCATCTCATCCCTTTTTATAGCTGAGTAATATTCCATTGTATATATATGCCACATCTTCTTTATCCATTCATTTGTTGATGGGCATTTAGGTTGCTTCCATGTCCTGGCTAATGTAAATAGTGCTGCAATAAACATTATGGTACATGTTTCTTTTGGGATTATGGTTTTCTTTGGGTATGTGCTCAGTAGTGGGATTACTGGATCATATGGTAGTTCTAGTTGTAGTTTTTTAAAGAACCTCCGAATTGTTTTCCATAGTGGTTGTACCAACTTACAATCCCACCAATAGTGCAGGAGAGTTCCCTTTTCTCCACACCCTCTCCAACATTTGTTGTTTCCAGATTTTGTGATGATGGCCATTCTGATCGGCGTGAGGTGACACCTCATTGTGGCTTGGACTTGCATTTCTCTAATGATTAGTGATGTTGAGCATCTTTTCATGTGTTTGTTGGCCATCTGTTTGTCTTCTTTGGAGAAATGTCTATTTAGGTCTTCCGCCCATTTGTGGATTGGGTTATTTGCTTTTTTGGTATGAAGCTGCATGAGCTGCTTGTATATTTTGGAGGTTAATCCTTTGTCCGTTGTTTCGTAGGCAACTATTTTTTCCCATTCTGAGGGTTGCCTTTTAGTCTTGTTTATGGTTTCTTTCGCTGTGCAAAAGCTTTTAAGTTTTATGAGGTCCCATTTGTTTATTCTTGATTTTATTTCCATGATTCTAGGAGGTGGGTCAGAAAGGACCTTGCTTTGATGGATGTCATAGAGTGTTCTGCCTATGTTTTCCTCGAGGAGTTTGATAGTGTCTGGCCTTCCATGTAGGTCTTTAATCCATTTGGAGTTTCTTTTTGTGTATGGTGTTAGGAAGTGTTCTAAGTTCATTCTTTTACATGTTGCTGTCCAATTTTCCCAGCACCACTTATTGAAGAGGCTGTCTTTTTTCCATTGTATATTCGTGCCTCCTTTGTCAAAGATAAGCTGCCCATATATGCTTGGGTTTACCTCTGAGTTCTTTATTCTGTTCTATTGATCTCACTTTCTATTTTTGTGCCAGTACCATACTGTCTTGATCATGGTGGCCTTGTAGTATAGTTTGAAGTCAGGAAGCCTAATTCCACCAACTCCGTCTTTCCTTCTCAAGATTGCTTTGGCTATTCGGGGTCTTTTGTGTTTCCCTACAAATCGTAAGATGTCTTGTTCTAGTTCTGTGAAAAATGCCGTTGGTAATTTGATCGGGATTGCGTTGAATCTGCAAATTGTTTTGGGTAAGAGAGTCATTTTCACAATATTGATTCTTCCAATCCAAGAACATGGTATGTCCCTCCATCTGTTTGTGTCATCTCTGATTTCTTTTATCAGTGTCTTAAAGTTTTCTGCATACAGATCTTTTGCCTCCTTAGGCAGATTTACTCCTAGGTATTTTCTTCTTTTGGTTGCAATGGTAAATGGGAGAGTTTCCTTAATTTCTCTTTCTGCTCTTTCGTTGTTAGTGTATAGGAATGCAAGAGATTTCTGTGCATTCATTTTGTATCCTGCTACTTTACTAAATTCATCTATCAGTGCTAGCAGTTTTCTGGTAGCATCTTTAGGGTTTTCTATATATAATATCATGTCATCTGCAAAGAGTGACAATTTGACTTCTTCTTTTCCAATTTGGATTCCTTTTATTTCTTTGTCTTCTCTGATTGCTGTGGCTCAAACTTCTAAAACTATGTGGAATCTTCTCCCTTTTTTTCCTGATGAGTCTGGCTAATGGTTTATCAATTTTGTTATCTTCTCAAAGAACCAGCTTTTAGTTTTATTGATCTTTGATGTTGTTTCCTTCATTTCTTTTGCATTTATTTCTGATATGATCTTTCTGATTTCTTTCCTTCTGCTCACTTTGGGGTTTTTTCTTCTTTCTGTAATTGTTTTAGGTGTTAAGGTTAGGTTGTTTATTTGATATTTTTCTTGTTTCTTGAGCTAGGACTGTATTGCTATCAACTTCCCTCTTAGAACTGCTTTTGCTGCATCCCATAGATTTTGGGTTGTTGTGTTTTCATTGTCATTTGTTTCTAGGTATTTTTTGATTTCCTCTTTGATTTCTTGAGTGATTTCTTGGTTGTTTAATAGCATATTGTTTAGTCGCCATGTGTTTGTATTTTTTCCAGTTTTTTTCCAGTAATTGATATGTAGTCTCATGTCACTGTGGTCAGAGAAAATGCTTGATACGATTTCAATTTTTTTGAATTTACTGAGGCTTGATTTGTGACCCAAGATGTGATCTCTCCTAGAAAATTTTCCATGTGCACTTGAGAAGAAAGTGTATTCTGTCGTTTTGGGATGGAATGTCCTATAAATATTCATTAAGTCGAGATGGCCTAATGTGTCATGTAAAGGTTGCATGTCCTTATTTATTTTCTGCTTGGATGATCTGTCCATTGATGTAAGTGGGGTGTTCAAGTCTCGTCCTATTATTCTGTTACTGTCGATTTCCCCTTTTATGGCTGTTAGCATTTGCCTTATGTATTGAGGTGCTCCTATGTTGGGTGCATAGATATTTACAGTTGTTCTATGTTCTTCTTGGGTGGATCCCTTGATCATTCTGTAGTGTCCTTCCTTGTCTCTTGTAATAGTCTTTACTTTAAAGTCTAATGTGTCTGATATGAGTATTGCTACTCCAGCTTTCTTTTGACTTCCATTTGCATGGAATATCTTTTTCCATCCCTTTACTTTCAGTCTATATATGTCCCTTGGTCTGAAGTGGGTTTCTTGTAGGCAGCATATGTAAGGGTCTTGTTTTTGTATCCATTCAGCCAGTTTATGTCTTTTGGTTGGAGCATTTAATCCATGTACAATTCATGTGATGATTGACATGTATGTTCCTATTACCATTTTGCTCATTGTTTTGGGTTTGTTTTTGTAGATCTGTTCCTTCTCTTGTATTTCCTGCTTCGAAAAGTTCCTTTAGCAATTGTTGTAAGGCTGGTTTGGTGGTGCTGAATTCTCTTAGCTGTTGCTTGTCTGTAAAGCTTTTGATTTCTCCATGGAATCTGAATGAGATTCTTGCTGGGTAGAGTATGCTTGCCTGTAGGTTTTTCTCTCTCAGGACTTTCAATATATCCTGCCACTCCCTTCTGGCCTGCAGAGTTTCTGCAGAAACATAAGCTGTTATCCTTTTGCGTTATTTGTTGCTTTTCTCTTGCTGCTTTTAATATGTTTTCTTTGTGTTTAATTTTCATTAGTTTGGTTAATATGTGCCTCAGTGTATTTCTCCTTGGGTTTATTCTAGATGGGACTCTCTGCACTTCTTGGACTTGATGAATTATTTCCTTTCCCATGTTGGGGAAGTTTTCCACTATAACCTCTTCAAATATTTTCTCAGACCCTTTCATTGTTTTTCTTCTGGGATGCCTATGATTCGAATGTTGGTGGGCTTAATGTTGTCACCAAGGTCTCTGAGACTGTCTTCCATTCTTTTTATTCTTTTTTCTTTTTCCTGCTCTGTGGCAGTTATTTCCCCCATTCTATCTTCCAACTCACTTGTTCATTCTTCTGCCTCAGTTATTCTGCTGTTTGTAGCATCTAGAGTATTTGTAATTTCGGTTATTTTGTTATCTATTACTGTTTGTTTGTTCTTTAGTTCTTCTGAGTCCTTATTAACTGTTTCTTGTATTTTCTCTATTTTGTTATCGAGATTTTGGATCATCTTTACTATCATTACTCTGAATGCTTTTTCAGGCAATTTTCCTATTTCCTCTTCATTTATTTGGTCTTGTGTATTTTCACCTTGTTCCTTCATCTGTGACATATTTTTTTGTCATCTCATTTTTCCCCCACTTTGGATGGGTGGGATTGTGTTCCTCTCCCACTGGGTGTTTGGTCTGAGGTTTCAAGCACTGGAGTTTGTAGGCTGTTGAGTATAGCTGGGTCTTCGTGTTGAGTTGAGAACCTCTGGGAGACCTCACTCAGATGAATATTCCCTGCGAACTGGGTTTCCCTGCTAGTCCAATGTTTTGGACTCAGAGCTCCCACCTCAGGAGCTCAGACCTGACCCTGGGCTTGTGAATCAAGATCCCACAAGCCATGTGGAGCAGGAAAATGAAAACAATTTTAAAAAAAGGTAGGAGAAGAGCAGAGCAATAGCAAGATAAAAAATACGGTAATAGGAAACTAACAGATGTGTTAGAAAAATTTAAAAAACAATGGAGCAACAGCTGGAAGGTAAAACAACTGCAATCGCCTAAGTGAGGAGGTGGAAAGAAAAAAAAAGAAAACAAAAAGCCAGAAAAGGCCTTGGCTGTGGGGGTGGGTCTTAGACAAGGGATGGCGGGGCGGGGGGGGGGTGATTTCAGCAGTGGGCAGGGTCTACACTGCGAAAAGGCCTTGGGGGTGGTGGGGAATGGGGCTTAGGCCCAATGAGGCAGAGGGGCCCAGGAATGCCTCTGGTCCTGCGGGCAAAGGACCAGGTCAAGGTACCCAGTGAGCTCCCTGGGCCCGAGTTGGTGGGAGAAATGCTAGGCACCTCCCCTAGTTCTCCAATCTTGGAGGGTCACTCCCCCTTGGTTTCTCTTCTTCCTCACCCCCTCTCTTCTATTCCCCCAGGACCCTCACAGCTGCAGGGGGCACTGAAAGGCAGGAGACCAGACTCTGATGCCCAACAGGCTTCTCAGGGCCAACTGGGCTAGGGTAACGCCTGCGGCACTTCCCCAGATCTCCCAGTCTCCTAAGGTTCCTGTCTGCCTCTCTTCCTCTCCCCCACCCCCCACTCTCCTAGGTCCCAAGCAGCTGGAGGGGGCCTGGAGTGTGAAAGCCCAGGTCTGTGAGCCTAGCAGGCTTCCCAGAGCTAGTAGGCAGGGGAAATACCTTCTCCGCCTCCCTTGATCCTCCAATCCCAGAAGGCCCCCTCCCCTGCCTGCCTCTGCTCTTCTTCCCTGCTTTCCTTCTACACCCCTAGGACCAGTGAGACCAAGAGGGGCCCCTGGAGGACTGAAGACCAGGCCTGGGGGCACAACAGGCCTCCCGGTGCCAAGTGGGTAGGGAGATTTCCCGCAGTGTCTACCCCTGATCCTCTGGTCCTGCAAGGTCCCCCCCGCCACTGCTGTCTGCCTCTCTTCCTCTTCTCCTCTCCTACCTCCCTCCCAGGCTTGTATGACCCACTCAGCCAGAGAGACTGAGGGACCAGACTCAGGAGCCCAGCAGGCTTCTTGAGCCAGTGGGCAGCGGAAATGCCTTCCACTCCTCCCCTGATCCTCTGATCCCAGAGCATCCCTCCCCTCTTCTGTCGCTCTTCTTTTCCCCCCACCGCTTCCCTCCTGTACTTCTAGGATCAACGGCCTGGAGGAGCCTTGGAAGGTGGAGGACCCGCCCAGAAGAAATACCCAGCGGTGCCTCCCCTATTCTTCTGACCTGGAGAGATCCCTTCCCACCCCCACTGTCTGCCTCGCCACCCCCCCACACCCCCAGGATCCTCGTGCCGGAGGGGGGCCTGGAGAGTAAAGGACCAAGCCTGGGAGCCCAGGTGGCCTCCCTGGCCAAGAGGGCAGGCAAAGTGCCCTCTCGCCTCCCCATCCCCCAATCTCAAGGCCCCCACCCCACCTGTCCACCTCTCCACCTCCTCACTCCTCCTCCCTCCTTCACACACCCCCAGGACCCAGGCAGCCCAGCGGGGACCTTGGAGGGTGGATGACCCTGCTGGGGGGCCCAGCAGGCCCTCCAGCTGGGGAGCTCAGCAGGCCTCCTGGCCTCCTGGGTGGGAGAAACCCAGTTGCAGTTTCCTGATCTCCCCAGCCCTCAACGGTCCCTCCAGACCTCCCCCAGCCACCCCCCAGGGGCGCTGGTCCAGTGTGGCTTCCCCTTCCCCGCCCCCCTGACTTGCCCCAGGTCCTACCTGGTTGCTGCGGGGTTCCCGCAGTCTGCTTGGGTCTCAGGTCCCCCGCTGGCATCTGGCAACTGATCTATTTGTGGGGAGATGTGATCTCTGCGTCTTCCCAGGCTGTCATCTTGACTCCGCCCCCTTCATTAATATGTAAATAAAATATTAATTAACATTATATCATTATGAACTCAGGATCAATGAACAAGTGTAGGATTATGACTTCCTTTATACTTTTACAACATTCCTTGAGGCCTTTAGATTTCCTCCTTTGATTTCCCTACCCCTTGTCTTCCCACTCTATTACAGGAGATTGAATATGGTTCCCTGTGTTATACAGTAAGACCTTGTTGTTTATCTATTTCATATATAGTAGTTTGTATCTGCTAATCCCAAACTCCTAATTTATCTCTTCCCCACCCACTTTCCTCTTTGCTAACCACAAATTTGTTTTCTATGTCTATGAGTCTGTCTCTGTTTTGTAAATAGGTTCATTTGTATCCTATTTTAGATGCCACACGTAAGTAACATCATATGGTGTTTATCTTCCTCTTCCTGACTTATTTCCCTTAGTATGATAATCTCCAGGTCCATCCATGTTGCTTCCAATGGCATTATTTCATTCTTTATCATGGCCCCGTAAGTATTCTATTGTATACATGTAGCAGATCTTTATGTGCTCCTCTGTAGATGGACATTAGGTTGCTCACATGTCTTGGCTACTGTAGATAGTGCTGCTGTGAACATTGGGGTGCGTGTATCTTTTCAAATTGCAGTTTTTTCTGGATAGAGGCCCCAGACTGGGATTGCTGGGTCACATGGCAACTCTATTTTGAGTTTTTTTAAGAAACCTCCATACTGTTTTCTAAAATAGCTGCACCAATTTACATTCCTACCTCCAGTGTAGGAGGGTTCCCTTTTCTCCAGGCCCTCTCCAGCATTTCTTATTTGTAGCCTTTTTCTCTTTTTTTTTAAACCTTGAAGATCACCGTTTTTAAAATTTATTAATTAATTTACTTATTTATTTATTTATTTATTTATTTATTTATTTATTTATTTATTGGCTGCATTGGGTCTTTGTTGCTGGGCCCGGGCTTTCTCTAGTTGTGATGAGCAGGGGCTGCTCTTCGTTGTGGTGCGCAGGCTTCTCAGTGCAGTGGCTTCTCTTGCTGCGGAGCTCAGGCTCTAGGCTGGCAGGCTTCAGTAGTTGCAGGGTGCGGACTCAGTAGTTGGGGCGCACGGGCTCAGGTGCTCTGCGGCATGTAGGATCTTCCCGGACCAGGGATTGAACCCGTGTCCCCTGCATTGGCAGGTGGGTTCTTAACCACTGCGCCACCAGGGAAGCCCTGTCGACTTTTTAAGGATGGCCATTCTGACTGTTGTGAGGTGCTACCTCATTGTATTTTTGATTTGCATTTCTCTAATAATTAGTGATATTGAGCATCTTTTCATGTGCCTGTTGGCCATCCGAATATCTCCTTTGGAGAAATGTCTATTTAGGTACATGGACACATCTTTATCCTCCAGAGTTCATAGTTCACATGAGGGGTTATTCCTGGTATTACACATTCTGTGTGTTTAGATGAATATATAATGATATGTATCCACCAGTGTAGTATCATACAGGGTGTTTTCACTACCCTAAAAACCCTCTGTGTTCTGCCTCCCTGCAATACTGTCAACGACTGATTTTTTTATGTCTCCATGGTTTTGCCTTTTCCAGAATTCAGGTGGTTGGGAGGGATCATCCAGTGTGCAGGCCGCCCTTTCAGACTGGCTTCTTTCACTTAGTAGTATGTGTTTAAGTTTCTTCCATGTCTTTTCATGAATTGGTAACTCATTTTTAGCACTGAATAATATTCCATTGTCTGTTTATACCACAGTGTATTTATCCATTCACTTTCTAAAGGACATCTTGAATGCGTCCAAGTTTTGGCAGTTATAAATAAAGTTCCCGTAAGTTTCCGTGTTCAGGTTTTCATGTGGACATAGATGTCAGCATTTGAGTACATGCCAAGAACAGTGATTCCTGGATTGTGTGAGATGAGTATGTTTAGTTTTGTAGGAAACTGCCAGACTGTTTTCCAAAGTGGCTGCATCATTTTGCATTCCCACTAGTAGTGTATGAATTTGCGTTGCTTTGCATCCTCTCCAGTATTTGCTGTTGTCAGTGTTTTGGATTTTGGCCATCCTAAAAGGTGTGTGGTGGTATCTCATTGTTGTAATTCTCAATTCCTGGGACTTCCCTGGTGGCACAGTGGTTAAGAGTCTGCCTGCCAATGCAAGGGACATGGGTTTGATCCCTGGTCCAGGAAGATCCCACATGCCACGGGGCAACTAAGCCCATGTGCCACAACCACTGAGCCTGCACTCTAGAGCCCGCCAGCCACAACTACTGAGCCCATGTGCCGCAAGTACTGAAGCACCTAGGGCCAGTGCTCAGCAACAAGAGAAGCCACTGAAATAAGAAGCCTGTGCACCACAACAAAGAGTAGCCCACCCTTGCTACAGCTAGAGAAAGCCCTCGCAGCAACGAAGACCCAATGCAGCCAAGAACAAATAAATAAATAAATTTATAAAAAAATCTCAATTCCCTAATGACATGTGATATTGAACACCTTTTCATATGTTTCCTTGCCGTGTGTATATCTTCTTTAGTGAGGTGTCTGTTAAGACCTTTTGCCCATTTTTAAAAATTAGACTCTCCATTTTCTTATTGCTGTTTTAAGAATTCTTTGTAAATGTTGAATGATAGTCCTTTATCAGATCTGCCTTTTGCAGATATTTTCTCGTAACCTGTGGCTTGTCTTTCCTTTCTCTTGACATTGTCTTTTGCAGAGCAGAAGTTTTGAATTGTCATGAAGTCCAGTTTACCAATTATTTCTTTCCTGGATTGTACTTTGGTGTTGTATTTAAAATATCCTCATCATACTTGTCACCTAGATTTTCTTCTGTGTTATCTTCTGGGAGTTCTGTGGTTTTGCATTTTAGTGTGATCCATTTGAGTTACTGTTTGTGGAAGGTGTAAAGTCTGTGTCTAGATTCATTTTTTTTTCGCGTGTGGATGTCCAATTATTCCAGCATCATTTGTTGAAAAGACTATCCTTGCTCTACTGTCCTTTGCTGCCTTTGTCAAAGATTAATTGTCTATGTTTGTGTAAGTATTTCTAGGCTCTGTATTCTGTTTCATACATTTATTTTGTTATTCTTTTATGAATATCATCCTGTCTTGATCACTGCAGCTTTATAGTAAGTTTTGAAGTCAGGTGGAGTCAGTCCTCAGACTTGCTTTTCTTTACTTACAAGTCTGTTCCTAGTTGCTCCAAACCTGTACAACTCCTTTATTTCAGTGGGTTCATGCATGTCTATGTTTTAATCCTTCCTGCTCTTACGAAGCCTATCCTGACCACCTTATCAGTCACTTCACTTTCTTTGTTTATTTAATAATTTATATTGAAATTTGTAGCTAGTCATCTTTTCTTTTTTGTTTTTAAATTTTATTTATGTATTTATTATTTTTGGGGGGTACACCAAGTTCAATCATCTGTTTTTATACACATATCCCCGTATTCCCTCCCTCCCTTGACTCCCCACCCACCCTCCCTCGAGTCCCCCCCACCCTCCCTGTCCCAGTCCTCTAAGGCATCTTCCATCCTCGAGTTGAACTCCCTTTGTTATACAACAGCTTCCCACTGGTTATCTACTTTACACTTGGTAATATATATATGTCTGTGCTACTCTCTTGCTTCGTCTCAGCTTCCCCTTCACCTCCCAGCCCCTCCCAAGCCTCGAGTTCTCCAGTCCATTCTCTGCACCTGCGTCCTTGTTCTTGTCCCTGAGATCATCAGTACCATTTTTAGATTCCGTATATGTGAGTTAGCATACAATATCTGTCTTTCTCTTTCGGACTGACTTCACTCTGTATGACAGACTCTAGGTCTATCCACCTCATTACATAGAGCTCCATCTCATCCCTTTTTATAGCTGAGTAATCTTCCATTGTATATATATGCCACATCTTCTTTATCCATTCATTTGTTGATGGGCATTTAGGTTGCTTCCATGTCCTGGCTAATGTAAATAGTGCTGCAATAAACATTATGGTACATGTTTCTTTTGGGATTATGGTTTTCTTTGGGTATGTGCTCAGTAGTGGGATTACTGGATCATATGGTAGTTCTAGTTGTAGTTTTTTAAAGAACCTCCGAATTGTTTTCCATAGTGGTTGTACCAACTTACAATCCCACCAATAGTGCAGGAGAGTTCCCTTTTCTCCACACCCTCTCCAACATTTGTTGTTTCCAGATTTTGTGATGATGGCCATTCTGATCGGCGTGAGGTGACACCTCATTGTGGCTTGGACTTGCATTTCTCTAATGATTAGTGATGTTGAGCATCTTTTCATGTGTTTGTTGGCCATCTGTTTGTCTTCTTTGGAGAAATGTCTATTTAGGTCTTCCGCCCATTTGTGGATTGGGTTATTTGCTTTTTTGGTATGAAGCTGCATGAGCTGCTTGTATATTTTGGAGGTTAATCCTTTGTCCGTTGTTTCATAGGCAACTATTTTTTCCCATTCTGAGGGTTGCCTTTTAGTCTTGTTTATGGTTTCTTTCGCTGTGCAAAAGCTTTTAAGTTTTATGAGGTCCCATTTGTTTATTCTTGATTTTATTTCCATGATTCTAGGAGGTGGGTCAGAAAGGACCTTGCTTTGATGGATGTCATAGAGTGTTCTGCCTATGTTTTCCTCTAGGAGTTTGATAGTGTCTGGCCTTCCATGTAGGTCTTTAATCCATTTGGAGTTTATTTTTGTGTATGGTGTTAGGAAGTGTTCTAAGTTCATTCTTTTACATGTTGCTGTCCAATTTTCCCAGCACCACTTATTGAAGAGGCTGTCTTTTTTCCATTGTATATTCGTGCCTCCTTTGTCAAAGATAAGCTGCCCATATATGCTTGGGTTTACCTCTGAGTTCTTTATTCTGTTCTATTGATCTCACTTTCTATTTTTGTGCCAGTACCATACTGTCTTGATCATGGTGGCCTTGTAGTATAGTTTGAAGTCAGGAAGCCTAATTCCACCAACTCCGTCTTTCCTTCTCAAGATTGCTTTGGCTATTCGGGGTCTTTTGTGTTTCCCTACAAATCGTAAGATGTCTTGTTCTAGTTCTGTGAAAAATGCCGTTGGTAATTTGATCGGGATTGCGTTGAATCTGCAAATTGTTTTGGGTAAGATAGTCATTTTCACAATATTGATTCTTCCAATCCAAGAACATGGTATGTCCCTCCATCTGTTTGTGTCGTCTCTGATTTCTTTTATCAGTGTCTTAAAGTTTTCTGCATACAGATCTTTTGCCTCCTTAGGCAGATTTACTCCTAGGTATTTTCTTCTTTTGGTTGCAATGGTAAATGGGAGAGTTTCCTTAATTTCTCTTTCTGCTCTTTCGTTGTTAGTGTATAGGAATGCAAGAGATTTCTGTGCATTCATTTTGTATCCTGCTACTTTACTAAATTCATCTATCAGTGCTAGCAGTTTTCTGGTAGCATCTTTAGGGTTTTCTATATATAATATCATGTCATCTGCAAAGAGTGACAATTTGACTTCTTCTTTTCCAATTTGGATTCCTTTTATTTCTTTGTCTTCTCTGATTGCTGTGGCTCAAACTTCTAAAACTATGTGGAATCTTCTCCCTTTTTTTCCTGATGAGTCTGGCTAATGGTTTATCAATTTTGTTATCTTCTCAAAGAACCAGCTTTTAGTTTTATTGATCTTTGATGTTGTTTCCTTCATTTCTTTTGCATTTATTTCTGATATGATCTTTCTGATTTCTTTCCTTCTGCTCACTTTGGGGTTTTTTCTTCTTTCTGTAATTGTTTTAGGTGTTAAGGTTAGGTTGTTTATTTGATATTTTTCTTGTTTCTTGAGCTAGGACTGTATTGCTATCAACTTCCCTCTTAGAACTGCTTTTGCTGCATCCCATAGATTTTGGGTTGTTGTGTTTTCATTGTCATTTGTTTCTAGGTATTTTTTGATTTCCTCTTTGATTTCTTGAGTGATTTCTTGGTTGTTTAATAGCATATTGTTTAGTCGCCATGTGTTTGTATTTTTTCCAGTTTTTTTCCAGTAATTGATATGTAGTCTCATGTCACTGTGGTCAGAGAAAATGCTTGATACGATTTCAATTTTTTTGAATTTACTGAGGCTTGATTTGTGACCCAAGATGTGATCTCTCCTAGAAAATTTTCCATGTGCACTTGAGAAGAAAGTGTATTCTGTCGTTTTGGGATGGAATGTCCTATAAATATTCATTAAGTCGAGATGGCCTAATGTGTCATGTAAAGGTTGCATGTCCTTATTTATTTTCTGCTTGGATGATCTGTCCATTGATGTAAGTGGGGTGTTCAAGTCTCGTCCTATTATTCTGTTACTGTCGATTTCCCCTTTTATGGCTGTTAGCATTTGCCTTATGTATTGAGGTGCTCCTATGTTGGGTGCATAGATATTTACAGTTGTTCTATGTTCTTCTTGGGTGGATCCCTTGATCATTCTGTAGTGTCCTTCCTTGTCTCTTGTAATAGTCTTTACTTTAAAGTCTAATGTGTCTGATATGAGTATTGCTACTCCAGCTTTCTTTTGACTTCCATTTGCATGGAATATCTTTTTCCATCCCTTTACTTTCAGTCTATATATGTCCCTTGGTCTGAAGTGGGTTTCTTGTAGGCAGCATATGTAAGGGTCTTGTTTTTGTATCCATTCAGCCAGTTTATGTCTTTTGGTTGGAGCATTTAATCCATGTACAATTCATGTGATGATTGACATGTATGTTCCTGTTCCCATTTTGTTCATTGTTTTGGGTTTGTTTTTGTAGATCTGTTCCTTCTCTTGTATTTCCTGCTTCGAAAAGTTCCTTTAGCAATTGTTGTAAGGCTGGTTTGGTGGTGCTGAATTCTCTTAGCTGTTGCTTGTCTGTAAAGCTTTTGATTTCTCCATGGAATCTGAATGAGATTCTTGCTGGGTAGAGTATGCTTGCCTGTAGGTTTTTCTCTCTCAGGACTTTCAATATATCCTGCCACTCCCTTCTGGCCTGCAGAGTTTCTGCAGAAACATAAGCTGTTATCCTTTTGCGTTATTTGTTGCTTTTCTCTTGCTGCTTTTAATATGTTTTCTTTGTGTTTAATTTTCATTACTTTGGTTAATATGTGCCTCAGTGTATTTCTCCTTGGGTTTATTCTAGATGGGACTCTCTGCACTTCTTGGACTTGATGAATTATTTCCTTTCCCATGTTGGGGAAGTTTTCCACTATAACCTCTTCAAATATTTTCTCAGACCCTTTCGTTGTTTTTCTTCTGGGATGCCTATGATTCGAATGTTGGTGGGCTTAATGTTGTCACCAAGGTCTCTGAGACTGTCTTCCATTCTTTTTATTCTTTTTTCTTTTTCCTGCTCTGTGGCAGTTATTTCCCCCATTCTATCTTCCAACTCACTTGTTCATTCTTCTGCCTCAGTTATTCTGCTGTTTGTAGCATCTAGAGTATTTGTAATTTCGGTTATTTTGTTATCTATTACTGTTTGTTTGTTCTTTAGTTCTTCTGAGTCCTTATTAACTGTTTCTTGGATTTTCTCTATTTTGTTATCGAGATTTTGGATCATCTTTACTATCATTACTCTGAATGCTTTTTCAGGCAATTTTCCTATTTCCTCTTCATTTATTTGGTCTTGTGTATTTTCACCTTGTTCCTTCATCTGTGACATATTTTTTTGTCATCTCATTTTTCCCCCACTTTGGATGGGTGGGATTGTGTTCCTCTCCCACTGGGTGTTTGGTCTGAGGTTTCAAGCACTGGAGTTTGTAGGCTGTTGAGTATAGCTGGGTCTTCGTGTTGAGTTGAGAACCTCTGGGAGACCTCACTCAGATGAATATTCCCTGCGAACTGGGTTTCCCTGCTAGTCCAATGTTTTGGACTCAGAGCTCCCACCTCAGGAGCTCAGACCTGACCCTGGGCTTGTGAATCAAGATCCCACAAGCCATGTGGAGCAGGAAAATGAAAACAATTTAAAAAAAAGGTAGGAGAAGAGCAGAGCAATAGCAAGATAAAAAATACGGTAATAGGAAACTAACAGATGTGTTAGAAAAATTTAAAAAACAATGGAGCAACAGCTGGAAGGTAAAACAACTGCAATCGCCTAAGTGAGGAGGTGGAAAGAAAAAAAAAGAAAACAAAAAGCCAGAAAAGGCCTTGGCTGTGGGGGTGGGTCTTAGACAAGGGATGGCGGGGCGGGGGGTGGGTGATTTCAGCAGTGGGCAGGGCCTACACTGCGAAAAGGCCTTGGGGGTGGTGGGGAATGGGGCTTAGGCCCAATGAGGCAGAGGGGCCCAGGAATGCCTCTGGTCCTGCGGGCAAAGGACCAGGTCAAGGTACCCAGTGAGCTCCCTGGGCCCGAGTTGGTGGGAGAAATGCTAGGCACCTCCCCTAGTTCTCCAATCTTGGAGGGTCGCTCCCCCTTGGGTTCTCTTCTTCCTCAACCCCTCTCTTCTATTCCCCCAGGACCCTCACAGCTGCAGGGGGCACTGAAAGGCAGGAGACCAGACTCTGATGCCCAACAGGCTTCTCAGGGCCAACTGGGCTAGGGTAACGCCTGTGGCACTTCCCCAGATCTCCCAGTCTCCTAAGGTTCCTGTCTGCCTCTCTTCCTCTCCCCCACCCCCCACTCTCCTAGGTCCCAAGCAGCTGGAGGGGGCCTGGAGTGTGAAAGCCCAGGTCTGTGAGCCTAGCAGGCTTCCCAGAGCTAGTAGGCAGGGGAAATACCTTCTCCGCCTCCCTTGATCCTCCAATCCCAGAAGGCCCCCTCCCCTGCCTGCCTCTGCTCTTCTTCCCTGCTTTCCTTCTACACCCCTAGGACCAGTGAGACCAAGAGGGGCCCCTGGAGGACTGAAGACCAGGCCTGGGGGCACAACAGGCCTCCCGGTGCCAAGTGGGTAGGGAGATTTCCCGCAGTGTCTACCCCTGATCCTCTGGTCCTGCAAGGTCCCCCCCGCCACTGCTGTCTGCCTCTCTTCCTCTTCTCCTCTCCTACCTCCCTCCCAGGCTTGTATGACCCACTCAGCCAGAGAGACTGAGGGACCAGACTCAGGAGCCCAGCAGGCTTCTTGGGCCAGTGGGCAGCGGAAATGCCTTCCACTCCTCCCCTGATCCTCTGATCCCAGAGCATCCCTCCCCTCTTCTGTCGCTCTTCTTTTCCCCCCACCGCTTCCCTCCTGTACTTCTAGGATCAACGGCCTGGAGGAGCCTTGGAAGGTGGAGGACCCGCCCAGAAGAAATACCCAGCGGTGCCTCCCCTATTCTTCTGACCTGGAGAGATCCCTTCCCACCCCCACTGTCTGCCTCGACACACCCCCACACCCCCAGGATCCTCGTGCCGGAGGGGGGCCTGGAGAGTAAAGGACCAAGCCTGGGAGCCCAGGTGGCCTCCCTGGCCAAGAGGGCAGGCAAAGTGCCCTCTCGCCTCCCCATCCCCCAATCTCAAGGCCCCCACCCCACCTGTCCACCTCTCCACCTCCTCACTCCTCCTCCCTCCTTCACACACCCCCAGGACCCAGGCAGCCCAGCGGGGGCCTTGGAGGGTGGATGACCCTGCTGGGGGGCCCAGCAGGCCCTCCAGCTGGGGAGCTCAGCAGGCCTCCTGGCCTCCTGGGTGGGAGAAACCCAGTTGCAGTTTCCTGATCTCCCCAGCCCTCAATGGTCCCTCCAGACCTCCCCCAGCCACCCCCCAGGGGCGCTGGTCCAGTGTGGCTTCCCCTTCCCCGCCCCCCTGACTTGCCCCAGGTCCTACCTGGTTGCTGCGGGGTTCCCGCAGTCTGCTTGGGTCTCAGGTCCCCCGCTGGCATCTGGCAACTGATCTATTTGTGGGGAGATGTGATCTCTGCGTCTTCCCAGGCTGTCATCTTGACTCTGCCCCCTTCATTAATATGTAAATAAAATATTAATTAACATTATATCATTATGAACTCAGGATCAATGAACAAGTGTAGGATTAGGACTTCCTTTATAGTTTTACAACATTCCTTGAGGCCTTTAGATTTCCTCCTTTGATTTCCCTACCCCTTGCCTTCCACTCTATTACAGGAGATTGAATATGGTTCCCTGTGTTATACAGTAAGACCTTGTTGTTTATCTATTTCATATATAGTAGTTTGTATCTGCTAATCCCAAACTCCTAATTTATCTCTTCCCCACCCACTTTCCCCTTTGCTAACCACAAATTTGTTTTCTATGTCTATGAGTCTGTCTCTGTTTTGTAAATAGGTTCATTTGTATCCTATTTTAGATGCCACACGTAAGTAACGTCATATGGTGTTTATCTTCCTCTTCCTGACTTATTTCCCTTAGTATGATAATCTCCAGGTCCATCCATGTTGCTTCCAATGGCATTATTTCATTCTTTATCATGGCCCCGTAAGTATTCTATTGTATACATGTAGCAGATCTTTATGTGCTCCTCTGTAGATGGACATTAGGTTGCTCGCATGTCTTGGCTACTGTAGATAGTGCTGCTGTGAACATTGGGGTGCATGTATCTTTTCAAATTGCAGTTTTTTCTGGATAGAGGCCCCAGACTGGGATTGCTGGGTCACATGGCAACTCTATTTTGAGTTTTTTTAAGAAACCTGCATACTGTTTTCTAAAATAGCTGCACCAATTTACATTCCTACCTCCAGTGTAGGAGGGTTCCCTTTTCTCCAGGCCCTCTCCAGCATTTCTTATTTGTAGCCTTTTTCTCCTCTTTTTTAAACCTTGAAGATCACCGTTTTTAAATTTTATTTATTTATTTATTTATTTATTTATTTATTTATTTATTTATTGGCTGCATTGGGTCTTTGTTGCTGGGCCCGGGCTTTCTCTAGTTGTGATGAGCAGGGGCTGCTCTTCGTTGTGGTGCGCAGGCTTCTCAGTGCAGTGGCTTCTCTTGCTGCGGAGCTCAGGCTCTAGGCTGGCAGGCTTCAGTAGTTGCAGGGTGCGGACTCAGTAGTTGGGGCGCACGGGCTCAGGTGTTCTGCAGCATGTAGGATCTTCCCAGACCAGGGATTGAACCCGTGTCCCCTGCATTGGCAGGTGGGTTCTTAACCACTGCGCCACCAGGGAAGCCCTGTCGACTTTTTAATGATGGCCATTCTGAGTGTTGTGAGGTGCTACCTCATTGTATTTTTGATTTGCATTTCTCTAATAATTAGTGATATTGAGCATCTTTTCATGTGCCTGTTGGCCATCCGAATATCTCCTTTGGAGAAATGTCTATTTAGGTACATGGACACATCTTTATCCTCCAGAGTTCATAGTTCACATGAGGGGTTATTCCTGGTATTACACATTCTGTGTGTTTAGATGAATATATAATGATATGTATCCACCAGTGTAGTATCATACAGGGTGTTTTCACTACCCTAAAAACCCTCTGTGTTCTGCCTCCCTGCAATACTGTCAACGACTGATTTTTTTATGTCTCCATGGTTTTGCCTTTTCCAGAATTCAGGTGGTTGGGAGGGATCATCCAGTGTGCAGGCCGCCCTTTCAGACTGGCTTCTTTCACTTAGTAGTATGTGTTTAAGTTTCTTCCATGTCTTTTCATGAATTGGTAACTCATTTTTAGCACTGAATAATATTCCATTGTCTGTTTATACCACAGTGTATTTATCCATTCACTTTCTAAAGGACATCTTGAATGCGTCCAAGTTTTGGCAGTTATAAATAAAGTTCCCGTAAGTTTCCGTGTTCAGGTTTTCATGTGGACATAGATGTCAGCATTTGAGTACATGCCAAGAACAGTGATTCCTGGATTGTGTGAGATGAGTATGTTTAGTTTTGTAGGAAACTGCCAGACTGTTTTCCAAAGTGGCTGCATCATTTTGCATTCCCACTAGTAGTGTATGAATTTGCGTTGCTTTGCATCCTCTCCAGTATTTGCTGTTGTCAGTGTTTTGGATTTTGGCCATCCTAAAAGGTGTGTGGTGGTATCTCATTGTTGTAATTCTCAATTCCTGGGACTTCCCTGGTGGCACAGTGGTTAAGAGTCTGCCTGCCAATGCAAGGGACATGGGTTTGATCCCTGGTCCAGGAAGATCCCACATGCCACGGGGCAACTAAGCCCATGTGCCACAACCACTGAGCCTGCACTCTAGAGCCCGCCAGCCACAACTACTGAGCCCATGTGCCGCAAGTACTGAAGCACCTAGGGCCAGTGCTCAGCAACAAGAGAAGCCACTGAAATAAGAAGCCTGTGCACCACAACAAAGAGTAGCCCACCCTTGCTACAGCTAGAGAAAGCCCTCGCAGCAACGAAGACCCAATGCAGCCAAGAACAAATAAATAAATAAATTTATAAAAAAATCTCAATTCCCTAATGACATGTGATATTGAACACCTTTTCATATGTTTCCTTGCCGTGTGTATATCTTCTTTAGTGAGGTGTCTGTTAAGACCTTTTGCCCATTTTTAAAAATTAGACTCTCCATTTTCTTATTGCTGTTTTAAGAATTCTTTGTAAATGTTGAATGATAGTCCTTTATCAGATCTGCCTTTTGCAGATATTTTCTCGTAACCTGTGGCTTGTCTTTCCTTTCTCTTGACATTGTCTTTTGCAGAGCAGAAGTTTTGAATTGTCATGAAGTCCAGTTTACCAATTATTTCTTTCCTGGATTGTACTTTGGTGTTGTATTTAAAATATCCTCATCATACTTGTCACCTAGATTTTCTTCTGTGTTATCTTCTGGGAGTTCTGTGGTTTTGCATTTTAGTGTGATCCATTTGAGTTACTGTTTGTGGAAGGTGTAAAGTCTGTGTCTAGATTCATTTTTTTTTCGCGTGTGGATGTCCAATTATTCCAGCATCATTTGTTGAAAAGACTATCCTTGCTCTACTGTCCTTTGCTGCCTTTGTCAAAGATTAATTGTCTATGTTTGTGTAAGTATTTCTAGGCTCTGTATTCTGTTTCATACATTTATTTTGTTATTCTTTTATGAATATCATCCTGTCTTGATCACTGCAGCTTTATAGTAAGTTTTGAAGTCAGGTGGAGTCAGTCCTCAGACTTGCTTTTCTTTACTTACAAGTCTGTTCCTAGTTGCTCCAAACCTGTACAACTCCTTTATTTCAGTGGGTTCATGCATGTCTATGTTTTAATCCTTCCTGCTCTTACGAAGCCTATCCTGACCACCTTATCAGTCACTTCACTTTCTTTGTTTATTTAATAATTTATATTGAAATTTGTAGCTAGTCATCTTTTCTTTTTTGTTTTTAAATTTTATTTATGTATTTATTATTTTTGGGGGGTACACCAAGTTCAATCATCTGTTTTTATACACATATCCCCGTATTCCCTCCCTCCCTTGACTCCCCACCCACCCTCCCTCGAGTCCCCCCCACCCTCCCTGTCCCAGTCCTCTAAGGCATCTTCCATCCTCGAGTTGAACTCCCTTTGTTATACAACAGCTTCCCACTGGTTATCTACTTTACACTTGGTAATATATATATGTCTGTGCTACTCTCTTGCTTCGTCTCAGCTTCCCCTTCACCTCCCAGCCCCTCCCAAGCCTCGAGTTCTCCAGTCCATTCTCTGCACCTGCGTCCTTGTTCTTGTCCCTGAGATCATCAGTACCATTTTTAGATTCCGTATATGTGAGTTAGCATACAATATCTGTCTTTCTCTTTCGGACTGACTTCACTCTGTATGACAGACTCTAGGTCTATCCACCTCATTACATAGAGCTCCATCTCATCCCTTTTTATAGCTGAGTAATATTCCATTGTATATATATGCCACATCTTCTTTATCCATTCATTTGTTGATGGGCATTTAGGTTGCTTCCATGTCCTGGCTAATGTAAATAGTGCTGCAATAAACATTATGGTACATGTTTCTTTTGGGATTATGGTTTTCTTTGGGTATGTGCTCAGTAGTGGGATTACTGGATCATATGGTAGTTCTAGTTGTAGTTTTTTAAAGAACCTCCGAATTGTTTTCCATAGTGGTTGTACCAACTTACAATCCCACCAATAGTGCAGGAGAGTTCCCTTTTCTCCACACCCTCTCCAACATTTGTTGTTTCCAGATTTTGTGATGATGGCCATTCTGATCGGCGTGAGGTGACACCTCATTGTGGCTTTGACTTGCATTTCTCTAATGATTAGTGATGTTGAGCATCTTTTCATGTGTTTGTTGGCCATCTGTTTGTCTTCTTTGGAGAAATGTCTATTTAGGTCTTCCGCCCATTTGTGGATTGGGTTATTTGCTTTTTTGGTATGAAGCTGCATGAGCTGCTTGTATATTTTGGAGGTTAATCCTTTGTCCGTTGTTTCATAGGCAACTATTTTTTCCCATTCTGAGGGTTGCCTTTTAGTCTTGTTTATGGTTTCTTTCGCTGTGCAAAAGCTTTTAAGTTTTATGAGGTCCCATTTGTTTATTCTTGATTTTATTTCCATGATTCTAGGAGGTGGGTCAGAAAGGACCTTGCTTTGATGGATGTCATAGAGTGTTCTGCCTATGTTTTCCTCGAGGAGTTTGATAGTGTCTGGCCTTCCATGTAGGTCTTTAATCCATTTGGAGTTTCTTTTTGTGTATGGTGTTAGGAAGTGTTCTAAGTTCATTCTTTTACATGTTGCTGTCCAATTTTCCCAGCACCACTTATTGAAGAGGCTGTCTTTTTTCCATTGTATATTCGTGCCTCCTTTGTCAAAGATAAGCTGCCCATATATGCTTGGGTTTACCTCTGAGTTCTTTATTCTGTTCTATTGATCTCACTTTCTATTTTTGTGCCAGTACCATACTGTCTTGATCATGGTGGCCTTGTAGTATAGTTTGAAGTCAGGAAGCCTAATTCCACCAACTCCGTCTTTCCTTCTCAAGATTGCTTTGGCTATTCGGGGTCTTTTGTGTTTCCATACAAATCGTAAGATGTCTTGTTCTAGTTCTGTGAAAAATGCCGTTGGTAATTTGATCGGGATTGCGTTGAATCTGCAAATTGTTTTGGGTAAGATAGTCATTTTCACAATATTGATTCTTCCAATCCAAGAACATGGTATGTCCCTCCATCTGTTTGTGTCGTCTCTGATTTCTTTTATCAGTGTCTTAAAGTTTTCTGCATACAGATCTTTTGCCTCCTTAGGCAGATTTACTCCTAGGTATTTTCTTCTTTTGGTTGCAATGGTAAATGGGAGAGTTTCCTTAATTTCTCTTTCTGCTCTTTCGTTGTTAGTGTATAGGAATGCAAGAGATTTCTGTGCATTCATTTTGTATCCTGCTACTTTACTAAATTCATCTATCAGTGCTAGCAGTTTTCTGGTAGCATCTTTAGGGTTTTCTATATATAATATCATGTCATCTGCAAAGAGTGACAATTTGACTTCTTCTTTTCCAATTTGGATTCCTTTTATTTCTTTGTCTTCTCTGATTGCTGTGGCTCAAACTTCTAAAACTATGTGGAATCTTCTCCCTTTTTTTCCTGATGAGTCTGGCTAATGGTTTATCAATTTTGTTATCTTCTCAAAGAACCAGCTTTTAGTTTTATTGATCTTTGATGTTGTTTCCTTCATTTCTTTTGCATTTATTTCTGATATGATCTTTCTGATTTCTTTCCTTCTGCTCACTTTGGGGTTTTTTCTTCTTTCTGTAATTGTTTTAGGTGTTAAGGTTAGGTTGTTTATTTGATATTTTTCTTGTTTCTTGAGCTAGGACTGTATTGCTATCAACTTCCCTCTTAGAACTGCTTTTGCTGCATCCCATAGATTTTGGGTTGTTGTGTTTTCATTGTCATTTGTTTCTAGGTATTTTTTGATTTCCTCTTTGATTTCTTGAGTGATTTCTTGGTTGTTTAATAGCATATTGTTTAGTCGCCATGTGTTTGTATTTTTTCCAGTTTTTTTCCAGTAATTGATATGTAGTCTCATGTCACTGTGGTCAGAGAAAATGCTTGATACGATTTCAATTTTTTTGAATTTACTGAGGCTTGATTTGTGACCCAAGATGTGATCTCTCCTAGAAAATTTTCCATGTGCACTTGAGAAGAAAGTGTATTCTGTCGTTTTGGGATGGAATGTCCTATAAATATTCATTAAGTCGAGATGGCCTAATGTGTCATGTAAAGGTTGCATGTCCTTATTTATTTTCTGCTTGGATGATCTGTCCATTGATGTAAGTGGGGTGTTCAAGTCTCGTCCTATTATTCTGTTACTGTCGATTTCCCCTTTTATGGCTGTTAGCATTTGCCTTATGTATTGAGGTGCTCCTATGTTGGGTGCATAGATATTTACAGTTGTTCTATGTTCTTCTTGGGTGGATCCCTTGATCATTCTGTAGTGTCCTTCCTTGTCTCTTGTAATAGTCTTTACTTTAAAGTCTAATGTGTCTGATATGAGTATTGCTACTCCAGCTTTCTTTTGACTTCCATTTGCATGGAATATCTTTTTCCATCCCTTTACTTTCAGTCTATATATGTCCCTTGGTCTGAAGTGGGTTTCTTGTAGGCAGCATATGTAAGGGTCTTGTTTTTGTATCCATTCAGCCAGTTTATGTCTTTTGGTTGGAGCATTTAATCCATGTACAATTCATGTGATGATTGACATGTATGTTCCTGTTCCCATTTTGTTCATTGTTTTGGGTTTGTTTTTGTAGATCTGTTCCTTCTCTTGTATTTCCTGCTTCGAAAAGTTCCTTTAGCAATTGTTGTAAGGCTGGTTTGGTGGTGCTGAATTCTCTTAGCTGTTGCTTGTCTGTAAAGCTTTTGATTTCTCCATGGAATCTGAATGAGATTCTTGCTGGGTAGAGTATGCTTGCCTGTAGGTTTTTCTCTCTCAGGACTTTCAATATATCCTGCCACTCCCTTCTGGCCTGCAGAGTTTCTGCAGAAACATAAGCTGTTATCCTTTTGCGTTATTTGTTGCTTTTCTCTTGCTGCTTTTAATATGTTTTCTTTGTGTTTAATTTTCATTAGTTTGGTTAATATGTGCCTCAGTGTATTTCTCCTTGGGTTTATTCTAGATGGGACTCTCTGCACTTCTTGGACTTGATGAATTATTTCCTTTCCCATGTTGGGGAAGTTTTCCACTATAACCTCTTCAAATATTTTCTCAGACCCTTTCGTTGTTTTTCTTCTGGGATGCCTATGATTCGAATGTTGGTGGGCTTAATGTTGTCACCAAGGTCTCTGAGACTGTCTTCCATTCTTTTTATTCTTTTTTCTTTTTCCTGCTCTGTGGCAGTTATTTCCCCCATTCTATCTTCCAACTCACTTGTTCATTCTTCTGCCTCAGTTATTCTGCTGTTTGTAGCATCTAGAGTATTTGTAATTTCGGTTATTTTGTTATCTATTACTGTTTGTTTGTTCTTTAGTTCTTCTGAGTCCTTATTAACTGTTTCTTGGATTTTCTCTATTTTGTTATCGAGATTTTGGATCATCTTTACTATCATTACTCTGAATGCTTTTTCAGGCAATTTTCCTATTTCCTCTTCATTTATTTGGTCTTGTGTATTTTCACCTTGTTCCTTCATCTGTGACATATTTTTTTGTCATCTCATTTTTCCCCCACTTTGGATGGGTGGGATTGTGTTCCTCTCCCACTGGGTGTTTGGTCTGAGGTTTCAAGCACTGGAGTTTGTAGGCTGTTGAGTATAGCTGGGTCTTCGTG
Organism: Hippopotamus amphibius kiboko; assembly: GCF_030028045.1. Classification (NCBI taxonomy): domain Eukaryota; kingdom Metazoa; phylum Chordata; class Mammalia; order Artiodactyla; family Hippopotamidae; genus Hippopotamus; species Hippopotamus amphibius. The sequence goes on along the minus strand of NC_080198.1, from coordinate 70,263,806 downwards.
TTGAGTTGAGAACCTCTGGGAGACCTCACTCAGATGAATATTCCCTGCGAACTGGGTTTCCCTGCTAGTCCAATGTTTTGGACTCAGAGCTCCCACCTCAGGAGCTCAGACCTGACCCTGGGCTTGTGAATCAAGATCCCACAAGCCATGTGGAGCAGGAAAATGAAAACAATTTAAAAAAAAGGTAGGAGAAGAGCAGAGCAATAGCAAGATAAAAAATACGGTAATAGGAAACTAACAGATGTGTTAGAAAAATTTAAAAAACAATGGAGCAACAGCTGGAAGGTAAAACAACTGCAATCGCCTAAGTGAGGAGGTGGAAAGAAAAAAAAAGAAAACAAAAAGCCAGAAAAGGCCTTGGCTGTGGGGGTGGGTCTTAGACAAGGGATGGCGGGGCGGGGGGTGGGTGATTTCAGCAGTGGGCAGGGCCTACACTGCGAAAAGGCCTTGGGGGTGGTGGGGAATGGGGCTTAGGCCCAATGAGGCAGAGGGGCCCAGGAATGCCTCTGGTCCTGCGGGCAAAGGACCAGGTCAAGGTACCCAGTGAGCTCCCTGGGCCCGAGTTGGTGGGAGAAATGCTAGGCACCTCCCCTAGTTCTCCAATCTTGGAGGGTCGCTCCCCCTTGGGTTCTCTTCTTCCTCAACCCCTCTCTTCTATTCCCCCAGGACCCTCACAGCTGCAGGGGGCACTGAAAGGCAGGAGACCAGACTCTGATGCCCAACAGGCTTCTCAGGGCCAACTGGGCTAGGGTAACGCCTGTGGCACTTCCCCAGATCTCCCAGTCTCCTAAGGTTCCTGTCTGCCTCTCTTCCTCTCCCCCACCCCCCACTCTCCTAGGTCCCAAGCAGCTGGAGGGGGCCTGGAGTGTGAAAGCCCAGGTCTGTGAGCCTAGCAGGCTTCCCAGAGCTAGTAGGCAGGGGAAATACCTTCTCCGCCTCCCTTGATCCTCCAATCCCAGAAGGCCCCCTCCCCTGCCTGCCTCTGCTCTTCTTCCCTGCTTTCCTTCTACACCCCTAGGACCAGTGAGACCAAGAGGGGCCCCTGGAGGACTGAAGACCAGGCCTGGGGGCACAACAGGCCTCCCGGTGCCAAGTGGGTAGGGAGATTTCCCGCAGTGTCTACCCCTGATCCTCTGGTCCTGCAAGGTCCCCCCCGCCACTGCTGTCTGCCTCTCTTCCTCTTCTCCTCTCCTACCTCCCTCCCAGGCTTGTATGACCCACTCAGCCAGAGAGACTGAGGGACCAGACTCAGGAGCCCAGCAGGCTTCTTGGGCCAGTGGGCAGCGGAAATGCCTTCCACTCCTCCCCTGATCCTCTGATCCCAGAGCATCCCTCCCCTCTTCTGTCGCTCTTCTTTTCCCCCCACCGCTTCCCTCCTGTACTTCTAGGATCAACGGCCTGGAGGAGCCTTGGAAGGTGGAGGACCCGCCCAGAAGAAATACCCAGCGGTGCCTCCCCTATTCTTCTGACCTGGAGAGATCCCTTCCCACCCCCACTGTCTGCCTCGACACACCCCCACACCCCCAGGATCCTCGTGCCGGAGGGGGGCCTGGAGAGTAAAGGACCAAGCCTGGGAGCCCAGGTGGCCTCCCTGGCCAAGAGGGCAGGCAAAGTGCCCTCTCGCCTCCCCATCCCCCAATCTCAAGGCCCCCACCCCACCTGTCCACCTCTCCACCTCCTCACTCCTCCTCCCTCCTTCACACACCCCCAGGACCCAGGCAGCCCAGCGGGGGCCTTGGAGGGTGGATGACCCTGCTGGGGGGCCCAGCAGGCCCTCCAGCTGGGGAGCTCAGCAGGCCTCCTGGCCTCCTGGGTGGGAGAAACCCAGTTGCAGTTTCCTGATCTCCCCAGCCCTCAATGGTCCCTCCAGACCTCCCCCAGCCACCCCCCAGGGGCGCTGGTCCAGTGTGGCTTCCCCTTCCCCGCCCCCCTGACTTGCCCCAGGTCCTACCTGGTTGCTGCGGGGTTCCCGCAGTCTGCTTGGGTCTCAGGTCCCCCGCTGGCATCTGGCAACTGATCTATTTGTGGGGAGATGTGATCTCTGCGTCTTCCCAGGCTGTCATCTTGACTCTGCCCCCTTCATTAATATGTAAATAAAATATTAATTAACATTATATCATTATGAACTCAGGATCAATGAACAAGTGTAGGATTAGGACTTCCTTTATACTTTTACAACATTCCTTGAGGCCTTTAGATTTCCTCCTTTGATTTCCCTACCCCTTGCCTTCCACTCTATTACAGGAGATTGAATATGGTTCCCTGTGTTATACAGTAAGACCTTGTTGTTTATCTATTTCATATATAGTAGTTTGTATCTGCTAATCCCAAACTCCTAATTTATCTCTTCCCCACCCACTTTCCCCTTTGCTAACCACAAATTTGTTTTCTATGTCTATGAGTCTGTCTCTGTTTTGTAAATAGGTTCATTTGTATCCTATTTTAGATGCCACACGTAAGTAACGTCATATGGTGTTTATCTTCCTCTTCCTGACTTATTTCCCTTAGTATGATAATCTCCAGGTCCATCCATGTTGCTTCCAATGGCATTATTTCATTCTTTATCATGGCCCCGTAAGTATTCTATTGTATACATGTAGCAGATCTTTATGTGCTCCTCTGTAGATGGACATTAGGTTGCTCGCATGTCTTGGCTACTGTAGATAGTGCTGCTGTGAACATTGGGGTGCATGTATCTTTTCAAATTGCAGTTTTTTCTGGATAGAGGCCCCAGACTGGGATTGCTGGGTCACATGGCAACTCTATTTTGAGTTTTTTTAAGAAACCTGCATACTGTTTTCTAAAATAGCTGCACCAATTTACATTCCTACCTCCAGTGTAGGAGGGTTCCCTTTTCTCCAGGCCCTCTCCAGCATTTCTTATTTGTAGCCTTTTTCTCTTTTTTTTTAAACCTTGAAGATCACCGTTTTTAAAATTTATTTATTTATTTATTTATTTATTTATTTATTTATTGGCTGCATTGGGTCTTTGTTGCTGGGCCCGGGCTTTCTCTAGTTGTGATGAGCAGGGGCTGCTCTTCGTTGTGGTGCGCAGGCTTCTCAGTGCAGTGGCTTCTCTTGCTGCGGAGCTCAGGCTCTAGGCTGGCAGGCTTCAGTAGTTGCAGGGTGCGGACTCAGTAGTTGGGGCGCACGGGCTCAGGTGTTCTGCAGCATGTAGGATCTTCCCAGACCAGGGATTGAACCCGTGTCCCCTGCATTGGCAGGTGGGTTCTTAACCACTGCGCCACCAGGGAAGCCCTGTCGACTTTTTAATGATGGCCATTCTGAGTGTTGTGAGGTGCTACCTCATTGTATTTTTGATTTGCATTTCTCTAATAATTAGTGATATTGAGCATCTTTTCATGTGCCTGTTGGCCATCCGAATATCTCCTTTGGAGAAATGTCTATTTAGGTACATGGACACATCTTTATCCTCCAGAGTTCATAGTTCACATGAGGGGTTATTCCTGGTATTACACATTCTGTGTGTTTAGATGAATATATAATGATATGTATCCACCATTGTAGTATCATACAGGGTGTTTTCACTACCCTAAAAACCCTCTGTGTTCTGCCTCCCTGCAATACTGTCAACGACTGATTGTTTTATGTCCCCATGGTTTTGCCTTTTCCAGAATTCAGGTGGTTGGGAGGGATCATCCAGTGTGCAGGCAGCCCTTTCAGACTGGCTTCTTTCACTTAGTAGTATGTGTTTAAGTTTCTTCCATGTCTTTTCATGAATTGGTAACTCATTTTTAGCACTGAATAATATTCCATTGTCTGTTTATACCACAGTGTATTTATCCATTCACTTTCTAAAGGACATCTTGAATGCGTCCAAGTTTTGGCAGTTATAAATAAAGTTCCCGTAAGTTTCCGTGTTCAGGTTTTCATGTGGACATAGATGTCAGCATTTGAGTACATGCCAAGAACAGTGATTCCTGGATTGTGTGAGATGAGTATGTTTAGTTTTGTAGGAAACTGCCAGACTGTCTTCCAAAGTGGCTGCATCATTTTGCATTCCCACTAGTAGTGTATGAATTTGTGTTGCTTTGCATCCTCTCCAGTATTTGCTGTTGTCAGTGTTTTGGATTTTGGCCATCCTAAAAGGTGTGTGGTGGTATCTCATTGTTGTAATTCTCAATTCCTGGGACTTCCCTGGTGGCACAGTGGTTAAGAGTCTGCCTGCCAATGCAAGGGACATGGGTTTGATCCCTGGTCCAGGAAGATCCCACATGCCACGGGGCAACTAAGCCCATGTGCCACAACCACTGAGCCTGCACTCTAGAGCCCGCCAGCCACAACTACTGAGCCCATGTGCCGCAAGTACTGAAGCACCTAGGGCCAGTGCTCTGCAATAAGAGAAGCCACTGAAATAAGAAGCCTGTGCACCACAACAAAGAGTAGCCCACCCTTGCTACAGCTAGAGAAAGCCCTCGCAGCAACGAAGACCCAATGCAGCCAAGAATAAATAAATAAATAAATTTATAAAAAAAATCTCAATTCCCTAATGACATGTGATATTGAACACCTTTTCATATGCTTCCTTGCCGTGTGTATATCTTCTTTAGTGAGGTGTCTGTTAAGACCTTTTGCCCATTTTTAAAAATTAGATTCTCCATTTTCTTATTGCTGTTTTAAGAAATCTTTGTAAATGTTGAATGATAGTCCTTTATCAGATCTGCCTTTTGCAGATATTTTCTCATAACCTGTGGCTTGTCATTCCCTTCTCTTGACATTGTCTTTTGCAGAGCAGAAGTTTTGAATTGTCATGAAGTCCAGTTTACCAATTATTTCTTTCCTGGATTGTACTTTGGTGTTGTATTTAAAATATCATCATCATACTTGTCACCTAGATTTTCTTCTGTGTTATCTTCTGGGAGTTCTGTGGTTTTGCATTTTAGTGTGGTCCATTTGAGTTACTGCTTGTGAAAGGTGTAAAGTCTGTGTCTAGATGCATTTTTTTTTCGCGTGTGGATGTCCAATTATTCCAGCATCATTTGTTGAAAAGACTATCCTTGTTCTACTGTCCTTTGCTGCCTTTGTCAAAGATTAATTGTCTATGTTTGTGTAAGTATTTCTAGGCTCTGTATTCTGTTTCATAGATTTATTTTTTTATTCTTTTATGAATAACATACTGTCTTGATTACTGCAGATTTATAGTAAGTTTTGAAGTCAGGTGGAGTCAGTCCTCAGACTTGCTTTTCTTTACTTAAAAGTCTGTTCCTAGTTGCTCCAAACCTGTACAACCACTTTATTTCAGTGGGTTCTTGCATGTCCATTTTTTAATCCTTCCTGCTCTTACGAAGCCTATCCTGACCACCTTATCAGTCACTTCACTTTCTTTGTTTATTTAATAATTTATATCGACATTTGTAGCTAGTCATCTTTTCTTTTTTTTTTTAAATTTTATTTATTTATTTATTATTTTTTGGGGGGTACACCAAGTTCAATCATCTGTTTTTATACACATATCCCCGTATTCCCTCCCTCCCTCGAGTCCCCCCAACCCTCCCTGTCCCAGTCCTCTAAGGCATCTTCCATCCTCGAGTTGAACTCCCTTTGTTATACAACCGCTTCCCACTGGCTATCTACTTTACACTTGGTAGTATATATATGTCTGTGCTACTCTCTTGCTTCGTCTCAGCTTCCCCTTCACCCCCCGGCCCCTCCCAAACCTCGAGTTCTCCAGTCCATTCTCTGCACCTGCGTCCTTGTTCTTGTCTCTGAGATCATCAGTACCATTTTTAGATTCCGTATATGTGAGTTAGCATACAATATTTGTCTTTCTCTTTCTGACTGACTTCACTCTGTATGACAGACTCTAGGTCTATCCACCTCATTACATAGAGCTCCATCTCATCCCTTTTTATAGCTGAGTAATCTTCCATTGTATATATATGCCACATCTTCTTTATCCATTCATTTGTTGATGGGCATTTCAGTTGCTTCCATGTCCTGGCTATTATAAATAGTGCTGCAATAAACATTATGGTACATGTTTCTTTTGGGATTATGGTTTTCTTTGGGTATATGCTCAGTAGTGGGATTACTGGATCATATGGTAGTTCTAGTTGTAGTTTTTTAAGGAACCTCCAAATTGTTTTCCATAGTGGTTGTACCAACTTACAATCCCACCAATAGTGCAGGAGAGTTCCCTTTTCTCCACACCCTCTCCAACATTTGTTGTTTCCAGATTTTGTGATGATGGCCATTCTGATCGGTGTGAGGTGACACCTCGTTGTGGCTTTGACTTGCATTTCTCTAATGATTAGTGATGTTGAGCATCCTTTCATGTGTTTGTTGGCCATCTGTTTGTCTTCTTTGGAGAAATGTCTATTTAGGTCTTCCGCCCATTTGTGGATTGGGTTATTTGCTTTTTTGGTATTAAGCTGCATGAGCTGCTTGTATATTTTGGAGGTTAATCCTTTGTCTGTTGTTTCATAGGCAACTATTTTTTCCCATTCTGAGGGTTGCCTTTTAGTCTTGTTTATGGTTTCCTTCGCTGTGCCAAAGCTTTTAAGTTTTATGAGGTGCCATTTGTTTATTCTTGATTTTATTTCCATGATTCTAGGAGGTGGGTCAGAAAGGATCTTGCTTTGATGGATGTCATAGAGCGTTCTGCCTATGTTTTCCTCGAGGAGTTTGATAGTGTCTGGCCTTCCATGTAGGTCTTTAATCCATTTGGAGTTTATTTTTGTGTATGGTGTTAGGAAGTGTTCTACTTTCATTCTTTTACATGTTGCTGTCCAATTTTCCCAGTACCACTTATTGAAGAGGCTGTCTTTTTTCCATTGTATATTCGTGCCTCCTTTGTCAAAGATAAGCTGCCCATATATGCTTGGGTTTACCTCTGAGTTCTTTATTCTGTTCTATTGATCTCACTTTCTATTTTTGTGCCAGTACCATACTGTCTGGATCATGGTGGCCTTGTAGTATAGTTTGAAGTCAGGAAGCCTAATTCCACCAACTCCGTCTTTCCTTCTCAAGATTGCTTTGGCTATTCGGGGTCTTTTGTGTTTCCATACAAATCGTAAGATTTCTTGTTCTAGTTCTGTGAAAAATGCCGTTGGTAATTTGATCGGGATTGCGTTGAATCTGCAAATTGTTTTGGGTAAGATAGTTATTTTCACAATATTGATTCTTCCAATCCAAGAACATGGTATGTCCCTCCATCTGTTTGTGTCGTCTTTGATTTCTTTTATCAGTGTCTTAAAGTTTTCTGCATACAGATCTTTTGCCTCCTTAGGCAGGTTTATTCCTATTTATTTTATTCCTTTGGTTGCAATGGTGAATGGAAGAGTTTCCTTAATTTCTCTTTCTGCTCTTCCGTTGTTAGTGTATAGGAATGCAAGAGATTTCTGTGCATTAATTTTGTATCCTGCTGCTTTATTAAACTCATCAATTAGTGCTAGCAGTTTTCTGGTAGCATCTTTAGGGTTTTCTATATATAATATCATGTCATCTGCAAAGAGTGACATTTTTATTTCTTCTTTTCCAATTTGGATTCCTTTTATTTCTTTTTCTTCTCTGATTGCTGTGGCTAAAACTTCCAAAACTATGTTGAATAATAGTGGTGAGAGTGGACACCCTTGTCTTGTTCCTGTTCTTAGAGGCAATTCTTCCAGTTTTTCCCCATTGAGAACGATGTTGGCTTTGGGTTTCTCATATATGGCTTTTATTTTGTTCAGGTAATTTCCTTCTATGTCCATTTTCTGAAGAGCTGTTATCATAAATGGATGTTGAACATTGTCAAAAGCATTTTCTGCATCTATTGAGATGATCATATGGTTTTTATCCTTCAATTTGTTGATATGATGTATCACGTTGATTGATTTGTGTATATTGAAGAATCTTTGCATCCCAGGGATAAACCCCACTTGATCATGGTGTATGATTTTTTTAATGTGCTGTTGGAGTCTGTTAGCTAGTATTTTGTTGAGGATTTTTGCATCTATATTCATCAGTGATATCGGTCTATAATTTTCTTTTTTTGTGACATCTTTGCCTGGTTTTGGTATCAGGGTGATGGTAGCCTCGTAGAATGAATTTGGGAGTGTTCCGCCTTCTGCAATATTTTGGAAGAGTTTGAGAAGGATAGGTGTTGGCTCTTCTCTAAATATTTGATAGAATTCGCCCGTGAACCCATCTGGTCCTGGGCTTTTGTGTGTTGGGAGATTTTTAATCACTGCCTCAATTTCCGTACTTGTGATTCGTCTGTTCATGGTTTCTATTTCTTCCTGGTTCAGTCTTGGAAGACTGTATTTTTCTAAGAATGTATCCATTTCTTCCAGATTATCCAATTGATTGGCATAGAGTTGCTTGTAGTCGTCTCTCATGATCTTTTGTATTTCTAAGGTGTCCGTTGTGACTTCTCCTTTTTCATTTCTAATTCTGTTGATTTGCATCTTCTCCCTTTTTTTCTTGATGAGTCTGGCTAGTGGTTTATCAATTTTGTTAATTTTCTGAAAGAACCAGCTTTTAGTTTTATTAATTTTTGCTATGGCTTCCTTCCTTTATTTTTCATTTATTTCTGCTCTGATCTTTATGATTTCTTTCCCTCTGCTCACTTTGGGGTTTCTTTGTTCTTCTTTTTCTAATTGTTTTAGGTGTAAGGTTAGGTTGTTCTTTGTTTATTTAATAATTTATATTGAAATTTGTAGCTAGTCATCTTTTCTTAAAAAGAAAATTTATATGTGGCAAGGTTCCTCCCTGAATATCTGTCACCCTCATCAGAAATAATTGTCACTGAAAGGAAAATCAACAAGTCTCCACAATAATTGCCTCAAGTTCCCATATGTTCCTGTGGCTTGCACTGTCACGCTTTCCCATCCACTTCATAACATCTTGTCTCTTGTCTCTGCATGTCCTGGATCAAATGTTCTCCTTTCTGCCAGCCCTTGAATTGGCTAATTCCTAGTCAAGACGAAGCTCAGACCTAATTTCTCCTTCTACTTCCAAGCAGGCAGACATCTCCCTAAACGGTTCTCCACCTTTATTCCTTTCTGTCGTATTTCGTTTTCTACACTGAGCTTAAGTGCTGTAATAGATTTCTTAGTTTTCTGAGGAAAAGGACAGTTTCTTATTAATTTTGATACTCACGAACAACTACCCCAGTGGCCACTACATAGCAGTTGCTCCATAATGTATGTGTGTTGAATTCCTGATTAAAACTAGAGCTGCTGAAAGTCGACTGCATCTGGGTGATTTCCTTATGTCTAGGTGTCCCTCAGGTTACTTTCTGGTACTAAAAAAGATAGAGAAGTGGACTGAGCTTTCAATGGCAAACCTGGAGCTTTAGTATAACCTGTCTTATATCTTCCAAGTAAGCACAGGCAAGATGGGACATTTCTTTATTTTTCTTATTTGTTTATGTCTTATCAATTTATTTTGAATTCTTGAGTAACTTGGAAAAAGTAATTTGAAGTGGGCCATAGTTTTCCATCGAGTTTTACACTTTTTACTACCTTTGAACTAAAGGTAAAATAATTACATAATGGAATAATTATATAATGACAATGCAGAGAGCGAAGTAAAGCGATATTTATTTTGACCACCTGCTATGCCCCAGACTCTGAGCTAGGCACTCTGGTTTCATTCTCTCATTCAGTTCTCACCATAGCTCTAAGAGAGAGGTACAGTTACCACCATTTTAAGATTTAAAATAAAAATGAAACAAATAGCTGAAGCAAAACTGTGATACTCTTATTGTGAGTGCTCTCCCTTAAAGGAATGTGACCGATGGCAGTGATATGTTTTGCCAATATGGAATTATTTTAGAACAATACAGTAATCTTTTATTTGGGATTTTAGTCATTTTGATAATGGAATTTATTAAAATTTAAACAGTGCAGAAACTGGCATCAGTTTCCTTATTTGTAAATTAAGTGGCTTCAATAGATCCTCTCTGGGGACTTTTCCTACTCAAATATTTTGTGATTTAAAAATTTTTCAGTTTTGTTCACCTTTTGATATAGTTAATTAACAGAGATATGACTAGTTAGTAGAAAAAAAATCAGGAGAATAATCTAGGAATTACCACAATTTACAAACTGGAAAATCAGTCCTTTAGTAGACAACGAACCGTGTAATTTTTTTATGAAGTTATTTCCATTCCTTTGATATTTACATATATTTTAATGGCTTTGTTTTTATATTTCAGAGAAATTGCAATCATATGAAACTTTAGAGGTTTTTTTCAAAGAAGTATTACAAATTCTTTTAACAAGTTCTATGAAAAACTGCTTTCAAAACCCAAATTATTAAAATTAATATTAAATCTCTAAAGATATATTTTTCAGTAGATGGGAGAATACTTAGACTATTAAACCTAATTCATAAATCACCATCTAGAGTAATGAGACTTTAATGTTCTCTTCAGTTTTTCCATTAACTTAAAGTGTCCAGGGCTTCAGATAAGTTATTTTGCTACAATCACTGTGGGACAAATATATATGATTCTGTTGCTATGGAGAACTTACTCCTTAAATATGTGTTTTCCCTTCTGTATTGACATCTCTAATTCCTTTCTATATTCCCATAATCTAACATATCAAAGACTATAAGTATTCTAAAACTTTTTATTATGATTATTGATATATAAAATATGTATCCGAGATTATGGTAATATTAAAAATGAAGAATTAAAAGTTGAGCTTTTTTTAAGGTAAAAATATTGTAGCTACCAAGAATCAGAGCCCATCATTAATTCTAAAAGCTACTGAATCATTTATGTTATGATCCAGATATGATAATGGCCTGATTTATATAACTTGATGGAAAAATTGGAAATTTGAATTTTAAATGTCGAAGTCAGAGTTCCCAGAAGTGATGTGTCTGAATATTTAGTACCACAAAGTGCTCCAAGAAGATAAATTTGAGAAATGCATTCTTAGAGATTCAGCATGTATGTTATATACGTCTTGCAGTTATGAAAGCGGTTTAATCTGGTTTAATACAACACTTTGCTAATGATATTGAAATAGTTATTTTCATAATTAAAATATTAGTTGATTTTGAAAATTGTTCTACCTAACTAACTCTGAGAAATATTGCAATATGTCAATAATCCAAACTTTTATGATGACATATTTTTGCACTTTACTCCTAAGGATTGTCAATATTTTGATCAAATGTTGAACATACCTTTAAAAGGTGAATAAGTAGAATTATTTCTAGATTTTTAAATTTGCCAATCACATAGTATGATTGGTTTCTAAAAATAAAGCCAGAAGATTGAACATAATATTTTGCAGGATAATTTGACAATAGATGGACTAAGCAATCTGAAAATCCTCCCAATAAAAATACTAAAATATAAAGTAAAATAAGATAAATATATTTTAAAGCATCGCCGAATTGCAATAAAGTAAGGAGAATCCTCTTGGGTCACAGATAAAGGTGGCACGTGAAGCAGGCTTTTGTGGGTAGGTGAACCCTAGGAGAAAATCTGTGAGCTGAATTTGTTGGAGCCCTGAAAAAGGAGGGCTAAGGGAGAAGTGTGTGTTTGTGTGTGTGTGTGTGTGTGTGTGTGTGTCGGGGGGGTGGGGTAGTTTGGATTTTAATGGTAATCCAGCTACAGTGTCTTCTGATGATGGGCACATGCAATCATATTCTATATATTGGAGATCTGCACTTTAGTGAAATGGTGGCTTAGAAAAATCTGCTTACTTGGACAATGAGATGATAGGAAGCTTGTTGGGACAGGCATAGGCTCTTAGGCCATTGTATGGAAATAATCTGATCCCCTGAGGATTTGATAGCCTGGGTCAGCCCTCACACAAGTTTGGGTTTTGAGTATGAACTACCTGTGAGGTCCAGGAAACCCCAAGCTAACGAATTAAATCACGAGTGGTCTCTACATCACACCTACTATGATGGTTATAATCAATAAAGTGGAAAGTATCAAGTGTTAGCCAGGATGTGGAGAAATTGGAACCCTCATACATTATGGTGGGAATGTAAAATGGTGGAGCTGCTGGGGTAAACAGTTTGATGGTTCCTCCAAAAGTTAAACACAGATCTACCGTATGACCCAGTAATTCCATTCCTAGGTACATATCTAAACAAATTAAAAGCAAGGACTTAAGTATTTGTACACCAATTTTTATAACAGCATTATCCAAAACAGCTGAAAGGTAGAAACAACCTTAAGTGTCTATCAACAGATGAATGGATAAACAAAATGTGGTATATACATACAGTGGACTATTATTCAGCCACGAAAAGGAATGAAATCTTAATATATGCTACAACATGCATAGACTCTGAAAACATTATTTTAAGTGAAATAAGCCAGACAGAGAAGGACAAATATTGTATGATTCCGCTTATATGAGGTACCTAGAATAGGCAAATTCCTAGATACAGAAAATAGAGATTACCTGAGGTTATGGGAGGGAAAAATGGAAAGTTATTGTTTAATGGATACAAAATTTATGCTGGAGATGAAGAAAAAGTTTTGGGCATAAAAGTGGTTCACACAACACTGTGAATGTATTTAATGTCACTGAACTGTATATTTACAAATGGTTAAAATGATAAATATTTTGTTGTGTATACTTTACCAAAATTAAAAAAAATGGTCTGAGACTGGTGGTCACCTTGAAGCACTTGAAGGGAGCATATACAAAACATCCTCAGAGGGACTTCCTCTCTCATTTTGAACTGTGCAGGTATTAGGTCTCAATGAAGATAAACCCACAATTTAAATTGTAGAACATATGAGGAAATATTTACTCCATGAGCTAGAATCAACAGATCAGAAAACATCAAGATTATATCCCTAAGAATTTCAGCCAACACAACTCATTCTCAAACGTAATAAAAGAAATAAGAAGACAATGGAAGAATACCTTCAGAATATCAAGAGGATATAACTGTAATCTGGAATTCTACCTCAGTTAAATTTTCACACAAGTGTCAAGATAAAATGAATTATTGTCATCAATAAGATCTTATTGTTGTCAGTAAGATCTGAGAGTTTCAAATTGTTAAAAGGTGTTTTTGCATTTTTACAAATCTCTTTATTGTCTGACTTGACTGTCTGGCTGGATTTACACATCTGCTTCTGCATTCAACCTCATGCAATATCATGCACTATCTAGCCTCTGGAAAACCACAGTACACTCATGAATGAATGAGAATGACAAAAACAATGTCTTAGTAATAATTAAAAAGAGTTTCTCAGTATGGTATTAATATAAAAACAGACACATAGACCAATGGAACAGAATTGAGAGCCCAAGAAATAATCCCTCACATACAGGGCCAATTAATATTTAACAAGGCAGCCAAAAATACTCAATGGGGAAAGGATAGTGGTGATACTTCAATAAATGGTGTTGAAAAAGCTGGATATTCACATGCAAAAGAATGAAATTGGACCCCTATCTTAATGCCATTCACAAAAATTAATTCAAAATGGACTAAGGACTTTTATATATAAGAACTGAAACTATAAAAATTCCAGAAGAAAGCATAGGCGAAAATCTGCTTGACATTGGATTGGCAATGGATTTTTTGGGATATGACATCTAAAGCACAAGCAACAAAAGTAAAAATCAACAATTGGGACTACATCAAGTGAAAAAGTTTCTGCACTACAAAAGAAACAATCAAGAAAATGTAAAGGCAACCTGCAGAATGGGGGAACATATTTGCAAACCATACATCTGATAAGGGATTTATATCCAAAATATAAGGAACTCACACAATTCAATCGCAAGACGCAAAAATCTGATTAAAAAATGGGCAGAGAGCCTGAATAGACATTTTTCCAAAGACATACAAATGGCCAAGTACATGAAAAAATGCTCAATATCATTATTGAGGAAATGCAAATCCAAACCACAATGAGATATCACCTCACACCTATTAGAATGTCTGTTATCCAAAAGATGAGGTAATACATATGGTGAAGATGTGGAGAAGAGGGAATCTTTGTGCACTGTTGGTGGAAGTGTAAATTATCGGTACAGCCATTATCGAAAGCTGGCAATATGGAGGTTCCTGAAAAACAAACAAACAGCTATGACATGATCCAGCCCTATACCAGCCCAAATGGACTAAGATATCCACCACCACCAAAGGTTCTTGGGGACCCTCATGGGTTCAGACCGCAATTTGAAAATCATACTTTGAGAATGAGATTATATGATTGCATTAAAAATACAGCTATGTGCTGTTCTTAAGAAAAATATCTTAAACATAAGGATAAGTTGAAAGTACAAGGGTGACAAAAGATAGACCAAAAAACATGCATGTGTATTAGAATCAGGCTTGGCAGACTTTAAGGCAAAATGTATTACTGAAGATAAAGAGGATAACAATATTATGAGTAATATTCTTTGAGAGCATCTACTAACCCTAAACTTCCAACGTACCTAATAAATTAGCCCCTAGATATATAAAAAAACAAATTTGACAAATTCATAATCTTAGAAAAGTATGTTACCACATAGTGGAATATGTTAACATGTATCTGTGTATAATTACTAGGTTCTCAGACAAGTGAACAACAAAATAAACCAGCTTGTTCTGATTGACCTACGGATATGCCGGCACTCTTACTAATGCCAGATATTTCATAAAGTGTGTGAATTTAACCTGCATAATGCTGAAGGTTAAAACTGTGGCTCTCACAGCCTTATGTTCCCACTGAGATGCTTCCTAATAAAGATTGAGTTAATTTGGGGGGAAGTAATTTAGGCACCCAAGGATTCTTAATTAACTCTTGAGCTATCGAGATGCTTTATTGCACTCATTAGGAAATATTGTTTGGATGACTGCTGTAAAGATGTTATACTTATTCAAAATAAATGTAGCTTGCTTCCAATAAAGAATAGTGAGGAACCTTCTCCATGCTTAAGAACGTGGAAGTAAAGAAATACGATTGCCTCTCAGGGATAAATTATTATTTTTTTAATAGTTAATGCCATACTTTTTAAAATTAGTTACTTTATTTATTTATTGGCTGTGTTGTGTCTTTGATGCTGCACACGGGCTTTCTCTAGTTGCTGTGAGCAGGGCTACTCTTCATTGTGGTGCCCGGGCTCCTCATTGCAGTAGCTTCTCTTGTTGCAGAGCACAGGCTCTAGGCACTCGCACTCCAGTAGTTGTGGCACATAGGCTCAATAGTTGTGGCTCATGGGCTCTAGAGCGCAGGCTCAATAGTTGTGGTGCATGGGCTTAGTTGGCCTGTGGCATGTGGGATCTTCCTGGAGCAGGGATTGAACCTGTATCCCCTGCATTGGCAGGCAGATTCTTAACCACTGCTCCATCTAGGAAGTCCCAGATATAAATTATTACATCAGTTCATACTGGATCAGAAAAGAGATATTCCAAGAGAAAAACAAATATTGTATGCTAACTCATATATACGGAATCTAAAAAAAATTTTTAAAAAATGGTACTGATGAACCCAGTGACAGAATAAGAATAAAGATGCAGACGCAGAGAATGGACTGGAGGACATGGGGTTGGGGGGGTGGGGGGCGAAGGGGAAGCTGGGACGAAGTGAGAGAGTGGCATAGACATATATATACTACCAACTGTAAAATAGCTAGTGGGAAGTTGCTGTATAACAAAGGGAGATCAACTCGATGTTGGGTGATGCTTTAGAGGGCCGGGGGGGGAGGGTGGGGGGACATCGCGGGAGGGAGGGGATATGGGGATATGTGTATAAGTACAACTGATTCACTTTGGTGTACCTCATAAGCTGGTACAGGAGTGTAAAGCAATTATATTCCAATAAAGAGCTTAAAAAAATAAGAAAAGAGATATTCAAGAATTCACTTTAAATGAATCAGATAATAATTTACTGGGCATTGTTTTAAATGTTTTACTCATAAACTGCACTGTTAGGCTTACCCATAACCTTATTGAAAATTTTAATACATTGAAGAAAAGACTATCATACTAAAGAATATCATGCCCCTTTTAGGAAAGGAAAGTTTTTAAGTAATTTTTCCCAGAGTGTCCCTAGCACTAACCAGGAAAAGCTTGCCTTGGCTAACAAATCTGATGATGTGACCCTTGCTACATACCTAGTGGGGTAGCTGGGTAACTCTGGTCATCCAGGGGAGACAACTTATCTTGCTCTGATTCTTTGCTTTTTCTTTTTTTTTTTCTTTGCTTTTTCAAGAGATGTTTTCAACTATAGCTATATTCACCTATAATTTACAAATCATAATTTGAACACAAGACATAATTGTTCTCTGTAAAATGAAAGTAACATCCTTTAAAAAACAATACCAGTTGTTTCTGAATTTGGTTACCATGAATCAATTCCCCAGAGTCTGATTTGCTTACATGTACCAGAAATCAAAATCCCAGACATCCAAAGCTGAACTGGAATGAGATGATGGTCCTGAGGTTCTCCTGACTGCGTGGGCCTGTTGGGAAGCCAACAGATCTCTCCTGAGAGGTAACTGACCTCACTGCCATGTGTTGTACCCTCATTGCAACACTTATTACGCCAAGTATGGACATGCTCTGGCTCATCCTGTGTTTGGTCATTTGATGAGAATAAATCAGTACCTTTCCCCCTACTGTTTTTCATAGATTTGACAACAAATACATTGGACCCCTAGTACACTGTTAGGACGGCAGAGAGTTAAGGTGAAATAGAAATTCCCAGGCTGCCAACATTTTAATACTGTAGAAATGAGTAAACAAGTAAGCAATAGTACGAGACTTTTGTAAGTGAGGATTCTACAAGGGATGAAGAAAATGGCTGTGGTGTTCAGAGGAGATAGAAATCACCTCTGCTAGAGGGGAAAGACAATGGGGGAGGTAGTATGTAAAACAACCTTGAAGAATTGTGACTGCTAAAGCAGTGTTTTCAAATCTATTTAAAAATTCTTTCTTCTCCCCAACACATATACTTAAACCCCCTTGGTGGCTTCCTACTGTTCAAGAACAAAAAGGCTAGAGTATTTAGCATGCGTGTTTCTCCAGCTTTAATTGATCCTGCGCCCTCTAGTACTCTGGTCTTCTTTTGGCTCCTGTAGCATGCCGTGCTCCCTCCTGCTGTAACGATTTTGGACATGCCACTCACTCCCTCTGCCTGAAACCCATTCACCCACCATCTCATCTGTATTTCCCAGTTTGCTCTTCTAAAGTCTCTTGATGTCAATTAAAAATTTATCTCATCAAAGTCTACTTGTTATGTTATAAATGAGATCCACTTGTTAAATGCTGTCATGTACCATCTCACTTCTATTCCCAGTGTGTGTGTCGTGCTGTTTCACACTTCTAATTACACGTTCCTGTGTGATTATTTGATTTGTCTGAACCCAGATACTCCAGACTATAAACTCAGAGATGAAACCTTATCTGCTTTTTTTTTTGGATTGGATGCTTACCAGCCTGAATACAGTCACCCATCACCTGACCCCTGGTTGCTATGCAATAAATATTTATTGAATGAATGAGAAATGCAGAAAAGCAGAAGTTGTTCAGATCATGGGCAAAGTGCAAACCAAAATACAGAGGTGGAAAGAGCTGCCCAAGCTTAAGGACATAGGAAATTTTGTTTTGTTTTGTTTTTTTATAAATTTATTTATTTATTGGCTGCGGTGGGTCTTTGTTGCTGCGCACGGGCTTTCAAGTGGGGGCTACTCTTCTTTGCAGTGCACAGGCTTCTCAAGTGCGGTTGCTTCTCTTGTGGAGCACAGGCTTCAGGCCTGTAGGCTTCAGTAGTTGTGGCACACGGGCTTAGTTGCTCCGTGGCACGTGGGATCTTCCCTGACCAGGGCTCGAACCCGTGTTCCCTGCATTGGCAGGTGGATTCTTAACCACTGCGCCCCCAGGAAAGCCCCCAGGAAATTCTGTTTTAATGGCAGAGAGTTATTACTGAACTGCAGGGTATAGGGGAAGGAGTTAATGCCGCAGGAAGCAGCTAATCCTCACTAAAAACACTCCTTGCTACTGACCAGATTCTTGACAACAAAAATGGGTTGTTTTTCAAGTGGTAGAAAAGTGTACCAAAGGTTGAATCATTTAGAGAAACAATTAGTAATGTTTCAAATGTATTTGTTTGTGGATCGTATGAAATATGGTCCAGATCAAGTACCAATGCAAAACCAAAGCCTTGACAGAAATGAACAAAGCACCTTGTCTACGCATGCATTGACATTGTTAGGTTTTCAGAAAGAACTGTATTCTTAGAGCAAACCGTGAGTAGATATGGTTTCCTTTTTTAAAAAGGGTATTAATGTAAAATTTACATACAGTGAAATGCACAGATCATAAGAGCATAATTTGAAGAGTTTTGACAAATTCACGTAAATCTAACCCACATCATTTTCAAGATAATAGAAATTTTCCTTCCTCCCAATTTCTTCTTGTCCCTTCCCAGTCAACTCCCTTTCCTATAGGAAACTACTGCTGTGGACTAAACCCATAAAGTAGTTTTGCCTGTTCTGCATCTTCATATCAATGAATCTGGTTTCTTTCACTCAGAGTATTTTGGAGATTCATTCCTGTTGTTGCATACAGCAGTGGTTCATTCCTTTGTGTCACTTCACAGTATTCCGTTGTCTGAATATAGCACAGTTTGTTTACTTACTTTCCTTTTGACATACATTTGGATTGTTTCCATTTAGGGCTTACTGTGAATAAATGATATAAATTATAAATATTAACTTCATATCAACTTGTGAATAAATTTGCCATGAACATTCTTGTACACACATTTGTGGACATACATTTACATTAATTTCAGGTATATATCCAGGGAATTGATGGGACATAGGTAGGAATTTAAGGCTATAAGAAACCTCACAGCTGTCTTCCAAATCTTGTGACATTTTACCCTCTCACTAGCGATGTGTGAGAGTTCTGGTTGTTGCCACCAACACTTGGTATTGTCATTGCTTTTCATTTGAGTCATCCTAGTATGTGTGTAGTGGTATTGCATTTGGGGTTTAATTTTAATTTCCCTGATAAACATGTTAAGCACTTTTCATGTCTTACTTGTCATTTGTATATTTTTCCTTTGTAAAGTATCTGTTCAATCTTTTGCCAGTTTTTTTTCACATGAGGTTGTCTTATTGTTAGTGATTTGTAGGACTTATTTATGTATTCTGGAAACAAGTTCTTTGTCTGATATATATTTTGCAAAGATTTTCTCCTGGTCTGTGGCTTGCTTATTAATGTTCTTAATGGTGTCTCTGGTGAGCAGAAGTTTTTAATTTGAATGAAATCTAGTTTTTTTTCTGTTTTGTTTTTTTTATTGTTAGCGCTTTCTGTCTTCTAAGAAGTGTTTGCCTAAATCAAGTTGGCAAAGAAATTCTCCTAAAATTTTCCTAGATGTATCAACATTTTAGCTTTTGCTTTTAGGTTCATGATCTTAAGTAAGTGTGGGTTTCTTTCTGTGATTTCTATGCCTTTCCCTTGATCAACTTGTCTGTCCTTATGCCAATACTGCACTAGTTTGATTACTATAAATTTATAGTATTTCTTGAACAAGTACTGTAAATTCTCCAATCTATTTCTCCTTTTTCAAGATTAGTTTTCTAGATATTTTGCATTTCATATACATTTTGGAACCAACTTACCAGTTTCTAAAAGCGAAACAAATGTTAAAAAGCCTGCTGGGATTGTGATTGGGATTGCATTCAATCTACAGATCAATTTGGGAAAAAATAACATTTTAGAAATATTGAGCTTTCCAATTCATAGATGTCTATTTCTCTTTTAGTGCAGGTGTTCTTTAATTTTTTCTCAGCTATGATTAGTAGTTTTTAGTGAGGAGCTCTTGCACATATTTTACTACGTTTATCTCTGAGTATTGTATTTTTTATATTTTTAATATTATTATATATGATGGTTTTAAATTTCATTTTCTGAGTACTCATTGCTAAAATCTAGAAAAACACTTGATTTTTGTATTTGACCTGTATTGGTATCCTGTAACCTTGCTAAAGGTACATAAGCGTTCTAGAAGTTGTTTTGTAGATTCTTTGGCATTTTCTATATAAACAATTATATGTAAATAAGGGAGAGTTTTAGTTTTTTCTTTCCAATGTTTATACTTTTTTTCCCATATTGTTTCATTGGCTAGAACTTCAAGAAAAATGTTGAATAGAAGTGGTGAGCGTGGACATCTCTTGCTTGTTCCCAATCTTAAAAAGAAAGCCTTCGGTCCTTTACCATCAAATATACTTTTAACTGTAGGTTTTCTACAAATATCTCTTATAAGAGTCTATTCCTAAAGTGTTAACTTTTTTTTTTTATCATGAAGAGATGTTGACTTTTTTCTGTCTCTATTGAGATGATCATACAATTTTCC
This sequence comes from Hippopotamus amphibius kiboko, assembly GCF_030028045.1. Classification (NCBI taxonomy): domain Eukaryota; kingdom Metazoa; phylum Chordata; class Mammalia; order Artiodactyla; family Hippopotamidae; genus Hippopotamus; species Hippopotamus amphibius. Next base: position 70,243,511 of record NC_080198.1, on the reverse strand, counting down.
ATTTTAATGTTTATATGGTTAACTGTATTAATTGATTTTCTGGTGTTGAACTAACTTTGCCTTCCTGTGAAAAATTTCACTCAGTTGTGGTATATTTTCTCTTTTATACATTGCTAGATTTAATTACTAATATTTTGTTAAGGACTTTTGTGTCTATGTTCATGAGAGATATTGGTCTGTAAATTTTTTTTTTTGTAATGTCATTATCTGGTTTTGGTATCAAGATTATCCGAGCCTCATACAATGAGTTGGAAAGTATTTCTTCTCCTTCTATTTTCTGAAAAAAATTGTTTAGAATTAGTATTATTTCTTCCTTACATGCTAGTAGAATTCACCAGAGACTCCAGATTAGCCTGGAATTTTCCTTGAGGGAAAGCTTCTGATTACAAATTCAAAGCGATGTTGTAGTACTCAGATTTTCTAACTTCTTGTGTCTGTTTTGGCAATTTGTGTCTCCTCCCCTCAGGTTTTTTCTTGCATTTGTCCTGAGTTGTCCAGTTTTTCAGCAAAAAATCTTTAATAATATTACTTTTTGATATTCAATGTATGCAGTTTCCCTAGTGACACCCTCTTTCATTCTTGATGCTAGTATTTTCCCCCCTCTTTTATTCTTGGTCAGTCTAGGTATAGGTTTATCAATTTTATTAATCTTTTCAAAGAATCAACTTTTGACTTTGTTGATTATCTCTAGTGTTTGTTTAAATTCTGTTTCATTGATTTCTGCTTCTATATTTATTATTTTCTTCCTTTTGTTTATTTGCATTTAATTTAGTTTTCTTTTTAAAGCTAAAGTTGAACTTACTTCTTCTCTTCTAATATAGAGCTATAAATTTCCCTTTAGCCGTATTGCACAAATTTGTACCTGTTTTGCTTTCATTATCATTTAGTTAAAAGTATTACCTAATTATTCTATGCTTTTTTTGGACCTATGGAAGTATTTAGAAATGTATTGCTTAATTTTCCAATATTTTGATATTTTCAAATATTTGATATCTGATATTTTGTGTTCATTGATTTTTTTTAAATTTTATTTATTTATTTATTTATTTATTTATTTATTACTTATTTTATTGCCTGTGTTGGGTCTTTTTTTTTTTTTTTTGCTGTGCTTGGGCTTTCTTTAGTTGCAGTGAGTGGGGGTTACTCTTCATTGTGGTGCGCGGGCTGCTCATTGCTGTGGCTTCTCTTGTTGTGGAGCACCGGCTCTAGGCACATGGGCTTCAGGAGTTGCAGCACATGAGCTCGATAGTTGTGACTCACAGGCTCTAAAGTGCAGGCTCAATAGTTGTGGCGCACGGGCTTAGTTGCTCCGCGGTATGTGGGACCTTCCTGGAGCAGGGCTCGAACCCGTGCCCCTGCATTGGCAGGTGGATTCTTAACCACTGCATCACCTAGGAAGCCGTGTTCATTGATTTTTAATTTAATTTTATTGTGGTCAGAGAGCATACTTTGCATGATTTTAATCTTATTACATTTTTTGAGACTTCTTTTTTGCTCAGTACAGGATTTTTCTTGGTGAATATTACACGTGCACTTTAAAGGAATATGTATTCTCTAGATGCTAGGTGTAGTATCCATAAATACAATCAGTTAGATGAAATTGGTTGATAATATTACATCTTTTATATTTTTTCTGATTTTTCAGTTTCCTTATTCTGTCAGTGACTGAGAGAGGAATGTTAAAATATCTAACTATAATTGTGGCTTTGTCAGTTCTCCCCTTTCATTTTTTTCATTTTTTTTAAGTATGTGGTTTGAAACTCTGTGCATTGAAAGAGGATTACGGCTTTTTTTAAAGCACTTTATTGGATATAATTGCTTTACACTGTTGTACCAGTTTCTGCTGTGCAACAAAGTGAATCAGCTGTATTTATGCATATATCCCCATATCCCCTCCCTCCTACGACTCCCTCCCACACTCCCTATCCCAGCCCTCTAAGTCATCACCCATCATAGAGTTGAGGTCCCTGTGTTATACAGCAGCTTCCCACTATCTATTTTACATTTGGTAGTGTATATATGTCAGTGCTACTCTCTCAGTTTGTCCCAGCTTCCCCTTTGCCCCACCCTCTGTGTCCTCAATCTGTGCTCTATATCTGCCTCTTTATTCTTGCCCTGTCACTGGGTTCATCAGTACCATTCTTTTAGATTCCATATATGCGTTAGCATACAGTATTTGTTTTTCTCTTTCTGGCTTACTTCGCTCTGTATGACAGTCTCTAGGTCCATCCACCTCACTATAAATAACTCAATTTCATTCCTTTTTATGGCTGAGTAACATACCATTGTCTAAGTGTGCCACATCTTCTTTATCCATTCATCTGTTGGTGGGTATTTAGGTTACTTCCATGTCCTGGCTATTGTAAATAGTGCCGCAATGAACATTGTGATACATATTTCTTTTTGGATTACGGTTTTCTCAGGGTATATGCCCGGGAGTGGGATTTCTGGGTCATATGGTAGTTCTATTTTTAGTTTTTTAAGGAACCTCCAAACTGTTTTCCATAGTGGCTGTACCAACTTACATTCCCACCAACAGTGCAGGAGGGTTCCCTTTTCTCCACACCCTCTCCAGCATTTATTGTTTCTAGGTTTTCTGATGATGCCCATTCTGACCAGTGTGAGGTGATACCTCATTGTGGCTTTGACTTGCATTTCTCTAATGATTAGTGATGTTGAGCATCTTTTCATGTGTTCATTAGCCATCTGTATGTCTTCTTTGGAGAAATGTCTGTTTAGGTCTTCCACCCATTTTTGGATTGGGTTGTTTGTTTTTTTGATATTGAGCTGCATGAGCTGCTTGTATATTTTGGAGGTTAATCCTTTGTCCGTTGCTTTGTTGGCAAATATTTTCTCCCATTCTGAGGATTGTCTTCTTGTCTTGTTTATGATTTTCTTTTGCTGTGCAAAAGCTTTTAAGTTTCATGAGGTCCCATTTGTTTATTTTTGATTTTATTTCCTTTATTCTAGGAGGTGGGTCAGAAAGGATCTTGCTTTGATTTATGTCATAGAGTGTTCTGCCTATGTTTTCCTCTAGGAGTTTGATAGTGTCTGGCCTTCCATGTAGGTCTTTAATCCCTTTGGAGTTTCTTTTTGTGTAGGATGTTAGGAAGTGTTCTAATTTCATTCTTTTACATGTAGCTGTCCAATTTTCCCAGCTCCACTTATTGAAGAGGCTGTCTTTTTTCCATTGTATGTTCTTGCCTCCTTTGTCAAAGACAAGGTGCCCATATGTGCGTGAGTTTATCTCTGGGCTCTCTATTCTGTTCCATTGATCTTCCTTTCTATTTTTGTGCCAGTACCATACTGTCTTGATCACTGTAGCCTTGTAGTACAGTTTGAAGTCAGGAAGCCTGATTCCTCCAGCTCCATCTTTCCTTCTCAAGATTGCTTTGGCTATTCGGGGTCTTTTGTGTTTCCATACAAATAATAAAATTCCTTGTTTTAGTTCTGTGAAAAATGCCACTGGTAAACTGATAAGGATTGCATTGAATCTGTCAATTGCTTTGGGTAATATAGTCATTTTCACAATATTGATTCTTCCAATCTAAGAACATGGTATGTCCCTTCATCTGTTTGTATAGGATTTCTTGATAATTTGACTCTTTAGCATCTTGACACGTACTTTTTTAACCCTTCATGTGTTTATAAATGGCTGTTTTTAAAGACCTTACTTTCCAACGCCAACATCTGTGTCATCTTTGAGACTGTTTGTTTTGTCTATTGTTTCTCATGGTTACCTATTATACCTTCCTATGTCTTCACACATCTAGTCATTTTTTATAGTCTGCAGGGAATTGTAGATGCTATATTATTGAGAATCTAGATTTTCTTGTTTTCATATAAAGATCACTGAGTTTCATACTTATGGGCAGGTAATGTACTAGAGGGTCAGCTTGATCCTATTGAGGCTTGGTTTAAGACTTTATTTTGTTTCGCTTGGGATGGCCTTAGTGTAACTCCCCTGAAGCAGATCCATTTTGGGCTCTCAACTAAATGCCCAGAATGTTCAGCAAGTTCTCTCCACCGTGGATAGTTGGAATTCCAGTTTTTCCTAGCATCATATTGTCTCCAGAATCATTATTCAACTCACAGCCCCCCAGTAACTGTTCTGTTCTAGTCCTTGTAACATTTTGCCCTGTACATAGTATAAAGTAGTATTTGGCCCAGACTCAGTGGAATCCTGTGAAGATTTCTGTTCCTTTTCTGAACATCTTATTCCTCTCTGGTACCTTTCCAGCAAATTCCAGTTCCCTCAGCATCCCCAAACATTGATTTCTGTTTCCTCCAATCAGTATGATCACTGTTTTCTTTTTGGACTCAGCTTGCTTCCACTTCATTTTGGAAAGAGGGCTCCCAGGAAAAAGTCAGAGTGAATGTGTCGCCTCATGCATTTCTCTTTTCTGAAGGATTATATCCCGTTCTTTCTGTTGTCCAGTGCCTAAAAGCAATAGCTTGACATGGTTTTTCCAGTTCTGTAGTTTTTTCTGGCTGTATTCTATCATGGCCAGAGCTCAAAGTCCACATAGATGTTAAAATATTGTCCCCAGTACATCTTGTCTTTATAAAAACAATGTGGAGGTAATAATATAATAAAATGTTTGGAAGTGATTTATCAAAATAATATACATCTACTAACTTTCCTATATACATATTACCTGTGAAATGTTCTAGTTTAAAAAGAAAGCAACAAATAACAGAAATCTAACATGTGCCTAATTTACTTTAGGTTTTTCTCAACTGCTTCTCCTCCTCCTCCTCATCTTTCTCACCCATAATTTTTAACTTATCATTCTTCCACCTTTCAAGGTTTGTCCAGTTTGTTTCTGTCCACACTTACTCAGGGACATTAACCCTCTAGGGATGTGTGTCATTAGGAGCTCTTTGTTATTACTCTTTGCAAATAGTCTAACTTGATTTTAAATGTTCTGGGTCTAAACAGTTTTTACAATCTTCCAGAGACAACAAGTTTGAGGGCTTTTCTATCATCTCTCCTTGTTTCTGTCTCTTTTCTTTGCCATGAAGGAGGAATTCCCACGTAAAGGATGCTCTTGGTATCAACTGGGTGCCTTCCAGCTGCTTCTAGAGTATTGGTTGAGCTCTCTACTGCTGTTGAACGACTCCTTTAATTTTACTTTAAGCGATACACAAATAAAATGTAGATTATCTTTGTCAAAAGGTTTTTCACAGATGCATCAATAGACTGGAAGTGTGGAAATCAGCATTAAGACGTCCAAAAAGACGTCTTTTTTTTTAAAGACTTGCAAAGTGTTGAGATAATGTGGTATTTCCAGACTGATGTCTAATGTTATAAATGTACACAATGTACCTTGCTTTCAAAAACTACTGGTTTCTGTATTCCCTTACATCTCAAGAATAGACTTATAAATATTTATTTAGCTCATGCTCTGTGTCTGGCACTGGGCTGGGACAGAGTAACTTCTTTTAGATAATTGACCAGAAGAAAATAGTCCCAGTAGGTTGCAAAAAGGTGATTCCTTTAGTATTTGATATTTATTTATTTATTTATTTATTTATTTGCTGCATTGGGTCTTCATTGTGGTACACAGGCTTCTCATTGTGATGGCTTCTCTTGTTGCAGAGCACGCGCTCTAGGGTGTGCAGGCTTCAGTAGTTGCGGTGCAAGGGCTCAGTAGTTGTGACTCATGAGCTCTAGAGCACAGGCTCAGTAGTTGTGGCTCAGGGGCTTAGTTGCTCCACAGCATGTGGGATCTCCCTGGACCAGGAATCAGACTCGTGTTCTCTGCATTGGCAGGTGAATTCTTAACTGCTGCACCACCAGGGAAGTCCATTTGATAATTATTTTAGTTGGCTGATGTGAATTTGAGGGGGGCCTAAAGGACACATGCAAGAGGGAAAAAACCTCTCCTAGCTGCATAGCAGAAGTCATAGAGAACAGGGAAAATGACACATGCCAATTTGTACCCAGTGATTTGATCTTGAAATCACCTTGTGCCTGTTCTTAATCTTCATTTGCTCTGCAATAGTAAGTTTGTGTATTACATCCAAAGTGAGCATAAGTGTTTGGAAAATTAAATTACTGCTCCATTGACTCTAAAAAGAGTCAATCTAAGACAACTAAATTTTATGTCACTATGAAAAAAAAAGACTTTTTTCCAAAAGTTTATATTTAGAATTGGTAGGTTGTATTAAATAGTATTATAGTAGATTTATCCTAGACCAATGTGGAAATCCTCAATTAATTATGTGCGAGGATTCACAGTAAATATTAATAGTGAAAATAAACAACAGAAACTTAAATTGACAGTAAAAACCACACACAGCAAAACTACAAAATTTGAATGGAGAAATTTGGATTTGATAGATTTATGTCTGCAAAAGAACACTTGAAAAGGCAAAAACTACAAAGTATAAAAGTGGATAGGACTTCCCTGCTGGCGCAGTGGTTAAGAATCTGCCTGCCAATGCAGGGGACACGGGTTTGAGCCCTGGTCCAGGAAGATCCCACATGCTGTGGAGCAACTAAGCCCGTGTGCCATAACTACTGAGTCCATGTGCCGCATTTACTGAAGCCCGAGAGCCTAGAGCCTGTGGTCCGCAACCAAGAGAAGCCACTGCACTGAGAAGCCTGTGCACCACAACAAAGGGTAGCCCCTGCTTGCCACAACTAGAGAAAGCCCGCAGGCAGCAACAAATAACCAATGCAGCCAAAAATAAATAAATAAGTAAAATAATACATTTAAAAAAAAGAGTGGATTTATGAGGGAATTCCCTTGTGGTCCAGGGGTTAGGACTCCATGCTTCCACTGCAGAGGGCACAGTTTCAATCCCTGGTTGGGGAACTAAGATCCCATGTTCCATGGCATGGCCAAAAAATAAAAAGTGGATATGGAAAACAAACTGATTAATCAAAGGAAAGCTTAATGTAAAATGTTATAGAAAGTAATGGATACCTGGTGAATATTTTCAAATAAAATTTCAATGAAGACAAAATTCTTATTTAAATATTTACATTTATAAAGAAATATCGACGCATTCTCAGGATTAAAACAGTGGGATCAATAAAAGGGGGACAGGTTAAACATCTTCTGCATGTGCAAAACACATCTAAAACAAGTTACATTGTTTATACAAAAGTGTAACAATTTTTCTAACATTTTTATTACAATATTTGCTCAGTCTTCTTAGTGGTAGTTAAAATCATAGCTATTAAGATAGATGCTGTTAAATCTGAAAAAGTTGAAACCCAGTGTACAAATGTTCTGATAGTTATATCAAAGTGTATTGCATCCCTTGCTTTAAAAATTCTTCCATATCTGGTGTAACTCTTCATTTTATGGAGTCATTCACATTTGCAAATATTCACTTGCAAAATGTATTTGAATTGAAATCAAACTTACCTGTCACGTCCTCAGCAGAGAATATCTAGGTCCCTTAAATGCAAGTGGGACTTGGTAAGTCCCCAAGATGCTTTGGTAAATTCCAAGGTGCCAGATAAGCTCAAATCCATTTTGGAAAAGGTGTTTTTCACATGTCCTGTCCCCTTCCCTACTCCATTAGAGAGACTGTTAAATAATCTTGTTTTCTACAAAATTAAAGTTATATGAATACAAAGTACTAACATTCTGAAGTTCAGGGTAAAAATTAACCTCATGTAAGCTGTTTAGTGGGAGAGGTATGACATGAGTGGGAAAGTAATGACGAAAATGAGTAAGTATATGCATGTCTTATATGTAAGCTAAGAAGAGAAACCACACTCAGCACATTTTTAACGACAGGGCCGTGAAACTGGAAAGACTTTGAAGGATATGATGTACAGTTCTTCTTAATGTGTATGTTGAAAATGGAATGCACTTCTCTGCCTTTAATTTAGTTCTTCTCCCGCAAAGCTAAGCACCAGCGAGAGGTTTATTTAAAAATGCATTTGTCATTGTACAATCCACAGATCACCCCATTTGAGTGTTTAAGTGACTCTTAGTCCCGTGTAACAGAAGAGAAATAAAACCACACCAGTATATCAAAGAAAGTATGTTTAATCTTCTAAACTTTATGTGCCAACTCCGTCATAAAGAAATGAAATAAAAATTTTACTTAAAAGTTATTTAAAACAGTAGCACACTTTTTCTTAAAAGATCAAATCATTCTAATGTTACACTGACCTGAAGAAACTATTGACAGAGAAAAATAAGCAAAATGTATATATGAAACTTCCTGCCTATCAACAAAAAAGGGGGGAAAAGATACGAAGAGTGTGCAGAGGTCTTTTTTACAAATGGGAACATATAAGCTAGTCAAAAGTCTTTATACAATATTAACTTTGATGAGTGTAGATAAGAGAAAGTGGAACATATCATTTTGCTCAGTCCATTTACCACTTCACAGTATGGGCTAACCCATTTGTTTATACATGCTGTTAGTATTTTAAATTTGTGTACTTTTTTTTTTGTACTTTTTAAGTGTTTGGTTTTCCTTTTCTTTCACTCATAATTATTTCTCCAAGTGTGAAACTTTTTATATATTTTTTTTTTGTATCACTGCTTCCATCAGTATAGAGCCTGATTTTGATTATCTAGTTTATTTACGCTCCATGCAGGAGGAAAATTACCCCCATATATTAAGACCTCTGTAGATTTAGTAGAAAAAGCATCCCCAGCAGCTCTTGAGACATAGCAGCTGTGAGTTCCTAAGAGTAAATTGAGTGAAATTAAAGCACAGGTAGGTCATTTGGCACAAGTAGGCAACTGTCACGTTAGCTTTTACTTTCTTAGGTAATGGAATTGGTTACATAATGCTTTATAATTCCAAGAGAAGTACTGTTTGGTCTTCTGAAATCTAAACTTCTAAGATTTAAGACAGTGATGAAAGGCAAATGGCAACTTGGCTGACTTCTTAGCTGTTTAGTGTGGTGTGTGGTGTTTTGTGATGAGAACACACTACTAAGGAACTGTTATCAAGATTGGCTCTGGCAGTGCAGTGGAGGATGTGAGATGGAGAGATGAGAGCCCAAGCCTCACGTTCAGTGACACTCAGGATCCTTTAGTGTCTGTGGGATTAGGATGTTCTGGGAAAAGCAGAGTACCATTTATTTTAATTTCAAAGCTTATACAAGTCTACTTGCCTTGGCCTCTGTTTTTATGTTGTAAAAATTTCAACAATTGCTATTAAATATGATAAAATAAAACTTAAAGCAAATAAAATCAGGAAATTACTATTGTTATGGCTGTTACTACTAAAATCTGAAACAGTGGCGAGTCAGTCCCTTGTGGAGGCTGAACATCCTTGCACACGGCCCATCCTTAGAGTAGGAGCAGGGTACGTATAAAGGATAATATTATGCATCCCCAAAAGCAAGATCTGCATCCCCAAAAGCAAGCATTCATTTTGGGCTGCACCCAACACGTTTCTCAGACTCTTGAGCAGAGTCTGACCCACTGGTCTAAAGGAAATAAATACTCATCTGAAGCAAATATTCATTTCAGCAGAAGCAGAGCATATAACCAGGGACATGTATTATCCTATAAAAGTCCAGTCAAAGATTCTTTTTCTGCAGAATCTTCTGAAAACAATTGGGTGAGAAGCTGCAACGTCTTGTATTTAAGTCGTGCCAAGATCACTTAGTCTCGGGGAGCAGACATTTGCACGTGTGTCATTATTCCCGCCTCCCACAGACATGGCAGGTATTGCTATGCAGTCTTTTTTCAGGCAGCCAGTTCCAATAAACCGGAGGGTCCTGCAGATTAAAATCTTCTGACTATTTTTGATCTAGTCCAGCAAATTTGATGCTGAAATCGGATGGCCCTAGAGACTGACTTAAATTTAGTGAGTAATGTAATTAGCAAAATACTTTGTATGGTTGAAGCATAAAATGTGTATACCCTTGAGGAGCTTTGAATCTTGTAGGAGAGTTAAGACACAGACTGTAATCCTGAGGTACTAAGTGACAATTGAGCAAGGTGGTCAGGAGGCTCCCACAGGAAATCTAGATGAGAGGAGAGAGCTGGAAGATGTTAAAGGTTTAAGGAAACAAACAGCAGTGATCAGGGAAGTTGGCTAAGGGGGGGCGGAATAGAGAAGTAAGGAGGTAAGATCCAGAGTGGAAGAGAATTGCTAGGAAGAGCTCCAGGGTTAATGATCACTGATCCTGAAGAGCAGGTGTTTACTGTCTGCTCCACTCTGCGTTGTCTGTTGGCACGTAGGTGCCCAGAGTTAGAAAGAAGGATTGTTGGAGCCACTGATGCTTCAGGGTTTCTCTAATGCCTAATAATATAAGGAATATGTTTGGATTAATTGAAGCTGTTTTTTTTTTTAATGGACAACAAACAGTGAAATCAAACCCATTCTTGAATATTAAGTTTTATAAGATTGGGGAACACTAAGGCATTTTGATACTATTAGTAACTAGACATAGAAATACACCTTTATAAAATGTATAATTAATTAAATACTTTATGGATAGCCTTTGTGTGTATCTTTTACAACTTAAACCAGATATTCTCACTGTACATTTATGAGAGGAAACAAATAGTTCTTTATGTGATTTGTAGAAATTATTTTTGCCATGGAACTCTTCCTGAAGTTATCTTCGAATTTTCTTTTCCCTAGCACATTCCACTTATGCTACAGATACATTGTAAGTGCTCCATTCAATACTGCTGCATAGGCAGCTTTCTTTCAGTTCCAGTGATTAAATTTACTGAAAGTAACTATGTAAACTTATGTTAATTCTAAAGAACAAAAATTATCTACTATTATATCCAAAAAGACATTAATTCTATGAATATGCCAAAGTCAATGTCTGTATTTGTTGAACATGTTACAGACTCTGTTTACTGATTGATATCTCCAACTAACCTTCTATTTTTGCAGAAATGCACAATGTCTAATTGTATGCAACTGGATATAAACTTCAAAAGTGCTTACTTGGGTTATTCTCTTTTGGGAAAGGAAATTTCTATGAATATAACCAAGGTTTCTCTTTTATCTAGTTTTAAAATAGTTGAAAACATAAAGCAGTGGATGCTCTATATTTGAACAGATTTCCTAGTGGGATCTCAGAGCTTAAATACTGTTACCAGGATTGCAGATCGTCAGTCTATGTGATACAGCCTATCAAATTACCGATTTCATACATGGGCAGATGGCAGAGGGGCCTGGCAGAAGCTCAGTTTTCAAGTTGTGAGAGAGAGAGAGAGAGTGTGTGTGTGTGTGTGTGTGTGGTGTAACTGCTAAAGAACAAAGGTCTTTTACTCTGAAAGGCAAAAATAATTGCAAAGGTTACCTAGGAAATATTTGTCAGCCCAACACTGAAAACTAACTCTTGAGTCTTGGACTTATGCATGCAAAGAATACTTTACCTAACTAAAACAAAACAAAACAAAAAATTGTAAGGCTGCTGATTTACCTAAACTATGGTATCAATTTTCTATAAAAACCAAAAATAAAACAATGGTGAGCACATGAAATAGTTGAAGGATGATTCAATTTGTAAAAAAAAATGGAATTTAACATTAATTTTTACTCTTTGAAAACTGGAGAATTATATTCTTCATTAGTGAGAGATAGATTGTAATTTTAAAAAAAATGTGCGTCTTTCCATGTATAAGAATCTAAAATACTCTTTTTTATAACCTCCCATTCTCTGTCTTTTTAAAAAAATAACAATTCTTTATTCAACTTGAGCTCATCTCTTCTGAGAAATAAATGAAAGACTTTCAAAGAACTGTTAGCTGCAGAGCAGCCCTTGAATCCGTTGTGCTCCTTTGCTGTGTCTGTGGAGGATACAGTTGTTTCATTAGCTCCTGGGGCTCATTGAGCTTCTGGAAAACCTCAGCTGTTTTCCTTTTAAAATTATTCTGTCATCTGACCAATTTCAGTCATTTTTCATGAGAACGGTCAGAAACGAGGGATTTTTTTCCCTCCCTTTTTTTCTGACCTAAGATGTGGTAAGTAAGCAAACAAATTTCCAGTCAAATTTCTGGTGGAACCTGTCCCAGGAAACAAGATATTTTGAGGAGAAAATGAGTTGGCCCTTGCCTGGAGGCTAGATGTGTGTAAACCATCCATCTTCTCTGGCGATGGAAGACGGCCACACGTTTGGCAGCAAATGCTCCGTCGGCTGACAGAGCGGGCAGTTGACAGAGCAAGGAAAGTGCACATGGTGCATTGTCAAGTATCGGGGTGACAAGCAGCAGTCGTAATTAAGCTGTACTGAACAGCTCATTGCCTTGGGTGATGATAACTACGACTTCCCAAAGGCACCCTCCTGTTTTGTCTCTCGTGTCCTCACGGAGACAGGCAATGATGTCAGAGTTGTCATCACCAGCACAATTCATCAGCCCTCTCCTTAATTAAAACCTTCCCTCTCGTCTTCACATTAACATTTTTATGTTTCCCATCTTTAGAAATTACTTCCGTTGCTCTTTGGAGACAAATCACTGTATAAATCCCCAAACACAAGCAAATAAGTCAGCCCAATTACGTGTTGTAAGGCAGTTCCTTCATTTATATGTGCCTATTTGAAAGGAGAAAGAAAATTATTAGAGAAACTTCTGATGAATATCAAAATACTCTATTTTGATAGATAGAAGCACTAAAATGAATTATGCAATGAAATGACATGGTATTCTGTAAAACCAGTATTATATATATCATCAAATATCTTTGCATAAAGATTGAGTTGTTTCCGTTAGAGGTAAAAGAAGAGAAAAGAAGTTTACTTAGCAGATAATTAGAAAAAATATTTTTACAAAACTAATGTGTCTTTATTTTAAAAAGCATAAAATTTGAGTCAAGGTTAAATATTGAATTAGAATTCCATATTCAAGGGAAATAAAATGTATTAAGTTTGATTAAACGAGAAACCAACACACATTTTAAAAAAAGCAGCTGTTCAAAGAGTGTTTATGATATGGCAATTAGTCCCTGACCAAATGCATAATAAAAAACTGAGAGTTCTAATTAATAAGGATTCTTCTGAGATGTTTCAAGGTTGGTATTTTGAGCCAGGTACTAAATGAATACAAAATAAAGCTTGTTAATTTCTTCAAATATATGCAAATTATGTGACATTTGATGTCCCTGCATAATAAAATGTTACTTTTGAAAGTCAAGTAGAAAGGAATAAAGTATGATCGTTCAGGTTCTGTTACAAAAAAAACTGAGGGTTCTGTGAATTCACTGTATGTAAATTTCTCATGAGTTTTCAGGGAAGAGTTTTTGATCTGTATGTACCATAGAAGACCAGGCATTAAACAACAGACACATCAGGGCTGTGGACCTCATATTCCTGAAAAATCCAGGTGGCACACAAATCCACAGTGGTTAATATGGTTATCTTTTGCTATTATTGTTATTGTTTTGTTGATGTTATTATTGTTTAGTCGAAACTCAAGTAAAGCTGCTCCTTCCATAGTAATTTATTTGCTCTGGAGCAATGCCAATCGAATAAGCATGTGATGCAGAAGATTGAATAGGATATTCTCCCCTGATTATTTCTAGTCCTCACACAGGTAGGACAGGTACTAGGGAAGAGCACTACTTTCACTTGCTGAGTGTCTGTCTTTTCACCAGGAGTCAAGATAGTTAATAAGACAAATGCATTTGCCTGGACCCGGAGGGGAAAATATTCTCCATCATTTCCACTTCTCACTTTTCTCCTCCTTTTTGTTTTTTAAAAATAATCCCCACCATTACTGAAAAGTTTGCTGGTAGGTAAAAGAGTCCCCAGAAGACTCCCACAAATCTGTAATGGGGGATTTTTTATTTACCTATAATGGACTTGAATGAACATGCGAGTGAGAAGGTGGAAGCTAGAATATTCTCCCATCTTGTATGAATATATCAGTCCCCTCTTGCTTCCCACTGCATATTCTTGCCTATGCATATCAATCAGTTTAAGAGCAGGAATTTTGGGGAAAGTTCTAGGTTTAAGTACTGGCTTCTGCCCTTATGGGTCACATGACTCTAGGCAGGTCAGTTATACTTTCTGGGCTTCGGTTACCTCATATGTAAAAATATAGAATCATGATAATACCGACTTTAGAGGCATATTGAGACAAATAAATGAGACTATGTAAGGAATTTAGTGTAGTCAGGCATATATAAACACTGAATAAATGGTACTTATTATACTTGGACGGCATGAAAAGAATTTCCCATTACCGAGGAAAGGAAAATTATTTTTCACAAAATCATTCACTCTGGCAATTAACAGTGCATATGAAAAAGATGAAATATAGTAATGGATCCTCAAGGGCAAATGATAGGAAAAAGAATTGCTTTGGGGGTACCTACATTTTGTGTCAGAAAAGAACAGCCTTGTGGGCAACCCAGTCAAATACACAGCTATGGGAACCCTTGTCCCAGCTTTGGGGGCACAGTGTTACCACCCCAGATATTTTGGAAATTTAGCTCCCATTAAGCTTGTGGCAAGGTCCTTGATCTACCGTGAAAGCTTAAGGCTGTCCTGTGAGCCAGCATGAGAGAACTGAGTTTAAGTGTATTCTTCATTGGGATTGAGCTTGTGATGGATTAGCCTTTTTAGGGCCAGGATGGGCCACTTGAGTGTCTCAGAGATGCCCTGGGCCACCCCACCGAAAGATATTATTTGATAGCTCTCTGTGGTAGCATAACACATCCTGTGGTTTGTTATTTATTCTGCTATTGTCCCCAGTCCAAACCCAGCTGATTTTTGGCTGACTAAAGTTCACTGCCTTTTCAAGCCTGATAAATTTTTCTGCTTTGTTCTCTCTTTCATCGCTGACCTCCTTTTGTCCTACCTATTCTACCTTCCTGCTCTGTGCTGGTAAGACTATTCTAGGTTTCCTTGCCTGAGCATTTGGTTTGATCCTTACTGTCAAAGCTTTTGCCCATATTTGTAAAGTTTCTGACATAAATTCAAGTACCACCAGAGATAGCTCATTTCCTACTCACCTGCCCTAATGATCCGGTATTATACTCCATCTCTCTCTCCTAGCCTTGACAGTCTTACTCCTCTGTCCCTAAGTCCTAGTTGCCTGGCACAAATTTCACCTTTGTTAAACCTGCCACTTGACATATTGCACACCTACAACAGACTAGCTCAGTGAAGCTGGAAAAAAATTACACAATCACAGCTACATTCATTATGTGCTATATATAGCTACAAGACAACGTTAAATTTATGACAAGTCTCAAAGGAACACTCAGTTAAGCCCAGCAGTCCAGTGATATTTCCTTTGTCAATCTTCCCTCACATTCCCCAAAAGATTCCCTATAAAATATTCTCTTACTTCAAACATCCAAAATCCTATCCACTTTTCTCACTCTCATCTATTGACCTTATTTCACCAATAGAATAGAAACAAAGCATAAGAAAACCAGCTTATGTTTTCACTGCCAAACCCTCAAAAACCTCTGGCTTTGAAAACCAACAGGGCTTACCTCCTAAGGAGGCTGTAGGGAATGGTGATTCTGATCTTAAAGGGCTGACGCGCAGATTCATTTACCCTGGGACTCAGTCTACAAACAGCAATTTGAAAAGAGCCTAGGCCATATGTGAAGGGGATTCATTTGCTATTCTTAAAACATCTGCCAGAAGGACAGAAGCTTGTTGGGACTCTCTCCAGGGACAGACATGCTAGTGGGTGCCATTTGTGTACTCTCACTTTAACTTGCACCCACACCCCCATGCTCTTGCCGTAGCCCTGCCAGAGGCAGCAGGTGAGTGCCCCATCCCCTGTGTCACTGCCATAATCCTGTTGGAGGTGGTGGGCGAGTGCCCACCCCTCCATGTATGTTCCTGTCACTTCATTGGACGTGGTGGGTGAATATCCTGCCTCCCCCACAAACCCCCAAAGCCAGTGGGCACACGCAGCCCACACAGAGGATGCCCCTTGAGTATCGGGCTCTGGTGGCTGGGTGGATTGCATTTCTGAGCCCATGGTTCTGAAACAGAGACACTTCAAGAGACAGCCAATAACTAGGACAGGATTTAACAATAAAGCTCATTGCCTACATGGGGCCACCTCTTCCAGACTGGGAGAGATAGCTGTCTTACCTAACACACAGAAACAAACATGAAGAGTCAAGCAAAATGAGGAAATAGAAGAATAGGTTCCAAACAAAAGAGCAAGATAAATCTCCAGGAAAAAAAAAATGAAATGGGAAGATAAGTAATTTACATGATGAAGAATTCAGAGTAATGGTCCTAAAGATGCT
This sequence comes from Hippopotamus amphibius kiboko, assembly GCF_030028045.1. Taxonomy (NCBI): domain Eukaryota; kingdom Metazoa; phylum Chordata; class Mammalia; order Artiodactyla; family Hippopotamidae; genus Hippopotamus; species Hippopotamus amphibius. The sequence continues at coordinate 70,227,332 of NC_080198.1, read as the reverse complement.
CACTGAACTCAGGACGAGAATGGAAGAGCAGAGAGAACTTCAGCAAAGAGATAGAAAATATCAGTAGAAGTACTAAACAGAAGTCACAGAACTGAAGAATACAATAACTGAACTGAAAAGATACATTTATAGGGGTTCAACAGTGGGCTTAGATGAAGCAGAAGAAAAAAATTAGTGATCTGGGAGACAGGACAGTGGAACGTACCCAAACAAAGCAGCAAGGAAAAATAAAAGATGGCTTAAGGGACCTGTGGAACAACATCAAGCAAAGTAATATTCATATTATAGGGGTCCTATAAGGACAAGAGGCAGGGAGAGGAGCAGGAAACTTATTTGAAGAAATAATGGCTGAAAACTTCCCTAACCTGGGTAAGGAAACAGATGTCCAGATCCAAGAAGCCCAGAGAGTTCCTAACAAGAGGAACCCAAAGAGACCCACACCAAGACACGTTGTAATTAAAATGCCGGAAGTCAAAGAGAATCTTAAAAGCAGCAGGAGAAAAACAATTTGTTATGTATAAGGGAACCCCCACAAGACTAACAGCAGATTTCTCAGCTGAAACCTTGCAGATCAGAAGGGATTGGCATGATGTATACAAAAGGCTTAACGGAAAAAACTTCCAACCAAGAGTACTTTACCCAGCAAGATTATCATTCAAATTTGAAGAAGAGATCAAAAGTTTTCTAGACTAGCAAAAGCTAAGGAAGTTGATCAACACTAAACTGGCTGTACAAGAAGTGTTAAAGGGTCTTCTTTCAGGTGAAAAGAAAGGGTACTAATTAGTAACCAGAAAACATAGGAAAGTAAAAATCTCACTAATAAAGGTAATATGTAGTAAAGGAAATGGATTAATCACTTATAAAGCTAGTATGAAGGTTAAAAGAGAAAAATAGTAAAAACTATACAATAATTAGTTAATTATGGATACACAAAAATTTTTTAATGTAAAATGTGACATCAAAAATATAAAATGGGGGGAGTGTAAAAATGTAGACTTGTAGAATGTGTTCACATTTGCTATCAATTTAAAATAAACTGTTATATATAGAGACTGTTATATGTGAGCCTCATGGTAACCTTAAAGCAGACACCTGTAATAGATACACAAAAGGTAACGAGAAAGGCATCTAAGCATAACACTACAGAAGATCATCAACAACAAGAGAAGAAAGCAAGAGAGAAGAAACAGAGAGGAACTATGAAACAGCCAGAAAAAAAAATTAACAAAATGGCAATTAGTACATACCTATCAATAATTATTTTAAATGTAAATGCACTAATTTCTCCAAGCAAAAGACATAGGGTGGCTGAATGGATAAAAAAACAAGACCCACCTATATGCTGCCTAATCTAGTAAGAAAAAGAATCTCATCTGTCTGGGCAGGTTATACAGAAGGTAACAAACAACTACTTCTGAGAGCAGACTGAATACTGCTACACAAATTTGTCATTTTAAATAGAGAGAAAATGACATTCTAGTACTGTGTTAATGTAATATTTTAGCAGTGAAGAATTCATGGTTTTTCTCTTTATCTTACAAATAAACTCATAAAAGCTGAGCCGACTTTGCCAACATTTTAATGGCTTTCATTGCTTCTCTTCCGACTCATCATTTGCAGTTATTATAAACTAAGACAGTTAATTTTCTTGAAACCGTCGAAACTTTCTCTGCCCATACAAGTTTTCTACTGTCTTCTTTAACTTGCTGTACAGAATATTTGCTTTAAGAAGAAACTACTCTTTTTTCCCACTGATAAATAAAAATACATCCCGTTACTTTGTCTACATATATAATCTTTTAATCATTGTTCCCAGAATAGCTTCAACACTCATTTTAAACCAAAATGTCCGATTTATTTTTCGCAAAGAAAATTGAAAGATAAGTAATAACTGTTTCATGCACAATCTTGTTAGCATACCAGCAAATTTCATGAACACACAAAAACCAACTACCTACAGCTACAAGCACCATTTTTACACCTTCAGAAAGTGGCAAAAATGAACATGTTAAGTAAAGAAAAAGTATTTATGTGAATATGAAAGAATATGTGAATAATAAGAAAACATAAATATGTAACTAATAAGCAAATACTGGTGACCAATATTTCAGTATTCTATTTTATATAGAAATTATCCAAGTATTCAAAGATTATTTATTAATTAATCCAGTGTAATATTAGTACAGGGTTTTAAAGTTAACTAAAAAACTTGGAAACTATGTCTAAGCAGATATGCCACTGAGTATAATTACTATTGACAAAAGAAGTCTGTTAGAATTATATTTCAGTTTAATTGAATACAACTTTTTTTTTTGCATTGGTTTCACCACACCCCCCGCATGCTTCTCAAACATGTAATCTCAGAACTTCCAACCACACAGCAAAGTAGACCCTATTAGCCCTGTTTAAAGATGAATTAACTGAAACACTTGGATGGTAAGTGGTGGAACCTGTATTCTATCCTCAATCTATCTTGCTTTCCAATTTGCCAAGCTACTTCTGAATGTCTGCGTAACTTGAAAGCTCATATTCCACATTTCACACTTCAACACTTTATTATATATCCTGCCTTATATTATTCACTGATTCACGTGACCAGTCTTAAATAAGTCAGTGACATTTACTCTTTAGAATACATTAGGATCACTTAGGTGCTTACTTAAAATACATGTTTTTGTTCTCCCTGCCATACCCAAGGTTCAGTTTAGTAGGTTTATGGTAAAGCCAAGGGATGTGCATTTTAACAACTTCTTTCCTTTCCCCACCCCCATGATACTAATTCAAGTTTCTTTTTGAGATACATTGAATTAAACTAAATTTGAGGGACAGAACCATTATATATTGTGCAAGGACTCAACTGTTGGCAAATACTGATATATTTCTATTTTCAACTGACAGTTTATTGGTAGGTTATTAGATACATTGTTTTCAGCTGCACAGAACAACTCCAACCAAAGTGACTTAAATGTAAGGACACTGATTAGCTCACCTAAAAAAAAAATCTACAGTTTGGTTAGTTTAGAGGCTTAACAACATCAAGCTCCCAGTTGTTTCACGGTCCCTCCCTCCCTCCCTCCATCCCTCCCTCCCTCCCTTCCTACCTTCCTTCCTTCCATTCTTTTTTTTTTTACCTTTTCACAGCCTTCGCTCATTTCTCACACCCCTGCCCTTTGCCACCTACCAATCTGTTTTCTGTACCTATGAGCTTGATTTTTATTTTTAAATTTTTATTATCATATTTTTTAGATTCTACATATGACAGGTCACATGGTATTTATTTGCCTTTTTCTGCCTAACTTAGTTCACTTAGCACAGTGCCCTCAATCTCTGTCCATGTTACCCCAAATGGCAAAATTTCATTCTTTTTTATGGCTGAATAACATTCCACTGTATATGTATACTACCTCTTCTTTATCCACTCATCCATCTGTAGACATTTAGGTTGCTTCCATGTCTTGGCTGTTGTTGATAATGCTGTAATGAACATGGGTATGTAGATATCTTTTTGAATAGTGTTTTTGATTCCTTCAGATAAATACCCAAAAGTGGAATTACTGGATCACATGGCAGTTCTATTTTTAATTTTTTGAGGAATGTTCATGCTGTTTTCCATAGTGGCTGCACCAATTTACATTCCCACAAATAGTGCACAAGGTTCTCTTTTCTCCACATCCTTGACAACACTTCTTATTTCTTGTCCTTTTAAAAAGAGCCATTCTGACAGGTGTGAGCTGATATCTCATTGTTGTTTTGATTTGCATTTTGCATTTGATTTGCTTTAATGATTAGTGATGTTGAGCATCTTTTCACATACCTGTGGCCATCTGTGTGGAAAATAAATATTTAGATCTTCTTCCCATTTTTAAAATTGGATTGTTTGGTTTCTGTTTCTGTTTTTTTTGCTATAGGATTGTATGAGTTCTTTGTGTGAGTGTGTATATATATATATATGTATATAGGATATTAATCCCTTATCAAATATATATTTGTGAATACTTTCTCCCATTGGGTAGGTTGCTTTTTGATTTGGTAATGGTTTTCTTTGCTGTGCAGAGCTTTTTAGTTTGATGTAGTCCCACTTGTTTATTTGTGCGTTTGTTACCTTTGCTCTTGGTGTCAAAACCAAAAAATCATCACCAAGACCTATGTCAAGGAGCTTACCTCCTATGTTTTCTTCTAGGAGTTTTGAGGTCAGGACTTGATGTTCAGATCTTTAATCTATTTTGTGTTTGTTTTTGTGTATAATGTAAGATAGTGGTCAAGTTTCATTTTTTTATATGTGGTTGTCCAGTTTCCCCAACACCGCTTATCAAAGATATTGTCCTTTCCCCATTGTATAGTCTTGGCTCCTTTGTCATAAATTAACTGACCGTACATGCGTGGGTTTACTTCTGGGCTGTTTATCCTGTTCCATTGATCTATGTGTCTGTTTCATGCCAATTCCATACTGTTTTACTACAGCTTTGTAATAGAGTTTGAAATCAGGAGCATGACGCGTCCAGCTTTATTCTTTCTCAAGATTGTTTCAGCTGTTCTGGGTCTTCTGTGTTTCCATACAACTTTTATAATTTTTTGTTTTCGTTCTGTGAAGAATGCCACTGGTATCGTAAGTCCCCTACATATGAACCTTCAAGTTGTGAACTTTGAAAGATGCAAATGTGTTCGCATGTCCCATCACATAAGTTAGTACAGTACTATATAGCTGACTGTGTTAGTTGGGTACCTAGGCTAACTTTGTTGGGCTTATGAACAAATTGGACTCACGCAGTCTCTGAACGGAGCTCATTCGTATGTAGGGGACTTACTGTACTTTGACAGGGATTGCATTGAATCTGTAGAATGCTTTAGGTAGTATGGATATATTAACATTATTAATTCTTCCACTCCATGAGCATGGAATATCTTTCCATTTGTTTATGTTTACTTCAGCTTTTTCCTTAATGTTATGTAGTTTTCAGTGTGTAGATCTTCCACTTCCTTTGAGAAATTCACTGAATAAGAGTGTTTCTCTTTGCTGGTATTTTTATAGGTAGTTAACTCTGCCTGTTGAAGCAAGTAGCGTGGGTTTTATAGTGAAAAAAAAGTACTATCTTTCTCATCCCATATTTAATATGTTTAGAAACATATAAAAGCCTAATATTACTGACAAGTTTAATATCTTTAGTTTTTAAATTTAAATCATAAACTAGGAATCTTTAGGTTATTTGCAACAGATATCCACTTCTGCTTGCTTAAGGTGAAAGAGGAAATTTACAATGAGGCTATTCAGATATGTTGAGAAAGCAAGGAGATTTGAACAACCAAGCCTCGGGAGGAGTGAACACCAGGGTAACTCGAGGGATCTCCTGTGGTTTCTTAGCTCCAGTTGTCTCTCAGAGTCCAGTTGACTGTTGGATCTATATGGTCATCCTGGCAGGTTATAGAACAGAGCAGTAGGGGCTTACTTCACAATCAGTGTACATGGGTGAAAATATAAAATTCAGGAATGATCCTTCCTCCAAATAGATGTTCCAAAGAATTAAAACATTTTGTTTTATACACAGGTGAATGAGTCTAAGGGGATACCCTTTTTTTAAAACTCACTGAACTTATGCATCCTCTTTATCCTAGTACTTGGCTATAAAGAAAAAAGTATACAAAAATAGAACAGGCTGAGTTCAACATTTTCTTTATATTTTGTTTGGGAAAATGTCGGACATAGTGTTTGTCAGAGGCAAAAGTTTCCAGAGAGCTACAGTTAGTGGCTATAAAAAGATTAAGAGAAGCGTCATATTGAATGTTACCCTTAGCCAGTAGATCTAGCTGAAGAAGAAAATGACAAAAGAAAGGGATGTTCTAGACTACAAAGGATATGATGAAAAGTCAGAGCTCCCAGTTTGGAGAAATCAAAAAGTCCGTGTTTGAGTTTTAACGCCACCTTTCTATTTGTACTAGCAGAGGGAAATGGATTTGACAGAGCCTAGGGCGAGCCGGCCTGAAGCACTATAGTAGGTACCAGTCCAAGAAAGGTTAAAAGGATCATGTTACCTGAGGTCTCTGGAAGGGCCCAGAGGAGAGAACATTGTGCTTCATACCAGAGGCTAATAGTAGCTAATGATAACGGAGGGCTTATTATGTGCCAGATACCTACGTTCTCTTGCTTTATTTCACTTAACATTCAAAATAACTTAATGAGATAAGCACTGTACTTTACTCCAGTTCACTGAAGTGGCCTCACAGAAAGCCCAAGCTTTTGGACCATGTGTATTTATTCTGATTTTCCCTATAAACAGATGTCAGCATAAAGAATTTAAGAGGAAAACCAGTCCCTTCATTGTTAAGAGTTTACCCTAAAGTATACTAAGTGATGACAGTTTCTCAAGCAGCACCCAACCTTAGTGAAACACTAACTTTGTGCCATATTAAAGATGTGTAAGTTTGCTGGGGTTATGAATTTGATTATTTTTTGAATGGCTGGCAGTTTAGCAGGTCTTTTTTGCCAAACCCCTCAAGGCTTCTCTTGCAATTATAGAAAAGGATGCCTCACGCTTTGGCAAGTGTGAATAGTTCTCATTTGTAGCCTTATCCAAGACAGGGGATACAGCTATATGTTCTCATTTCTATTTCTATATATTAAAATCAGCAAGGATATTCATTATTATTCTGAGCATGGGTAATAAAATTATTAATGATAAAATTATAATTAAGTTAATGAATTTGATATTTCTGTAATTTATGTATTATAACTTAAGTAAAATATATAACTAATGTAATTATTAAGTACAATTAATGAATTTAATAATAATGAGATAATTAATACTTTGTAGAACTATGAACTTTCACATCCCATGTATTTTTTTCCCTTTGCGCATTTTGTGTTTCCTGAAACCTAACCTGTACTCGGATTATTTGAGTATCTCCCCCACTATCTTTTAGGCACAATTAGCCAGGGGCTATAACTTAATTGTAGACCCAGCATTTGTATCAGTGGCATCTTCCCCAGTTATGCCACGAGTTAGTAGTCTTTAATTTTTTGTGCATCAAGTACACCACTTTTACAGTAGCTTGGGGGTAATTCTTTTCCATGTCTGTTTCCCTATCACAACAATGCCTTCTATTGCTTGTTTCTATTCCAGGGCCTATAAATTGCTCCGCCGTAGTATTTTTGAAACTTGACGTTGTGTACCACCTCCACAGTTTTTGCCAAATATGTCATCTATACTGTTAGCTAATTAATATTTTCTTTAAACAAATTCAAGACTTTTATCTAAAATTTATTTACGAAGGAATGATGTAACTACTGCAAATGGGAAGCCAGAATAAGGCAGGTGATTCTGGTTTCCCATTTGCAATAGTTATATAGTTCCTTTATAAACAGATCATATTTATGTAATTTATAAATATAATCATCTATCTGATAATCAGATAAACATGATACACTGAAAACAAAACTTTGACTTTATTTTCTTACCTGCCCTTAACTGAAATGAGGAGAGAGAGAGAGTAGCAATTATCAGAGAAGCATTAAATATACACTGACGCTGAGACTTTATCTTTGATGTAATAAGGTTAGTCAGAAGGAAATTTTTAAAGGAGTAATTTTCTTATGATCTAATGCTATGTTATTTAATGCCACTTTAAAAAATACCCATAATCGTCTTGTTTCCAGCCATCATCCACTTTGGGAAACATGCCTTATAACATGGTGCACAGAAAGAATGTGCATCAGCCCTAAGCTTAAATCCCCTCTTTTTAATCGCTTGCTTTTTGACAAGTTACTTAATTCCTTTAAACCTTGATTTCTTACTGTAAAAGAAGAATAATAATATTTGCATTTCAAGATGATTTTGAGAATATATGATGTAATATTCGTAGTGTGTGTAGACTTGTGCCTGGAATTTATTGAAAAAAAAACGTGAACACCTACTACGTGCCAAGCACCCACGTTTGGTGCTTCAGGATCTAGAAGAGCACATGACAGAAAAGAGCTCTGCTTTCATAGAACTTAATTCTAGTAAGGGAAAATCAACCACGAGCAACTCAAGGTCATTTCAGGCAGTGACTAAAGCTCTGAAGTAAATGAAACAAGGCAAGATGAGGTTTTTTTTTAGAACACATGATCTTCTTTTAGAAACAGGGGACATTTAATTGATCATGTTACACAAATTAAATGCATTTGGGGCTTTATCACCTACTTTTGGGGAAAATTTTAGGGATTTTTGTATGAAATCCATATTATATTTATACATAGATTAATTTCAGTAGGTAATTTCTTAAGAGAAATATTTTTTTGGAAAAAATTCTAAATTTTTTTTACAGTATAAAAAATAGTGAACCACCATCTTAAACTGAACTAAATGAACCTTTTATAGACTATCCAGAAGTGGGAATTTACTGCTGAATTCAACAATCAGCAGATTTCCTGAGTGGTGCAGAGCTCCAGGTCAGAGTGCTAACGATGATAGAATGGAAAACCAAGATGCAATAATTAGATTTTGCATGTAAAGCACAGGATGGATTTATACAGATAAAGAGAAACAAGTTCTGAGAGTTCAAAGACATATTATTTGTCCTGTGAAAGATAAATTTGAGGCATTGCAGATTAATTTTGGAGGGCTAGGAAAAAAAAATTATCTTCCAATTCCTTTGTCACTTTTCCACTTTTGTCATTTGCAATGGCTTTGAGTTGTATTGCTCTTACTGGACTCTGTTAACATCTTTCCAGTGTCCCAAATGGCTTAATATTGGAATTAAGATTTTGAAGATCGACTCAAGGATGGAAGATGCTTTAGAGGACTGGGACGGGGAGGGTGGGGGGGGCCTGGGGGAGGGTGGGGGAGAGTCAAGGGAGGGAGGGAATACAGGGATATGTGTATAAAAACAGATGATTGAACTTGGTGTACCCCCCAAAAATAATAAATAAATAAAAAAAATAATAATAAAAAAAAAGATTTTGAAGAATCAATTAAAAGAGTATCTAGTTGGAGACATGATACCCAATTAGGAATATTGAAAAGGCAGCTACTCTGCTCCTGGTGTCTTTCATCTCAGCCGTTGTTGAATCTTGCTTCTCCTTCTCAAGTAACAATAACTCTTTTGATCTCTATGAAAGAAGGGAGGATCAAGTTGATCCTCAGAATCCATAAATGAATCTCTTACCCGCTCTACTTCTTCAAAGATCCAGCTAAATTTGACCTGCAGTCATGTTTTCACTGTAATTACCAGGCACAAAAGAAAATTGCTTCCTTTATTATCATAACTGAAAAATATCATTTCTTTCTTCTTCCATTTTTTTTTAATGCTACATTTTAAATCAGTGAGATTCATGTAAAGTTTATTTTTCCTCTGGCAATTCACTATAAGAGACTTTCAAAGTAATGCCAGTTTTTGGTTTTTTGTTTTTTGTTTTTCCTGTCAGAACCCCTACCTCTAGAATAAGTAGTTCAGTGCTGCTTGTCCATAATTTACTTTAGAAACATAATGATTTCTATTTCCCAGAACAGTAATTATGAATGTTTAACAGACTAGATGATGTAGTGGAAAAAGCTCTGATCTAGTTCTGACCCCAGTATTTACTGTTCGTCCTTCAGCATGTGAAATCTGAATTCCGAACCTCCAGTTACGTATCTGTAGGACAACAGTATTTTGTCTTAGTGTTATTTGGAAGGAGAATCAAATGTGGAAATGCATATGTGCTGCTTTTTAAACAGACATGAATGCTACAAGTAAGTTTCCTGTTACCATGGCACTAGAAGAAAAACTCAAGCAGCACACAAAGGCTCATAAAGCATTACTACAATGGTTAACCTCATTTTTTAGTGTTCATTTTATGAGGCCGCTTGTGTTCATTTGGACAAATGTCATTTTGGGAGCTTGAATTATGGTGTTGAATACCTCAGTTCTGCTCTAAACGAATCCATGGAGATGACCACTGAGATACCAAACACAGGATGAAAGAGCCGTTCGGATCCACACCTACCCCCACTCTTGACGTATGTACCTTACCAGTGGACTGCCTCAAAGGCTTCATGCAAATTTACTTACAGCAATAATGACATAAGTGACATACCGTCCATAATCATACTGATTCAGTGACAAGTTTGTATGAAAACTGGGGGGTCGACCTGCCTCACAGAACCCATTTCTGTCTCTGTTTTCTCTTCCACCAAACATACAAGCCAGGAAAGCCTCTGATGCACAAGGCCACCGGGGATTTGGTCTGTGTAGCTGTATCATCCAGAAGCTCTCTGAAATCCAGATGGATTCAGTGATTTCAAGTCTATAGCAAACTGGAGACCCTTAAAAGGCTAATATTAAGTTGCATTTTACTTTGTGGAGTAAGGTGGAATTGAGCAGAGCTGACTGAGGAAAAGATTTCAGAAAACAGAGCCTAACAGGTAACAAGCCACAGTGATGGTTAATTTTATGTCAACTTGACTAGGCTGTGGTGTACAGTAGTTTGGTCAACATTAGTCTAGATTCCCAAGCAGAAGGATTTCAGCCTTAAGACTCCAGTGTAGAAGCCCTGCCTGAGTTTCTCACCTGCCTGACCAGCTTTCAGAATTTGGACTCAAGACTGTGACATTAACTCTTACTTGAATTTCTAGCCTGTTAGCTTGCCCTACAGATCTCAGACTTGCCAGCCCTCATGAACATTTAAACTAGTTTCTTATGATGAAGTGCTTGTGTGTGCTTTGTCTCTCTCCCTCTCTCTGCCTGAAATAAACAAATAAACAAATTTCAGTACAACAAAATGAAGGGGGGAAAGTAGACAACAGTTTAAGGTGTAAATTCACTCACTACATAGTCTCTTCAAATTTCATCTACTTCTAGTTTTCCAACCTTTACTTCTTGCATCCCAAGTGTCTAACTTGAAATTCTGCCTCACTAAAATTCTATGTTCAAGATGCCAAGTTTCTAAATAAAAGTTGTGTTTTTTTCCTGCCAAATTCTAATCTTACCTCAAGGATAGTACCCTCTGATCTTAAATTATAACCATTTGCAGATCTCCTTAAAATCTATTTGTGTGCTTTGGCAAGAAAGCCAAACTTGCTATCTATAAAGACATAATGAAGCTATAATTCATCTTCATTCTGGGAAGCCCAAGACACCATTTTTTAAGAAAATGAAAGAACACAGAAAGGAACTAACATTTAGGAGACTGGCATAGAGTTGTTTGAAAAGATGAAGAGAAATGATCACTGTGGATGTAGTCTGCATGTTGCACATGAACCCGTCAGGAACAAGCTGACCCAATTATCTGGCCATAACTGTGCCAGGCTCTTTGGGTACAGAAGCCTGGAATCTAATGAGAGAGACCAAGCTAACACATACTAAGCATTTACATAAATATTTTCAGGCTCACAAAACCTTTTGTTCAGATGCATGAATAAAATAGTAAAGCAAAAACCACCAAAAGAAAAAAAAAAAAAAAGAATAAGTTGAGCTGCTTGTTCAAGGTTGTAGGAGTGACCAGAGCAGGGCCCCACTGGTTTCCCTCAATTTCCTACTGCTTCAGCCCTGCTCCTGGGGGCTCCGGAGGTGCTGTGGAGGGGCTACCTGAGAACCATTGAGAAATCAGTATATCCTACTTTCTCCATTTCTAGAACCCAAGAATTGTACGTGTGTTATTTCATTTAAACACATTTGGTTGAATCACTAGGGGAAGAAAAACAAAAACACATATATACATAGAGAAGTACTTCAGTTTCAGAAATTTTTAAATTAAAAGGTGCGTGGCTTAAAGACTCCATTGCACAAAAATTATGCGAAAATGATTACAAGGCTATAGAAATTCAGAAGAGTAAATGACAGTGTGACTGAACAAATCAAGACGGCCTTCACTGGGAAGCCAGCACTCAATATGTCGGATTCGGACAAGGAAAAGGACAAGAAGGGAACCATCTAGGAGTGGTGACAGCGTGAGCATACGTGCTGGAGCAGGAATGACAGAAATTGACATTGGGAGACTCACCAGTGTGGAGGGAAGAGGCTGTGTGATGGGTAGTTGAAATAATTGGATAGATTGAGAAGCATTACTGGGGGCAGGACACCGGACGTGTTGGATCACCTCTGAACATTAAGCGTTTAGAACTTTCCCCAATACATATTGGGTGTTTAAAATTCAGTGTAAAATGAGGAAGTTTTATTGGATTCAGGAGTTAATGGGAGAGCTTTTTTTTTTTTTCAATTAGAAAAGCGCCCTGTGCTGTTTTCTCCTATAGACCTCATATTTAAACTATGTATTGTTAATGCAATTACATTTTTTTTCTTTTTACATTTTGGCTATGCCACAAATTGAACCCACGCCCCCTGAGTGGAAGCACGGAGTCTTAACCGCAGGACCACCAGGGAAGTTCCAATGCAATTATGTTTTTAAAGTAATAATCCAATATTGATTTGAACTATTGGGTTCACAATATTATAAAAGCACACATTCCCAAACCCCCAAAACTTTGCAATTATGGTGTTAAATGGACTAGAGTTAACCAAGTACAGAGACATGTGTATTCCACTACCGCAAGTTACTTTATTTTTCTGTCATTCAAGTAGTTCATCATAGCCTTGATGGTACTTGGGATTTTTTTTAATAAGGTATGGTAAGACATGCAGACTAGGAAATGAATGTTTATGAAGCAAGAACTCTCACAGATCCCTAGAAAGAGGAGGCACAGCACACCCTGCAGGGGGACCGCACAGTTGGTCAGGAGGCAGAGGGCGTGGAGGACATCATGGGCAGGAGCCTTTACTGTGGTTTCCAAGGGAAGGCACAGGTGAGGCCGTGTAAACAGGTTCACGATTGGCTAGTTTGAAGAGGCTCAGCAGTCCCTGGGGGCGTAGGGCTTCATTGTCTAGTACAGTAAATCCCCTATTTATGAACGCATCCCCTTCTGAGAGAGCGTTTGTAAGTCCAATTTGTTCGTTAGTCCGACAAAGGGAGCTCAGGTACCCAACTAACATAATACTGTACTGTAATAGGTTTATAATACTTTTCACACCAATAATATATAAAAAACAAACACAAAAAATGAGACATTTTTCATCGTATAGTACAGTAGCTTGAAAAGTACACGAGTACAGTACAACAGCTGGCGTACAGGGACTGGCATCGCGTGAACAGGCAAGAAGAGTTACTGACGGGAGGAGGGAGAGGAGGTGGGAGGTGGTAGAGCTGAAGGATCGTCCGCAGTAGAAGACGGAGGGCAAGCTGCAATTTCACTCATGCCTGATGTTCATGGCACAGGTTCTGGTTCCCTGTTGGATTCAATTCTATCCACCTTCTTAAAAAAACGATCCAGTGACGTCTGGGTAACAGCTCTTTTTTTCTCATCGTAGATGACACGGTAGCACTGTATTGCATTCTGACCAGCTGCTGCAGCCATCGTGTACCATTCTGTGTTTGGGTTCTGTGCCTCCAAAACTAGCAGTCCCTCCTCAAATAAAGAAAACCCCCTTGCCATTTCCTGTGTCCTGAATCTCTTCAATTCTTCAGTTACCTCTTCCTCTTTTGTCTCTTCGTCCTTTCTCTGGGCCTCCCATTCCATCAGGTCTTCATTAGTAAGCTCTTCCTGTTGCACAGCAAGGAGTTCAGTGACATTGTCCTCCTGCAGATCTAGCTCCAGCTTCTCACTGAGGGTCATTAAGTTGCTGAAGACCTCTTTGGACTCCTCATCCACCTTCTCAAATCCAGGAAAATAGTGAACAAACTGCAGGCAAAGGTTCTTCCAAACCCCATTCATGGCAACAGCCGTAACCTCACGCCAAGCAAAGTCCGTGTTTTTATGGCCTTGTAGATGTTATAGTCCTTCCAAAATTATCACAGGTTTGTTCCCGATTCATCACTTGCCTTTACTGCCCGACGAAAAGCGTGACATCAATAATATTTATTGAAAGTCGCTATAGCTCCCTGGTCCATAGGCTAGATGAGTGATGTAGCATTCGGTGGCAGATGCGGTACTTTGACACTGGGATGAAAGTTGTCCATGAATTGGGGGGCAGGGGGAGGTGGCCCGGAGATTGTTGAACAACAGAAGAATGTTGAATGGGACGTCCTTCTCCAAGCAATATTTCTCTATCTCTGGGATGAAGTGGTAGAAAAACCAGTCCTGGAAAATGGCCTGTGTAACCCAGGCTTTGGGGTTACTCTTCCACACAACAGGGAGAGAGCCCTTGGCTATGTTTGTAAGGGCTCTTGGATTGTCTGAATGATGAACTAAGAGAGGCTTCAGCTTCCTATATCGCTGGAAGCATTGCCACCAAACAGAGTTAGCCTATCCTTTGCTGCTGTATAGCCCGGCATCAGCTTTTCCTCCTTACTGATGTAACTGTGGTCTGGATTCTCTTCCAGGACAGACCTCTCTCATCCACATCAAAAACCTACTCAGGTAAATATGTGCCTTCATCAATAATTTCTCAAAGCATTTCAGGAAATTCTTGGGCAACTACAGTATCTGCACTTGCTGCCTCACCACCTACTTTTACATTGGGAAGTTTGGCTGTAGCCTCGAACCAATGAAACCAGCCATGGCTGGCATCAAAAGATGCGCCCTCTGATTCTTCGCCGTGTTTCTTCTTCGAGTCTTCATAAAGCCTTTTAGCTTTCTCTTGAATCAGCATTAAGCTGAGCTGGACTCGATGCTGATGCTGAACCTGCATCCACACAGTGAGAAGTGTCTCCATCTCCTCCATCACTTTTCCACACTTCTTTGGTATTATTGTCGACATCATCAGCACAGCAGACGTCACATGTTCCATGATCTTGTCTTTGTTCTTTGGAATTGTGCCGCTAGTCGAACGATTCATGTTATAAAAATGAGCGACGTCTACCATCTTTTCATCTCACTCCACTCAATTTTTTTCACTTTTGTTTCCATCGTTATGTATTGGTGCTTCTTAGCAGTACCAGCTACATCACCATCACTTTTACTCTTGCTTCTGGACATCCTGGGCTTGAAATAAAGATACTGTACTACTATATATAGTACTGTATGGTAAGGTACACAAAAGTACAACCACTTGTAGAGGATGCCCGCACCTGACAATGTACGCCAGACACATGAACTAACGTACGTGATTAGACGTGTGAACGCATGTTTGCATCTTTGAAAGTTCGCAGTTGAAGGTTTGTATGTAGGGGACTTACTGTACCTAGCCTTTGGAGGAATTGGGACAAGGGGATATTGGTCTGGAGTGTAAGAGCCCAATAAAGGAAGTCATTGGGGATTGTTTGGTTTACATTTGAAAGATGCATGCAAGGGAGAGGTTTTTTTTGGTTTTTGTTTTTGGTTTCCTAAGAATTGGCTAACACTGGGAGGGGCAGTTCTTTCAAGCTAGCAAGGTGTCAGATGTCAAAGCATCAGAATGCAAAAAATAAAGACGTGATTAATACAGTCATATAATGATGCACGTGTGCAGTCCAGGAGTTGTGACCACCTAGTCTATAGCTCTGATCTACTAACTAGAGACCAGAAAATCCTAAGTTGTTATAAATAAAGTAGGCCCAAAACACTGAAAAACTGCCTAGGGAACCATTTATAAGGCATGAAATAGACCTAGCCTTGAAGCACTGGGACTGACTCTGATATTCCCAATATTCGTGCTGGTGAAGCTCTGTGCTACTGATAGAAAAGTCTTTCTTTAGGCTGGTAGCTTCAGGGGGCTAGATAGGGGGCAGCTGAAGAACATGAAATGAGAATGACAAGGGCAGGAAAAGAGCTTTAAAAATGTTTATTCAAGGGGAGCCATCAAACTAAAAATATAGGAGATATGAAGACAGTAAAAAAATAACCATTCAGAAGATGAATTCATTCCAGATAAAAATGAAAAAAAATGAGCAGTCTTAAAACGACTTTGTCTGTTTAAAATGCTGTCTTAGTCTGCTCAGGCTGCCATAATGTAATACCAAAGACTGGGTGGCTTAAACAACAGAAATGTATTTTCTCACAGTTCTGGAGGCTGGGAAGTCCAAGATCAAGGTGCTCGCAGGGTCTGCTTCTGGTGAGGGCTCTCTTCCTAGCTTGCAGAGGGCTCCCTTCTCACTTTGTCCTCATATGTCGAGAGGGAGGGGGTGTGGAATCTGATGTCTCCTCTTTCATAGGGACACCAGTTCCAGTGTATCAGATTACCACCCTTCTGACTTCATTTAACCTTAATCATCTTCTTAAAGGCTCTATCTCTAATACAGTCACATAGGGGATTAGGGTTTCAACATATACAGTTGGGGAGGGGACACAATTCAGTTCAAATATGCCTCTAGCCACTCCAAATTCATGTCTTTATCATGTGCAAAATACGTTCATTCTGTCCCAACAACCCCCAAAGCCTTAACTCATTCTAGCATCAACTCTTAAGTCTAAAGTTCACAGTCTAATCTAAATATCATCTAAATGAGATATGGATGAGACTCAAGGTACAGTTTGTCCTGAAACAAAAATTCCTCTCCAGCTGTGAACCTGTGATACCAGACAGTTTATGTGCTTGTGAACTACAGTGGTGGGACAGGCATAGACATTCCCCACTCCAGAAGAAAGAAATGGGAAAGAAGGATGGGGTGACAGGTCCTGGGCAAGTCCAAAACCTAGTAGGCAAAGTCCACTAGATTTTAAGGCTTGGGAATAATCCTCTTTGGCTCCATGCCCCACCTTCTGGACCCACTGGGGTGGCAGTCCTGTGGCTCTCTGCTGGGTGGGGGTCTCATCTCCAAGCCTTCAGTTGGAGGTTGGCTGGCCTGTTGAAACCAAGGTGATGGCCCTACCCTTCGAAGCTGAAGAGGCAGCGCCAATGATCTCTGAATGGCCTTTGGAGTAATGCTTCCCTTTTCTTAAAGAATAGTGTACATTTGCACCCAAATAGCTCTGTGGTCCTGTCTTGTAGAATCTAAGGTTGACAGCCTTCTTTCATTTCATCCTGTCTCAGTCTCCTT
Organism: Hippopotamus amphibius kiboko; assembly: GCF_030028045.1. Classification (NCBI taxonomy): domain Eukaryota; kingdom Metazoa; phylum Chordata; class Mammalia; order Artiodactyla; family Hippopotamidae; genus Hippopotamus; species Hippopotamus amphibius. The sequence continues at coordinate 70,210,432 of NC_080198.1, read as the reverse complement.
AACTGGCAGTGTTTCTGCTAGTAGAATCCCATCTCTATCCCTTGTTTTTGCTGAGGTAGCTGAATAAATTTGTGATTCTAATCCCTGCTAATCTTCCTTTCAAATGATTGTTTAGCCATACCCTCCGTGTTTTCTTCAGTACAAGCTTTCTCATTTTTTATAAAATGGGTAGACTGAGAATTTTTTAAGTCTTCAAGTTATGGTTCCTTTTTGCTTAACAATTCTTTCTTTAGTTCATCTCCCTCTTCTTGCATTTGACTGTAAGCAGTCAGGAGGAACCACACTGCTCCTTTAATGTTTTTGCTGAGCAAACTCCTCAGCTAAATACCCATTTTTTGAAATTTTATTTTATTTAAAGAAATTATTTTTAATTTATGTTTTATTTTTGTGTTGGATCTTTGTTGCTGTGAAAGGACTTTCTCTACTTGTAGCAAGCAGGGGCTACTCTTCATTGTGGTGCTGGGGCTCCTCAGTGCAGTGGCTTCTCTTGTTGCAGAGTATGGGCTCTAGGCATGCAGGCTTCAGTAGCTGCAGCACATGGGCTCAGTAGTTGTGGTGCATGGGCTTAGTTGCTCCACAGCATGTGAGATCTTCCTGTCCCAGGGCTCGAACCCATGTCCCCTGCATTGGCAGGTGGATTCTTAACCACTGCAGCACCAGGGAAGTCCCTAAATTTTATTTTTTAATTGAAGCATAGTTGCTATATAATATTATAGAAGTTACAGGTATATGATTTAGTGATTCACAATTTGTAAAGATTATATTCCATTTATAATTATAAAATATTTACCATATTTCCCGTGTTGTACAATATATTCTTGTAGCTTATTTTATACCTAATAGCTTGTACCTATTAATTCCCTCATGTCCTGTCCCTACTTGTAACCACTAGTTTGTTCTCTGTATCTGTGAGTTTCTTTTTTGTTTTATTCACTAGTCTCTTGTATTTTTTTAGATTCCACATGTAAGTGATACCATGTAGTATTTGTCTTTGTTGACTTATTTCACTTAGCATAATGCCCCCCAAGTCCATCCATGTTGCTGCAAATGGCAAAATTTCATTCTTTTTTATGGCTGAGTAGTATTCCATTGTATATATGTACATTCCGTTCATCTGTTGATGGACACTTAAGGTGCTTGCATGTCTTGACAATTGTGATTTATGCTGCTATGGACATTGGGGTGCATGTATCTTTTCAAATTCGTTTTTGGTCTTTTCAGATATATACTCAGAAATGAAATTGTTGGGTCATGTGGTAGTTCTGTTTTTGGAGGTTTTGAGAAACTTCCATACTGTTTTCCACAGTATGAATGGATGCACAGAGTGAGAAGTTAGAAGTTTTTAGCAAAGAGAAAATATAAAGAACAACCAGCCAGAGAGGAAGAATACAATAACTGAAATGAAAAATACACTAGAAGAAATCAACAGTAGACTAAATGATACAGAGGAATGGATCAGTGATCTGGAAGACAGAGTAGTGGAAATCCTGCCACTGAACTAAATACTCATTTTTACTGCTTGCAAGTTCTGTCTTCCACAAAACACTAGAAGACCAGATCAGCCAAATTTTTTGCCCTTTATAACATGGTTATTTTTTTCTTACAGTTTCCAGTAACATGTTCATTTCCATCTGAGACGTCACCAGAATGACCTTTACCGTCTATGTTTCTACTAACATTCTGTTCATGATTATTTATGTATTCTTGAAGAAGATACAGACTGTCTCTAGATTCTAGCAAGGGTTCAGAAAGAAAAGAGGAGAGTTTGAGAATACATAAATAATCATGAACAGAATGTAGTAGAAATATGGATGTTAAAGATCTTTCTGGTGAGGTTCAGAAGGCAATACTGCTTTCACAGCAATTCAGGCTTTTCCTAATATGCATCTCAAAAACTCTAGCCTCTACTCACTACCCAGTTGCAAAGCCCCTTCCACATTTTTAGTTATTTACTACAGAAGCATCCTACTTCTTGGTACCAGGATCAGAGAGGAAAAGGAAGGAATGACCTCTGTTTAAAAAGATAAAATCATATATGTGAATAGGAAAAAGATCCAATTAGTAACCCCAGAAACTATATCAGCATTTAAAAAGTCATAAAACTGAAAGTATAAACTCTGGAATGAACAAAGTTAAAGACTTAATAAACTGGAAGAGAGAACTAAGAATTATACCCAGGATGCAGCATAAAGAAAAAAATTGAAAAAGTTGTTGAGATATGGTGTTCTTCAAGAATCCTTGTTTCGTAAAGTTTTACTGGGATTCTAGCAAAATAGAGGAATATTATAGCAGCATATTCAAAGAGATAATGCCTGAGAAATTTTAATGTGTATAAATAAAAATCAATAGGGAAAACACTAGTCTACAGTTTACCAATCCAAGAAAAGTTAGGAAAGGAGGAGAAATGAAGCCGTGAGAAATTGCTGATGAACGTAAACCATGGAATAAAATGGTGAGTGTAACTCCAAATACATTATAGTGACAGTAAATGTAAATGGAGTACATGATTCTGATTAAATTAAAAATCAAATTAGTAGCTTGCATATAAAAAGATCAGTTATATGCTCTTTATAGGAGACACTGACACACACATACACACATTGCCACACCCATGCATACCTACTACCCTAAAACAGAACATTTAAAAAGAAAAAAAGAAAAAGAGATATGCCAGGCTATATGGACCAAAAAAGAGCTGGTATAACAGTGTCGCTCAAAATACAAGATGAAGCAAAAGCATTAACATGAATAAAGAATATGTATGAAAAGAGTATAAAAATTATAAATTTATGTATACTTAACGTAGACAAGCTGTAAAACACACACACACACACACAAAACCTACAGAAACTCAGAATTACAAAATAAAGTTGACAAACTCATTATCATAATGGCAGAATTTAACACCTCTCTTAGAAACTACTTATTTGGAGAATATATAACAGAGGATTTGAATAACACATATAGCATGATTTTGAACGTATATGTCTCTGTATCCAAAAGAGAACCCAACAGAGAATGCATTCAACATTTTAAATGTATAAAATTTACTGTATACTTTCAGTCATAAAGAATCACAGTGATTCACATATCATCTGATCACTATGTAATTAAATTAGAAATGAAGTATTATAAATAGTAATGGAAACCCTGAAAAAATAAAAAGCCTAAACAATGAATGGATTAAAAAAATTCACAAAGAAATTATAAAATGTATTAACTGATGATTAAAAAAACTAAATTACTAAAAATAAAAATAAAAAATTTATGAGATGTAGCTAAAGCAGTACCTAGAAGTTATGAATAGTCTTAAATGTATTTATTATAAGTAAATGAGCTAGCATTTAATCTAAGAAGCTAGATGAAGAAATCAAAAGAAGAGTAAGAAGGTTGAAGCAATGAAATTATAAAAACACATTAATCTAGGAAAAACATTAATGGAGATAATTTTAAAAATCTATTCCTTTGAAAGCTAGTAAACTAGTCAAGGCTCTAGAAAGTTTGAGCAAGATAGATATATTGGGTTGGCCCAAAAGTAACATCTCATGGGAAAACCCGAATGAACTTTTTGGCCAGTCCAATACGTACGCAGATTAATGCGTGATTCTTATCATGGAATACTACTATACAGCAACTAGACTGAGTGAATCGGGCCTGCATGTATCAGTATACAGAAATCACAAAAACATATGTTAAGGAAAAGAATAAAGTTGCTGAATGATAAAAATTTCTGTTTTATTTATTCACTGGATAAAGTTTTATGTTATATATAAAAATGTATGTGTGTGTGTGTGTGTGTGTGTGTGTGTGTGTGCGCGCGCGCGCGCGCGTGCATTAGTGTGTTGCGGGTATTTATGTAACAAAATTACCTATTAACATTCTATTTCTTAAAAAAATGGAAACATACGGCAAAATGTTAGCATTTAAAAATCTTTTAAGCAATAAAATAATATACATATGCTTGAAGTCTCTTTTTCACCTTTCCTATATCCCATTCTCTTCCTTTCATCCACAGAGGTATCCGTTATCCTGAAGTCAGTATCGTTTTGTTTTATTTTACTTTTCCAACTCGTTTTATACCTCTGCATTTCGGAAAAACTCCCACTGTCACAAAGTAGTTTCTCTTTTCCCATTTTAGGAAACTATAACTCCTCCTTTGACAATTTTGTTTTCTAGTAGTTTCTTTTACATGACAAAGGAATGATTTCATTCTTTGGAAAGACTTAGCCAACCAAATGAATACTGACATTTAGACCCAAGGCCAAAAAGAAATCAGTGTCTTCCTAGCACCAGTTATGCTGTGGACATGTAAAGCATAAAAGTGGAAAATACAGTCACCATTCACTACAAATCTTTAGAGTACCTACTAGCTCATTTGGCTAGCATGGGAGGAATGATGGAGAAATATGAAAGGCATTGCCCAATCCTTTCTGAAAAAAGATGGCTTTTTGTACAAATATATACTCCATCCCCCCAATTCTTACATGTTGCTTTTGTGGAATAAAAGTTGAATATATGTATTATACATATTATATATATTTTTTCCATTCAATATATCATAGTAATTAATTACCATAAAGAAGATTAGTTTTCTCATAAAGGTAGCCTATGAATAGCTTTGTTTCTGAGATAAAATAAGATTTTCATCCTCAGTATCTTTGCTGTACTTTTGAAAATGTTTCATCTTAATTACATCATTAAATGCAGGTTGATTGATGATTATACAGATCTTACCAGCTGGTAAAGACCAATATCAGAAAGTCTTAATTGCCTTTTGTACATTCTGGATCAGACAACAGGGTCCTTTTATAGTTTATCAGTTCCTAAATTTTCTAAAATTTAATAAATTGACTTTCTCAATGATACATTATACTTGAGCATCCTGAGGGGGAAAAACATTTATTGACCATTTCCACATGGCAAGAATCTCCTCTATGAGTTACAATTGACAAATTAGTTATTTTCAGCTTTTCTTTACCTCCTATTATTTCTTCTTTTCAAATTTGAGGGACTTTTGTATATCTTTATTGGCTCAAAAACTCACAGTTGCACTGCCCAACTATGTTTTTTGCCCCTTTTATTATGGAATTGTTGCTATTTAAAAGAAATTTCACACAAGCATGTAATTATTCCCAAATACATCACACCAATATCCCATTTGTTGCAAGATGAATAAAACTAGTATATCCCAGAACCTGTGAATAGTAGACTGTGAAGATATGACTATATCTAAAACACTTTAGTCAAACTGATGTCTTATTGCCACCCACTGAAATTCCATTTGTGCTGTGTTCTACCTCTTCAGGTTTAAAATTTGCAGTCATTACCAATCTATGTAAAATTTCTATATTCTTAGAAAAGCTCACAAATTCAGACATTTTTTTAGTACACATTTAGCCAGGCGTTAAAAGTAATATAAAACTAACACAAGGTATAACCATTTACCACAGGAATTTGGATTTGTTGAGCTATGTATAAACATACCAGCATAATTCCTGATGTTGCAAAGCAGCATATGAGCCAATGTCTAATGAAATCAAATGCTCGTGCATTATTAAAAAAAAAACAATTAATTTGAGCTGGAATGGTCAAGGACAGCTTTGTGAAATTTCTAGGAGAGTAGAACCCAAGTGGCTACCTAGTTTGTGGATATGTAGAGACCAAGGGTAGTTGATAATTGTACGTAGAAACATGAGTGTATCTTGTTCGGGAAACAGTGGAGTGTCTGACCTAGCTAAAGAAAAGGTTCTACACTGGGAAATAGTGAAGAGAAAACTGATTACTGGAGCAGGTTGCATTGTGGAGGATCTTCTATGACCTAAGAAGATAAATGTAGAGCAAAGTTTATTAATATATTCATTTATTTATTCATTCATTAATAGGGTTCCTCCCAAAGGATCTCCCAGGTCAAATAAATGTGGAAAATACTGTGTTTTCTGTACTGTGGGTCTTCTCTAAGACATTAATATGTTAATGGGCATTTTGATTTCTGAAAAGAAAATACAGCATTTCCCAAACCTACGTGATCATGGAACCCCTTCTAGGAAAACAATGTGTGGATCAAGTATTCAACATGTATTGGTACTAATCTCAGTCTACAAACTGATGTATGTAAGATATGTACTGTTCTATACTTTGAAATAACTCATTTGATTTCTAGTTTAATCTTTTGTTCCCAGATTGGCAGAAATTCAAGATCTGTTTTCTCCATGAGTGTGTCCATGTGCTGGAGTCTTCTAGTGCCAAGGAGTTAGGAGGTTATGGAGCGGGGAGACGACATGTAACTTATCCTCTGTGTCATCTGTGTATGCTGGGCATCTGCTGAGATGTCCTAATTCCTATCTGGTCCCAGGGAATTGGTCTGTACAACTGTTGCTGAGACGTGTCATTCAATTCCAGTGGCTTTGTTCCTTCCATACCATTCTCAGATTGATGGGAATAACTTCACTGATGTGTTCCATGTTGAGGTACAAGAGATTCTGCATGAATGTACAACACCCCATCTTTCTTAGACATGTCATTTAGTTGTTCTGTGAGGGCTTCCTGATTCCTCTTGGTTTCTGTTCAGGAAATGGGTCACATGTTCCGTACATCGAATGGTTTTGGGCTTTTCCCATGAGGTTTCCACCTAAATCTTTACTCTGTGCCATGAATTGTTTTGTTTTGTTTGAAATAAATTTTCAAAACTGATAAGCAACAAAGAGCTCTTTTCCCCTCATATTCTTCTGTAACTTCTGTTCCCTGAGGAAATGTTCTAGCTGTCTCTTAAGACAGCTTAAGACGGGGAGAAGGGTAGAGGTAAGAAATATCTGAGGGAAAAAAATCAATTATTGTTTCAGAGATATTTTCTACCACACTTCCTAACACCCCTTGGGAAGTGCTGTTCTGAAGAACGGAGGGTGGAAAGTGGATGAATAAAGGGAGGTGTGTGGTAGTAATGCTGTCGAGTTATGATTTTCATGTCTGGTAGATTACAGGAATAGCCCTCAGTAAATAATGAATAACTCATTGTCTTTGTGGTCTTTTGTGGAGTCCTCTCCTACATTGACTCTTGAAAAGCCTCTCGTGCTGTTGGGAACTCTTCTTCCACCATGTGAAGAAGACTGGCTAGCTTGTTGAAGACAATGGGGGTCGACCCAGAGCCAACAGCAACCAGCAGACATGTAAGTCAGCTCCAGGTGAGCTGCCAGCTGACTGCAGGGTGCGTAAGTGATCTTAGTTGAGACCCAGACTGCCAGATGAGCCACCACCAGTGTTAATATGAATCATAAGCAAATAAAATGGTTGTCTAACCCACTTTTATTAATATAAAAATGTACAGTAAAATACAAAAAAAACATAATATGGCAGGAATAGAAGATAGAGGAGATATTTTGTGGGAAGATTTTCTCAAATATGCATCCATGGGATCAAGACAAAGAAAACTCAAATGGGATGAGCTGCGACCTTGTAAGGTCTTAACTTTCATTCAGTGATCTACAGTGTTTTCTTGGTTTAAGGTGCCTCATGTATATCCTTCTGCCAGGAAATTCATTTATTTCTGGACAGGATCTGAGGATTTAATCCAGACTGAACAAACTCATGCACATGTTTCGTGAAAAGAGTTCTCAAAGAGATATTTCTTTTAAGCTCTTTATTGGAATATACTTGCTTTACCTTGTTGTGCCAGTTTTTGCTGTACAACAAAGTGAATCAACTGTATTTATACACATGCTCCCATATCCCCTCCCTCCCGTGACTCCTTCCCAACCCTTCCTATCCCAGCCCTCTAAGTCGTCACCCATCATCCAGTTGATCTCCCTGTGCTATGCAGCAGCTTTCCCCTAGCTATCTATTTTACATTTGGTAGTGTATATATGTCAATGCTACTCTCTCACTTCGTCCCAACTTCCCCTTCACCCCCCACCCCGTGTCCTCAAATCCGTTCTCTACATCTGCATCTTTATTCTTTCCCGGTCACTGGGTTCATCAGTACCATTTTTTTAGATTCCATATATATGAGTTAGCACACAGTATTTGTTTTTCTCTTTCTGGCTTACTTCGCTCTGTATGACAGACTCTAGGTCCATCCACCTCACTACAAATAAATCAGTTTCATTCCTTTTTAGGGCTGAGTAATATTTCATTGTATATGTGTGCCACATCTTCTTTATCCATTCATCTGTTGGTGGGCATTTAGGTTGCTTCCATGTCCTGACTATTGTAAATAGTGCTGCAGTGAACACTGTGGTACATGTTTCTTTTTGGATTATGGTTTTCTCTGGGTATATGCCCAAGAGTGGGATTGCTGGCTCATATGGTAGTTCTATTTTTAGTTTTTTAAGGAACCTCCATACTGTTCTCCATAGTGGCTGTACCAACTTACATTCCCACCAACAGTGCAGGAGGGTTCCCTTTTCTCTGTATCCTCTCCATCATTTGCTGTTTTTAGATTTTGTGATGATGGCCATTCTGACCGGTGTGAGGTGATACCTCATTGTGGTTTTGACTTGCATCCCTCTGATGATGAGTGATGTTGAGCATCTTTTCATGTGTTCGTTAGCCATCTGCATGTCTTCTTTGGAGAAATATCTATTTAGGTTCCCTGCCCATTTTTGGATTGGGTTATTTGCTTTTTTTGATATTGAGCTGCATGAGCTGCTTGTATATTTTGGAGATTAATCCTTTGTCCGTTGCTTTGTTGGCAAATATTTTCTCCCATTCTGAGCGCTGTCTTCTTGTCTTGTGTTTGTTTTTAGTTTTTGTTTTTTTGGCGCATGGCCTTAGTTGCTCTGCAGCGTGTGGTATCTTCCTGGGGCAGGGATTGAACCCGTGTCCCCTGTGTTGGCAGGCGGATTCTTAACCACTGCGCCACCTAAGAAATCCCTTCTTGTCTTGTTTATGGTTTCTTTTGCTGTGCAAATGGTACCTAAGTTTCATTAGGTCCAATTTGTTTATTTTTTATTTTATTTCCATTATTCTAGGAGGTGGATCAAAAAGGATCTTGCTTTGATGTATGTCATAGAGTGTTCTGCCTGTGTTTTCCTCTAAGAGTTTTATAGTGTCTGGCCTTACATTTAGGTCGTTAATCCATTTTGAGTTTATTTTTGTGTATGGTGTTAGGAAGTGTTCTAATTTCATTCTTTTACATGTAGCTGTCCAATTTTCCCAGCTCCACTTATTGAAGAGGCTGTCTTTTCTCCATTGTATATTCTTGCCTCCTTTGGTGCTCATATGTGCGTGGGTTTATCTGTGGGCTCTCTATTCTGTTCATTGATCTATGTTTCTATTTTTGTGCCAGTACCATACTGTCTTGATCACTGTAGCCTTTAGTACCGTTTGAAGTCAGGGAGCCTGATTCCTCTGGCTCCATCTTTCCTTCTCAAGATTGCTTTGACTATTTGGGGCCAAGACTGAACCAGGAAGAAATAGAATATATGAACAGACCAATGACAAGCACTGAAATTGAGATGGTGATTAAAAATCTCCCAAGAAACAAAAGTCCAGGGCCAGATGGCTTCACAGGTGAATTCTATCAAACATTTAGAGAAGAGCTAACACCTATGCTTCTCAAACTCTTCCAGAGTATAGTAGAAGGAGGAACACTCCCAAACTCATTCTACGAGGCCACCATCGCCCTGATACCAACACCAGAAAAAGATGTCACCCAAAAAAGAAAATTTCAGGCCAATATCACTGATGAATATAGATGTAAAAATCCTCAAAAAAATACGAGCAAACAGAATCCAAGAGCACATTAAAAAGATCATATACCATGAATGCAAGTATTCCATGAATACCCTGGAATGCAAGGATTCTTCACGATACGCAAATCAATCAATGTGATACATATTGACAAGCTGAGGGATAAAAACCATATGATCATCTCAATAGATGCAGAAAAAGCCTTTAATAAAATTCAAAAGAGGTATTATAGGAAATACACAAAAAGGAAGGGTCAGGTGTGATTATGGGGAATTCTAATCTTCAGTAACTTTGCAAATTGTAGACAGGTCGCTAAAGAGAGGAAAAGGAAGGGTCAAGTGTGATTATGGAGATTATAACCTTCGGGGACTTAGAAAGTTGTAGACACGTCGCTGGGTGGACCCATGCTAGGCGGGGTCTTGGCATCATACTGCAGTTGCGCCTTTTTGTAAATCACTGTCTCTCTCACTGGCTTGGATTCAAGAGGTTGTTCTGTTGTCACTGATGAAATGAAAAACAAACAGTTATCTAAGTATAAGCATCTTCTCTGATATTAGGCTCATCTCAATGCCTGATTAAATGGCTTTTCCTAACGGTTTCCTCAAAGCAGTGAGGTAAATGTCATAAAACCAAGAAATGTGAAAAATATGAAGGAACGCATGACACATGTCCTCAGGTTCTGAATCTAAATGCTGCCGCATAAAATGGACTGCTATCCGTTAGCTGTGATTAGCTAGGCTCAGTTAGAACTAGCTCTGATCTCACGGAAACGTCTACTGGCCCCATTAATTGCTTTTTTACAAATTTATTTTACATCCATTGTTTCATTTAATCTTTTCAATAATCCTAAGATTTAGACATTATTTTTATTCACATTTTAGAGACGAAGAAACTGAAACTGAGCTAGAATAAGTGGCTGAAGTTAACGCAGCTGGTAAATAGAGGCACATGAGGTTATAGTCTGGAAAGGCTGTTTGACGTGAAGTCAAGTCCTTTTTCTCTCAGTGATGCTGGTTCTTTTCAACCTATTTCAAAGACACGGGGTACCTGTGGTACGTCAGGAACCACTGACCAGAAAAAGGAGAGAGAGGGGAATAAACCAAGCAGTGCTCTGGGCCTCTCACTCTGGTTTCAACCAGAGCACATGTGACACATATATCAGTCCCATTTAAAGTTTTGTTTGAAAAACCAAATGCTGCATTATACCGTGATGTCTCCTAATGCTGTGCTTGCAACTTCTTGCAGTTAGATCTGTCTCATCCTTTCTTTGCTCTCACAACAGTGTGAAACCTCACCTGACCTGGAGCACATGGAAATCGTTGCCCTTGGGATGTGCTTTAGGCTCCAGGACAGCACAGTCTAAGGATCTGCCGTGACCCCTGGCAGCCTTGCTGTCTTTCTCATCAAGGCCAGTTAAATTATTCACAGTACCTGCAGCCTTCTCACGGCTGTCAGTGATATCACTACTATCACAACTCATTGAGCTCTCTTCAAAGAGGGAAGTGATATCTTCTCCAAATATCTTGAGGCAGTTTTCAATGAGAAATTGTACAAAAGAAATCTGTTACACAAAAGGGCCAAAAACAAGGTATTATTTTACATATGGCATAGTGGTAAATCACACTTCATATATGAATCTTGGCTCTAACAAAAAAGCAAAATAATCCTGAGAGAAATTGACTTGATTAAAAAAAATATATATATATATATACACACACACATACATATTTATAAACCAGTTTTCTCTAAGAAATAACCAATACTTTCAAGAGGACTTTGGGCACAGATTTTAAAATTCCTTCAATCAGTGGGCTAAAGTTATAATTTGTGGGCTAGTTTAAATAGCGAACATTTTTGTAATGATGGTTACGTCTTTAATACTAGGATAATTTTCAAGTAACCCACATAGAATGTTTGGGGCCAAGGTGTATATTCTCTTATTAAATTTTATTTATTTTTATTTAAAAATTTTTCCAGTTTTATTGAGATATAATTTATATATAACATCTTATTAAAATTTATAAAGTATCCAATACAGAAAAACTTGTGTGGTTTACTTCAGTTAAGAAATATCTGAAATATGGGAAGCAGAGATTTCAGTGGTTTTTTGTGAAAGAAGGAAGCAGCTGGAGAGAAAACATGTCTGCTTGTCTAACTGCATTGCCTTGCCTCATGCTTGCTCTGGGTAAGCTTGGGGGAAGAGCTGTGATCCTATTAGGCATGTTGTGGCTCTGTTAGGATGTTCTGAAATCTTTTACTAGTTTCTTCATCCTGTAGTGGAGGTGAAATAGCAGCCAAGTATTTCTCTGAACGAGCCAGCGGGAGGCCAGCATGTGTGGAGCCACAGGTGCTCACGTTGCCCGAGCCACCTAGGATGTGCCAGCAGTGACCGGAGCCGCAAGGTGTTGGCATCACTATGTAATGATGAAACCATGGCTTGGAAACTTTGCCCAAGTTTACACATCCTTCAGTGATTAGGCTGAGAGTTGAACCTTGGCTCTCAGACTTCAAAGCCCAGATTCTTTTCTATCATATCATCCTACTCTCATCTTTCTATTGTTTGGGTCTCCTAGATGGAAAAGGAGAAGTGACTCAACTGCTCTCAGCTTCCCGCTTAATAGCCCACCTTCCCATATCCCACCAGAGAAGGACTCTGCCACTCCAGGGGAGTGTAATTAAAATGTGCACTTTAAAAAACTGGTCCATCAGAGTTAATACCACAAACTTCAGGTCGAAAGCGGGGACTCCTTCCCATAAGGCATAAAAATGAGAGATCTTATTACCTTTTTTCTGAAGTCGTTTTCTAATGCTGAGCTGCCAGAACGAGGTGGGCAAAGAATGCTTGGGGCTATACACACTGATAAATTGTGAGCTGTCATCTGATTGGATGAGGAATTCTGCTCAATGTTGCGTAACACTCCAAAAAGGTATTGCAAGAGAACTACATTAGCTCTTGGCAGCTGGCCTAAAAGACTAAAGGCAGAAGAATGCACTTCTAAATAAAACAAGTCATTTTGCTTAGGAAGTGGAAATACAAAGACAGAAAATAGAGGACTTCTTTGTATACTATGTACACATTCCACTCTCACAGAGTTGCAGGCGTGAATGCATACAAAAATGTTTCATTGAATTTAATTCCTGATCCAGATAAGAACTCCTCTGGTTACTTATGTGTTTGACAAAGTTAAAATCAAATACCCCTGGCAGATTGGTCCTTTAGCATCTCTTTTTAGACCAGTGGATTTCATCTCCAGCAGTTTCATGTATTTAGAAGGTATAAAAGGGTCAAGGATTCCATATTAATAAGATTAGGAGAAAAACACGAATTCAATATCAGCAGTAAGGCATGTGTCTATTTTTTATACTGGCTGCCATGGTTAGGATCAAGTGGAACCCTTTGACATTGGTCATTATTTTAGTGGACAAAGCTGTAAACTATAAGCTAAGATTTTCCTGAGAGTATGTTGGTTGCATTTTTGAGGTGTGAACAGGGTTGAGTAATTATTGCATCATTACCTCTGGGCTGCAGCTATTTTCTCCTCCTCGTTCCCCTGGTCAATAACACCAAGCCATTTATCATAGAGACTGGCCGAAAATATACTTCCTTGGATATTTCGAAGAAAATCCTTACGTGGATAAAAATATATATATATTAATCTTAAGTTAAATATGTTGGAGAAATTACAGAGAAAACATTTAGTTGCAAAATTGAGTTCAATGCCCATTTCCTTCACAACTACACAAACTGTGATCCACACAGAGCTTGGCTCTGATTCTCCATAGACTTGCACATCCAGAAGCATTGCTTGGATTTTCTGCAACTGAAATTAGAAGCATAAAAGTAGAGTCGGGGCTGTAGAGAGAGTGAAGCTAAAGCCCCTTCTAAGACCCTGGAACTTACTCTTTGTGTACACGTTAGCACAGTAGCACAAACTGACAAGGTCTGGTGATAGCTCATCCTAAATCGTATTAGTTTTTTGAAAAGAAATGCACATACCCATTTTGCTTGTTTACTTTAGACACAGTGCTTGCTCTTAATTCAAGCAAGAGAAGTTCTGAAACAAAAAAATAACCAAAAAACACACTCCCACATGCTCTTGCATCTTAAGAGAGAACTGGGCTTTCTGACTTGAGGTATGTGTGCTCCTTGGGAAAAAACTACTCTAATAATAGTTTCAGTCTTCCTTTTTTTTATAACTATATAAAAGTTTGTTCTGCAGACTTCTAAGCAGCAGGTGTTGAAATATATCCAAATCCCCAGTGGGTAACTACATGTTACCTCTTACACCTCCTTGAATGGAACACATCCTCCTAAAAAAAGGAAATTAAAAATTTAGATATATAGCAGCTTCAGGCCTCTGAGTATCAGGCTAGTGATATGCAAATGTAAGTTTGCCAAGTGGAGGCCTGGAAAATTTGACCCTTTAGAGGGCTGAGGAACAAGTCTTAATATCATAGAATTGGGCCCATTAAAATTTATGAAGTTGTAATCTTCTGTGCAAGACTGAGGGGAAATTATTGCATTGCCTTGCTAGTTTCAAAGGCACACCTTGCTTCCACTGATCTTAATATATAGCCCGGCTTCTCTTAGTAGTAGTTTGTCCAGGAAGTGCTTCTAGGCAACTATCATGATTATAATCCAGTAACTGTCCACTTGTTCTGATACTTATTGAGCTACTCTTTGTGCCAGACACTCTGCTGAGTACTGGGGATAGAGCAGTGAAGACAATGGACAAAGTCTCAGTTCTCTCAAACCTTCACTGTGTTATTGGTATACAATACCCACTCACGGTCTTTAAGTTCTTCACTGTTTCCTACGGAGTGACCCCAGTGTCTTTGGAGAGAAGCAGCACTCCAGCTTTGGCTGGTTCTGGGAGTCTGGGAGGGTGCAGCAGGGCCTTTGCCTCATGTGTACCAAACTGCATGCACTTGGAGTGTGTGTCTCCTCTCTTTCCTGGACCCTGTGCTGCAGAGTCCACTGGTGGGGCTGAGTGTCATTAAGCCAGAACATGACCCATGCAGAATATGCCAAGGGTATCTGCTGTTGGACCTCTGTTTACAGAAAGTTTAATGGCAAACTCGGTGCGGTACGCATGATACATTCATTTCTGATTGAGGCCAACTCTCTGGTTAGTTTGACACGTGGTATCATCAAGGTCAAGGCTGCAAAGTCTGATCCCACCAAGGTCCGTCAACTTTAGGAAGAGAAAACTTTGGGAATGTCTAAGAACCGTACCCATGAGTAGCCACCCTCTTGCTAGTCTGTGCTTATAACATGGAAATAGGTAAGAGCCTACTAACTCTTGCTAGAAAATCAAGTCAGTTCCATGTGTGTACCTTACAGAGGGCAACACTTAGCTTGCTGTTTGCCTACCTAGTGTGTATTATTATGGTGCGAGTGTAGTAGCAGTCAACTCTAAGTCATTTCTAAACTGTCGCACTTTATCATATAATTGAATTATGACCGAACAGTAATAGGGGACAGGGAAAGACCACATGTTACTGAGTTCCTAAGATAATTTTAATAACCTGTTTACTACATTAACATATTTTTGTTCAGAGCTACTAACAAGTAGAATGTAACTAGACACTTGTAATTCAGCTGTATCATTTCAAACTCAATCTATTTTTGTATGAATCTATTGAATTTTCAGAATTCCAAACTGATTTTGACTGCTGCACCCACTTTAAAAGTCAGATTTATAGGAAAAGGCACGTGGGTAGGAGCTGGTTACCATGTAACTATAACCGCAGGTGGTGGGTTAAACATAACAAGTATTAACAAAGGATGCCAAAGGTGGTACAAGGAGGAAAAAGGAGGAACTAAGGGTGGAGTCATCCCTACACTAACTTTAAAGTAAAAGGCATTGAGAGACAGGGGAAGGAAGATGAAATGGTCAGCGATTTCAGTGGCCTCACTGAGCATTTTTTGATTTATGGTAAGGCAAATGTTTACTTACTGTGGTAAACTTCTGTAACTGTTTCCAAAAGCTTAATATGAATTTTCTTTACTATGAACTTTGCCTTCATTAGTGGCGAGGAAGTCATTACAAGCAGGAAGCTTGTTTTGGTAAACACTCTGTGTGTATAAGTGTGTGTTTTGACATTTATTATTTTTATTCTTTTGCATAGAGTGTTCAGGAGTAAATGGGGGAGGGTGTTGTGTGATGAAAAAGGAAAGTATATCTAACATGTGGGGCTTTTAACACCCAAAGTAGCTTCCTCCAATTCTGACTTGGTGAAGTTTTCTTTTTTTTAAGAACTTTTATTGAGATATAGTTAACATACAATAAACTGCATATATTTAGAGTGTACAATTTGGTATTTTTTTTCTTAGTAATGTATATATGGCAATCCCAATCTCCCAGTTCATTCCCCCCAACCCTCCCCACTTGGTGTCCATATGTTTGTTCTCTACATCTGTGTCTCTATTTTTGCCTTGCAAACCGGTTGATTTCTACCATTTTTCTATATTCCGCATATATATGTTAATATACGATATTTGTTTTTCTCTTTCTGACTCATTTCAATCTGTGTACCACATCTTTTTTTTTTATATTCAAATTGTTGTTTTATTTTTTATTTATTTATTTTTTTATTATTTTTTTGGGCGTACACCAGGTTTAATCATCTGTTTTTATACACATATACCCGTATTCCCTCCCTTCCTTGACTCCCTGTACCACATCTTTTTTATCCATTCATCTGTTGATGGACATTTAGGTTGCTTCCATGTCCTGGCTATTGAAAATAGTGCTGCAGTGAACATTGGAGTGCATGTGTCTTTTTGAATTATGGTGCCCTCTGGGTATATGCCCAGTAGTGGGATTGCTGGGTCATATGGAACTCTAGTTTTAGTTTTCCAAGGAACCTCCCAACTGTTCTCCATAGTGGCTGTATCAATTTACATTCCCACCAACAGTTCAAGAGCATTCCCTTCTCTCCACACCCTCTCCACCATCTACTGTTTTTAGATTTTCTGATGATCCCCATTCTAACCGGTGAGGTGAGTGAAGTGTTTTTCTATTACGCCTGTTAGGGTTCTTGGGCAGTCATGATGCAGGACCAGTCATATAGCTTCAGAGTTACTCTGTGTGGATAATGCTAGAAATTTCCCTACCTTGAAGACGGATGCTGCCACAAGAACGGATTCCTCATCCAAGTTCACTTTGTCCCCAGAGTTTATCTTCTCCTTTAGGGCTCTGCATGATTTTATACCGCCTGGTTTACTGAAGATGCCTTCTGTGAGTGGCCCTTTTTGATTGATAAAGTAAAGTATATCCTATAGAGAAAAAAAAAAGAAAACTGTGCAGCATTTCATATCTACAAGCTCAGAGCACAAGCTTGCCCCCTTTTTGACAGAGCTGAGGTGTATGAGGGTACAGTGCTAGAGCTGCAAGGACTGGAGTCAATTTGAAATTTTTTTTCAGTGTCTCTAAATATATTTTCTACCCAACAATCCATTTTACATTCATACACTGAAACATTTGACACACTTGCTTAATCAGATTTTCCTTTTTAGTAAATTTACACTAAGTCAAACTTCTCTGCTTTGAGGCGTTAGTAGAATCATCCTCTCCTCCTCCACTGTTCCTTTCTCATTATTACCTAATATAGATGCTCCTTCCTAAGTGTAGAAATCTTTTTCCATACTCATTTCCCATTTGTTTTTTCTTTTTTCCGTGACTGTACACCCCATTTCTACTTCCGGTATTTCCTCCACTCTCTTAAAACAGGCTCAAAACCCTTCTCCTCCTTCTCTGATCACATTCCCTTCCCATCAGTCTTTCATTTCCTTTTGCTGTGTCTTCAGGTCCTGTACTTACAGGGTAGAGAGATAACAGATGTTGAAGTCAGGTAATCCAAGCACTCAACTCTGTTATGCTACTCATCTGCTGTGTGACTATGGGCACAGCACATACTTTATTGAGGCTTTTTTATTTTTCATTTATGAAGTGGGGATGGTAATTATCATAGTTAGCCCCAAATTTGCTGTGAAAGGTGCAAGGACTGGGGTAGGAGCTAGCATGTACCTATTAATAGCGTGATACATTTCTTCATAGATAGCGTAAGAATCCCTGCATCTAGGACAGTGCTTGGAGGGATAGTGGACCGTGAACAGATGTTAACACTGACAATTCAATACACTACTTTGAGATAACAGAGGCCAAACTCTGTGACTTTCATTGGACACATTCTGTCAGGATTAAATGATTCGTATTTGCCAGAGGATATCTTTATGCTTAAGCATGTGAATTACAAATGAAATCTCTGTGAGATGTTTTGAGTGGTAAGGTGGAGTAGACTCAGCTGAAGGAGACTTGAGACTTGTATGGAGTTCAAGGAAGGAGATGAGACTATGAGGATGAGGTGGGTTTTCAGAGATTCATATGCACAGAGCCCGTTACAGTTGATCTGACCAGGTGCAGGTGGGTCTTTGCTGAAACCAGTGGAATGGCCAAGAACATCTTTTCCATGTTGTATTTGCCTTATGACTCTGCGCTACCTAAATCAGATCCTATTCTTTGAAATAGTGTTAACAAAACTTCTCAGTCAGAGCCAGGGGCTGTCTAATGACGTCTCCATTTGAGGGTGGATTTGGATGAGAACACGTGATCTCTCAGAGCTCCCCTCCTCAGGAGGGCTGCAGAAGCCCAAAATGAGACCTACTCGGATTGGGGTGGGCAGGCTGCCATCATCGCACACATCCTCCAGAGAAACTCCGAAGAGCTGTTTTGGCTTTGTGGGTGGTGGGGCTGGGCCCTGGCTGTCCCGGCGAGTCCTGAAGCTCCGCCAGAAGGCCCAGTTTTTGGCAGAACTCTTCTTGACTGTCTTTTGGCCTGCATCTAAGGAAGAAGTGAGATTATTACGAATAGCAGTGTAGTTTATTTAACCTGATTTCCACGGTTTACATTTTACAGCATATTCATTGCAGTGGCCGGAAGAGAGAACAACTGAGTCATTTGTTGTACAGAATTTCCCACATTCTGAAATTGGCTACTTGCATCCTTGTGGTGTTCATGTGTTCTTCTTCAACGTATCCTGCAACCCAGTATTTAAACTTAGAGGCTTGATTAGACTCAGGACTGATTCTCCCAGTGACAGGATTCCCCAGACAGTGCTATCTACTGCCTCTTAACTGTGTCCTGAGGCACTTAACCTCTATTATACAAATTTCCTGATGTTAAGTGTTATCAGTGGATTCAGGTGTCAGATCTCATTTTAAAAGCTAAAAAGATTTGGTATTCAAATCAAGCAGAGTTTGGTAATCATTTACTGTTGTAGTAGGTTTCTTCCCACTCTTAGATTTCCTGTTTGGCTGAGTACCCAACCATGGTCAACTTTCTCCCGTCAAAAGGATCTGCCTGTCATGACACATCCTGCCTGACCCCACTTCTCAGCCAGCTTCTGGACCTCTCTTCTGGGTGGCCACAACCCTCTGGCAGCTCTATAGATGACTTTCTGAAGTCAGGGTCCTTGGGAAGTAGTCATTAAATGCTGGCTATATGGTAAGATGCCAGGTGGCCATCTTCCTGTAACACCCTACCCAGCTACCCAGGCCCCTGTCAAAGGAAAGCTGAAGACAGGCTTTTAAAGAAAAAGTGATCATCAATGAAAAGCTGAGTTCAACATTTCTACTGCCTAACTGTGAGTATTTTCTGGATATTTGCTTAAGTAACCTGTTTAACATTTACTTAAAAAACCTGCTGAAATAACCAACTAAAAAAGTCAACAGAGGTGCCAAGTTGTAGGAAAATAAACAGATGAGCAACATTTTACCAAATATCCTTAAACGCCCATCCACTTGGCTTTCCTGAGACATAGTGAGTGCATCACCATGTCCACTCATGTGGACGGAACACTTCTGGTTCTGGATGAGAGAACCAGAAGGCTCCTGTTCTGCCAGCTAGTTGGATAAGTTACTTTAAACTCTTTGAGCTTTGGTTTGCTCAAATTTAACATAAATGATGCTACCTACACTTCATTGAACTACATAATGTAATGTACTACTCAACACAAGACATGGCTCATAGCAGCCTTAGCAGAGGTAATTTCCCCCCCCTCAGAGAGCCTAAGGCAGCCTAGACATCAGTCTCCTCCCTGCAAAGCAGACCCCACCCCCATTCTTCAGTTGATTTTGCAGCCTGCAGATGTGCAGTCATGAACGAATGCCACCAGTCCACCTTAGGCTCTTCCTGCCCTGGCATGTATACCTCCATCATTTTAAAAGGAGAGAATGAAGAAAGCAAATACATTCTTAAATCCAGGAGGAGATTTTTCTACCTTAACATGTACAGAAGTTTAAGATACATGTTTAGATAGGTTGAGTTGTTTTATGCAACCTGGTTTCCCTATTCTTAACCTGACTGTATTATTTTTAAAGCTATCCAAATGTACTCATGTATTCCAACTGTATTCATTCACTGTTCAGCTTTAATAAGAATACTCCTAAGAAGAGTGCTCTATCCCTTGCTGTAAAGCTATATATCCAGCTACTCTATGAGCATAGACAGAAAGCAAAATAGACATTGAGTCCTATACTTTCTCAAAGATACTTTCAGGCTTAGTTGGACCTCTCATAATGTACATTAAAGTTCATGTTGCCTCTGTGACCAATCAAAATATATGCTATAGCCATGAAAAATATGGAGACTAGTAAACAAGCTAACCTTACAACCTCATCTTTCTTACACAGTCTTGGCAAGGTGTAGTTTAGTGTTTCCTGATGCTCAGATTAGGGTTTGAATATTAAAAAAAATATATAATTTTTGAAACTTTTTGCTTACAGAATAACAATCATAACAATAAAAATACTTTAAGTAGGAATTCTATTCTGGCCCCAGTACTTCCCAGATTAATTAAGAACATTTTATTCAGAGAAAGAAATATTAGTGAGACACTATTGGAATGGTAGGGGGAGAAAATTGCAAGAGGGAAGATTTTTAAAAACCCCAGCCATAAACGTTCAGTTCCAATCGCAACCTGGGTCTGAAGCAAACGTGGAAATGAGACTGCTGTGGGGGTAGAATTAAGAGTTCAATTCTAACCAGAACCCCCAGAGCCACTTCAGCCTAAGTCCAGAATAGATTTGAAGTCTTTTCTAAGCCATACAGTCATCTAACCACCTCCTGTGAAGGCACGAGATGCTAGACACAACATGGGGAACATGTGTTCCCAGGCCATAAGAAGCTCATACTCTAATAAGACACACAGATGCGTACAGATGTAATTATATGTAGGCAGTGCTCTGGGGATACAGAGAAGGGAGATGTGTACCTGGAGGAATTAAAAAACAAAACAAAACCAAAAAACCAAAAGCCAAAACCTTCCTGGAAGTGAGTTGGATCTTGATTTCAGACCTTTGGTGTTTCTCTGAGCTTGATTCTGTGGGTATTGGGGCCTGCCTATACGGTTCCCTTAACCCCACATGGAGAATCGGCTGTATGTCATGAGTTTGTTTACAGCAGGAGAGACAAGAGCCAAGGGAAGACACTTCCAGGAAAGGAAGGGGCTCACCTTTCCCCTGCTGATTCCTGGCTTGGTTCCTGGCTGTGTGCTTGGGTTTCAGGATAAACCGGCCTTGGATCTCTTGGGACTCCTGCTGCAGTGGGAAGGCCTCCTGGAGGGCAGAAGGAGAGGTGGAGTCCTCCGATCCCTGCTGCAGGAGCACAGTAGCTGGAAGATGGCTCATTTTAATTCCATATGGATATTCATGCCCTATGTGGAGAAAAATCTACATATAGATTCAGGCTGATATGATGGGTACAGTCAAACCTACCTTACCGTGAGCAAGTGCCCCACACTGGTGTGGCTGCTGTTCTTCTGGGGCTTCTGGGTAGAGAAGGCTGTACTTTCTGAGTAGGATGTGCACTGTCATGGGGGACACCCTGCAAAAAGCAGGTGCCCAAGCAAATGAGTTTAAATAGTAAAGAGAAGAATGTTTTGAGACACCTTGCTTGGTTTGGAATGTATATATCCATCCCTGCATTGCACAATGTTGACTTTTGTTGTGTTTCCATCTGAGAATATTGAAGGCCTTCTAGTTTCTGCCTTGACACTCACTAGATTGTACATCTCAGGCAAGCCTTACGTTCTTCCTTTGAAATGCTCACCCTCACATAGACTGATAAGGAGCAAAGTAAATATATGAATAAACATTGGTGCTTAATATTTTTAAAATGATTGGACTATATACGTTAAGAATTGCTCTGATCACTGTTCTCTCACACATGTCAGTTTAACACACAGATTTTTCATTTCCTTTTGTCAGTTCAACAGCCAGAGCTATTCCAGAGCAGCGGGGTGGTTTGCCCTTATGTTTCCCTCCCATTGCTGCCTTCCCTCCGTGGGGGGGGGTCCTGCGAGGCAGTGATCAGAGGCAAGGCTGCGCGGTGGTGGAAACCCGGAAGCAAAGTGCAAACCAGTGTTTACAGAGTGGAAAACCACACCAGAAATCCTCAGGAGTTGCCTGCCAAGGGATTTGTTTTGCTCTTTCATGCTTTACATTGCTTCCTCTCCATAGAATGCCCAAAGACCCTGTGTTGTGATGTGGATTTCATTTTTTAAGAATAGAAGGAAAGTTCCTTTTCTTTTGTTTCTGATTTATTATTGAATGTAACTTGGGGAGCTCTTGCTTTTGCTTTTCATCTAACATAAGTGCAATGTCAGCGTTCTGTTCAGAGCAAGAATCACAGTGACTTCCATCCTTTAAAGCAAAAGAAGCTTCCATGACAGCAATAAAATACAACCAAATCACCAGGATAACCAGGAGCTAATCCGTAACTGTGAGTTGAGAGCAGGTTAGGAAATGCATTCAGGGTGACTGCTGAGGTAGCATCACGAAGGCCAGGCTCTTAGGAGTCCTTAGAGCCAGCCACGGTGCGTGAAGCTGTTCTAAGCCTAAAGATTGTCATTTACATGGTTTTGTTTAAATGAATGCATTTCATTAAAATAAATATATTTAAGTATTCGATTTTTTTCACCTTATTGCTGGTGGACTTTTACAAAAATGTCAACATTAAACAAGCAAAACACATGAAATAGGTGAGGGGAGTTTGTCCTCAGCTTGGTGCTTGGTGACTCCATGTATTTCTGAGACTGGGAATATACATATCATAGAAAAAGCTCAGTTGATTAGATTTTCTAGATCACTTGAAAACGTTCTTCAGGTCACTTGAAAGAGTAAAAGCCTCACAGGATTATTGAAGAGATTAAAAAAAGAAAAAAGAGGGAATGCTCTAAGATTTCTAGCAGAAATCATTGTCACCGTTACTGTATTGCAAGTTCTGCTACAGGTTTTGTCCTTTCCTTTGTTTTATTCCCTCCTTTTTTCACTGACCACACTGAACAGACTTGCTGATCTAAGAAAAGCAAGTCTTTCCTAGCTTTAGAAAAGCTAGATTATTTTTAGCTATTATTATATTATTATTATTTCTAACTATTATATAATAACTATTGTAGGAAAGATGGAATCTATGTATCAAAAACCTCAAGAGCAATGCTGGTAAACAGCTTGAGAAACAGCAAAGTACAGGTGGTTTAGTCAGTGAAGACTTGAAGAATCTGACTGTGATTATCTCATTCTCTTTATGATGCTGAGAAAAGTTTTGGGCACAGAGCAGATTATTAAATAAATGTACTCGGGTACAGAGGCATGGCTGGATTTTAGAAGAGTCTCACAAAATAGAGACTGCTTAGTAGTTAGGAAATGGATCAGAGGACTTCAAGACTGGAATATGAAAAGTATAGGGAAGGTGGGAAGGAGTTGCAGGAGGGAGAGGCTATGGGGATATATGTATAACAGCTGATTCACTTTGTTGTACAGCAAAAACTGGCACAACAGTGTGAAGCAATTATATTCCAATAAAGAGCTTAAGAAAAGAAAAGTAATGTATGAGAAAAAGAAATTCCAGTTTGTGTTGCTTTCATACCTAAGTAAGTAAGTACGTAGGGAGGTAAATCAATGTTTTCAAGACAAGTCTGTTTGTCAAGTGAAAAAAGTAAAGAAGAAAAATTCCCATTTCTCTCCCCAGCTAGACCGTAAGTTGCTGAATGAAGAGATGTTATTAGTGCTCAGGATAGAGTAAGTGCTTGGAATTCGTTAATAAATGTATGAATAAATATTGCATGAGATTTTCATTTTTCAGGGTATTTAAGTTCAAGACTGATCAGCTATTACTTTGAGACTTTAGAGTTACAGTTTTGAACCCAATCAACCCCATCTTGGGTTTTCCCTGACACTTACCGATGAGTGGGTATGAGGCCTCTTTCTTACCAGAACTGGCCCACAGCTGGTAATCTTTCTCAGAGCCCTTGGAGACAAAAAGAACTGTGTGTCACAGCAAATCTTCCCAGTAGGTACTTGAAGAACCCATTTCCTTAGCACTTTTATACTTCCAAAGAGAAAGAATTTGGGCCAGTATAAATGCTATGTGGTGCATGGGGGTGGCTACAATTTTTGAGTTAACAATGCTGATTTCAGGATCTCCTGTCTCTTTTGCAGCCTCCAGTGGACCTTCTGAGATTCTTGTCCTTTTTGGTAAAGGGTGGGGATCTATGGGACCACAGTGCAATTAGCCCCTCACTTTGTGGGCGGCCCATGGCATAAAAAAAATCGCAGTAATGCCCCTTCGCTGTGGAGGAGAAGTCTAATCTCAGGAGTCCTGCTTTCTGCTGTCTCTAGATTCCTTGGAGAATGTTGGCTTTTGGCTTCGAATATCCCAGCCCAGACAAGCATGTTGTCCAGAGAGCCACACACTCTGCCATGACCATTCCTGAGCAAAGTACAACTTGAAAGGCATCATAAGCTCAGCAACCATGAGCAAAAGGAGACAGATGCCCAAGAGGCTTTGAGTAGATGGCAGAATCAAGTCAGCCCACTGGCTCTGATGCAGATGAGTGCCATTCAAGGGAGAGAAGGGACAAGGACTGTAGCCTAGAGAGTGTCAGATGCAGAAAACAATCACTGCCTAGGAATATTGGATATCCCATTTGAAACAAGCCTAAATTATAAAAAATGCTGAATTAAAGAGTCCTCCAGGAGAGGATAAAGCAAAAAAATGTTTGAAATAGAGTTGTTGGTGATAGGTACTATGCTTGCCCTTGACTTCTGATTAAAAACCATGGCCTTGCCATGAAGGAGGCAAGGTCCCAGGTAGTGGAAGCAGTCACACACACACACACACAGCTAAACCTGCTCAAAATTGTATTGCAAATAAGAAGTGAAAGCTAATAAAAAATCTTTTCTTTTAAGGTAAAGATTGAAAAAACTGTGTTGGAATCCCTTAAATCAGGCATACACATATAGGCAAATAACCCCAATTCTTCATTAAAATAGAAATTTTTTCTTGTCTAGTGAGATTGATCACTTTAAGCAAAGGAAAATTACAAAAATGAAATAAAATGAGCTCTAACATTAATCAGTCTCCCCAGCCTTATCCCTAAAACCACTCTCTTGTAAGATTTAATTCTTATTCAGGACATACGTATCAAATAGGTTAGAAATCAATGCAGAGGGGTACTTCACCCAGTGCATATAAATTCAATTTTATTTATAATGTATTATTAAATTCCATTTTTACAGAATCAACGCTTTCTTATATCACATTCTGGCTGCCCTGAGTTTTTAAGGGGCTTTATTATACCACTGAGTCAGACAAAACTTAAATACAAATATTTTAATTATGTCATTTCACAATAGCAAGACATTTTCGCATTTATGTATATATATATATATATATATAAATATATATTCATATTTGTATATATAAATTTTATATAAGGAGCCGTGCTTTACAAGTGCTTTTTTCAATTCTGTCCATCTGAATGTCCCTCTCCCTCTCTTTTCCCCTATGCACCCTCATCCCCATAGCCATCCCTTTCACCAAAAAATTCTTACAAGCCATAACAGTCCTATCAAAACATAAAGGAGAGGGAGTCGTGGGAGGGAGGGAATATGGGGATATGTGTATAAATACAGCTGGTTGACTTTGGTGTACCTCAAAAACTGGTACAAGAGTGTAAAGCAATTATATTCCAATAAAGAGCTTTAACAAATAAAATAATCAAAATATCAAAAAAAAAAAAAAAGGAACAGACACTTGAAAGCAAAACAAGATGAAAGTGATGTGTACACAGATGCCCCCAGATCCATGGTCTTACTCAGAACTTCTCTTCTTTACCAGTTCACAGGTGGCATTAGCCATCTAGTTCTCAGGACCTGCATCAAGGGGATGTAGTGTCTAGCCAGGTGGTCTTTATGTCAAATTTACAACAAAACATATCATTTAGGATTTCTGATGCTGAGATTGAGTCCTCAGGTGGCAATCAGGATAAACAGGGATGGGACTAGAGGAATCAGGAATGAAGATACAGAAAGAACAGTCCTAGAGAGGAGGAGATGTTTAGAATCTTATAAGATTTTATTGTCTATATATATAATATAGACAATAAAAAGCACGTTTTCATTAGCACTCTAAAATTATAGCCCGATTTCATTATGCTGTGACTTTCAACTCACACAAAATTTAAAATGAGAATACAAGAATAACATGCATAGGCTAATAATATAGCTTTGCTGCCTTCAACTTCTAAATTTAGGGGACAAAATATGACTTACATATCTGTAATAATCAGCTGTCTTATGATGGTAGGTACATTACACACACACACACACACACACATACACACGAATCTCAAAAATCAAAGTTGGTTTTTAACTAAAAATAACTTTCAGGTACTTACAGTTATTCCTAGCTTTGAAAGTGACATGTTGATAACATCATTCACTGTGTCTGAATTTGTTACTGTTATAGTTACAGACTGCAAGAAGCAAGAAAAATTGCTATAAATAAGTTTTAAACAGGTGAGTAAATAACTATTGTCAAATTATTTATCCATATTCTAAAGGCAAAGCTTGTTTTCAGGTAATGACAATGTAAAGCGCATGTAGAACACAAACCCCTAATTATAGTTGATTTCCATTTCTTTATATAACATGAAGCTAGCTAGGAGAAAGCATTTCAGTAAAACAGATATTTCTCTTAAAGGATTTGTGGCACACAAAATATAGAAGCTTAAGTAAGAAAGAGAAAGACAGAATTCTGAGAGGGCACATGGGCTGGTCTTCAGCACCTTAAGGCTGTGTCTATAATGGAGGAAGGATAGTTTAAAAAGAAGGATCTGGACCCTCTTCTCTCTTCCTGAGTTGTGTTTTTATAGTATGGTTTTATTGCTTTGCAATTACATAGTAAAGTAAATTAGTAAAATTAGAATAAGAGCTGGCTATAAAATATATTTCTAAAAAAACTACTATTTAGTGAGTACTTTCTCTGTGTCAGGTATCATGGTTACTAAGATTTTCATGATTGAAATCTGTTGAGGACTTCCCTGGTAGCACAGTGGTTAAGAATCCAACTGACAATGCAGGGGACGCAGGTTCGATCCCTGGTCAGGGAAGATCCCTCATTCCGAGGAGCAACCAAGCCCGTGTGCCACAACTACTGAGGCTGCGCTCTAGAGCCCGAGAGTGACAACTGCTCCGCCCGTGTGCCACAGCTACTGAAGCCTGCACGCCTAGAGCCTGTGCTCTGCAACAAGAGAAGCCACCGCAATGAGAAGCCCGCGCACTGCAATGAAGAGTAGTCGCCTCTCGCTGCAACTAGAGAAAGCCCTCGTGCACAGCAACAAAGACCCAATGCAGCCAAAAATAAATAAATAAATTAATTAATTAAAAAAAAGAAATCTGTTGAGTCAATTAAATAAAATCAATGAATCTAGGAAATGAGATTGTAAATTTTAAAGATTCCAGTTCCATTTCGAACTCTGCCCGTGAATAGGGTATTTATAATAGCTCTACCACACATCACATTAAGAAACTGCTCCAAAAAAATAGGAAGACACTTTATAGAAAATTAATATGAGGTAATAATGATTAAAATTTTGCAAACTTGGTGAAAGACATAAATTTACAAATTCAAGAAGTTCAGAAAATGCCAAACAGGCAGATTCGAAAAAGACCATGCTTTGAAACTTCATCGCCACGCTGCTAAAAACGAAAAATAAAGAAAAAATCTTGAAAGCAGCCAAAGAAAAATGACAAATCACATACAGGGGATTAATGTTTGAGCACAGAATACTCATCAGAAAACACAGAGACTAAAAGACAATGGAACATCTTTAAAGTGCTGAGAGGAAAACATTTGCAAACAAAATTCTATAGCCAGCAAAAATCGCCTTCAAGAGTTAAGGTGAGATAGACTTTTTAAAAAGTCTTTATTGACTTTATTACGATATTGCTTCTGTCTTATGTTTTTTGGTTTTTTTTGACCCTGAGGCACGTGGGATCTTATCTCCCTGACCAGGGACTGAACCTGCACCCCTTGCATTGGAAGGCAACGTCTTAACCACTTGGCTGCCAGGGAAGTCTCCCAAAGTAAAGACATTTTTAGATAAAAGAAACTAAGAAAATCTGTTAGCACCAGATCTGTACAAGAAAAGCTAAGGACAGTTTCCTCAGGATGAAATGAGGTAGTACCAGAGGGAAACTTGGATCTTCAGGAAAGAAAAACATCAGAAATGTTTATTTTGTGTAAATTATATATAAAGTTGATTTTTTAAAATTTCAAGGTGATTTTCTGTGAAAAATTCTGAGTGTATCCCGCTGCCACAAATCAAAGCTGGCAGAGATAAAGAGTGGGCTTTGCTACAGGAGAACTCTCTCGTCTCATCTCCCTCAACCATTGCATTTATCTGGTGCTCAGAAACAGATCAGAATATTTGCATGGCTTTTGCTGTTGGCCAGGAAATAACTGTCTTAAACTACCTCTTCTTCTGTCTGCAAATACTATTTTATGTGATCTAGAGCTACTGTAAACTAGAGCAGAACAGAATGTCATAAAAAGTACCCAGAATATCTTGTCACTGTAAATGTTTTGGCTACTGCAGTACACGTTCAGAAATTAAATGATATACAGATAACTGGGGCTAATGGTGTGACTTTTTTTTTTTCTCCAACAGCGGAAACAAAATCAGGTAGAAATATGCTGGTAATTTCAGAGTATCATCCCTTTCAGCTCAATTCGATCCTGACATTCTTCAGAATGAAAGACCTTTCAGAAGTCTTCTGCATTTGACATGACTAAAAGCAACACCATCCCCTTGATCCTGTACTGGAAAGGGGACAGCACTGAGGTCAGCTGACAAAATGGGAACATGAATGGTTGATTAAAGTATTACATCAATGTTAAATTTAGTAAAGGTCATAACTGTGTGGTGGTTATATGAGAGAAGATCCTCATTCTTAGGAGATACCTCAGTATTTAAGCATAAAGGGCCATGGTGTATGTATGACCCTCAAAAATAGTTAGACACATACACCTACAGAGAGAGAGAGAGAGAGGGAGGGAGAAATGATAAAGCAAATGGAACAAAGTGTTCATAAATAGATGAATCTAGGTCAAGGGTATATGGAGTATTCTTTGCACTGTTTTTATTTTTGTAGCTTTTCTGTAAGTTTGCAATTATTCCAAATAAAAACATCACAGGAAAGAAAGAAAACTGTGGAAACAATCCAAACCACAATGTATGTAAGTAGCAACAATTAGAAGAAAAAATGTTTAATTTCGATAGGAAATACCTGCTTATGAAAATTACTTTATTACAGTGAACCACTAAAGCCGTTATTAGAAGAATCCAGAGAAATATTATGGACACTTAACGGTCAGTATTCTTTCCATGCTTAAACAGTGTAGCTGTCGTGGATTCCTCTTGCTTCATATTGCCTAGGATTCACTTTTTATGAGGGAGAGTCAAAAATTATCCGCACTCCGGTTATATTAAAACTTCTGTTGGCTGTACTGTCTTATCAGCGCTTTCTGTTCAAGGCTACTGTCTCCCCAGTCACTGGTGTGGAGGTGTGAACGTGTTACATCAGTTCATTTGTAACTGCAGTGCAAGCAAAAATGGATGCCCCACTTGTGATCTGCACAAAAGAAGAGCAGCGTGCAGTGATTTGTTTTTTGTGCTCTGAGGGTGTACCCGGTGCCGATATTTATCGAAGACTTTGTGCGCAGTATGGAGAAAGTGTTTTGTTGTGACGAAGTGTGTATGAATGGATAGAGGAGTTCAAGGAAGGTCACACAAGTGTTAGCCATCAAGAAGGAGCCAGATTCACTTCTGATGAAGAAGTGAAGACAGCAGTGCATTTGAACATTTTTAATGAGGGAATATGAAAGCTTGTTGACAGATGGACAAAGTGTGTTGAAAAGCGAGGAGATTACATCGAAAAATGATGTATTTGTCTTCTCTGAAAGTTAAATTCTACAGCCAGAGTGCAGATAATTTCTGACTCACCCTTGTGTGTGTGTGTGTGTGTGTGTGTGTGTGTGTTTGTGAAGACACACATTTTTATAGGAAAATACATGTTCCCACATAGTACTTTCTAAATACTCCCTCTCTCTTTCCACTCTCTTTCATTCTCCCTCCCTCCCACCCATCCCATCTCTCTCTCTCTCTCTCTTTCTCTCTCCTGTATATCTCTATCAGTTTCATTTTGCTAAGTCAAGAACTTGGAATTTCATGTTTGATCTTAAAAACACTTACACAGGCACAGTTCTTGATGTCCTCAGTGAAGATTTTGAGGGGAATGCTTTTTGGCTGGTCCTTCTCTTTGGCTAACTTGATGTACCTAATAAAATTCAGTAATAACCCAAAACAGAGTAGACGAATTAGCTATTAGCTTATTTTCAAATCAATCTGTGTTGCTAATATTTTAAATAGTCTTTTTTATTCTCAAAGCATATAGATAGACTCAACAAAATCAAATTAGGGGTTGGAAGAAAATATGCAAAAATGTTTCAGGAAAATAAGATATGACCCAGAAAATAACAGGTCTCCTTTGTCATGTGAGATGTGGGCAGCGGATCCAGTCCTCAAAGCTTTCCTGCCTAGGTTGGCAGGCCCAGTGCCTTCCTGGGTTCAAGGGTAGGAAGTAGCAGTTGCTTTGAGAATCATTCAGTACAGTCAGTAACCTGCACTTATGGAAATTTAATATATGTTTTGAGAATAATGTTAGCTCCGGCCATAAGGATGGAGAAAAGGGAAAGATGAGAGTGATCATCAGAACTTCCTCAAAAATAAGCAGAACATACATGTAAATGAGAGAACAGTATTTGCAGTAGGAGCCATGATAAATCTACACAAGAGGGTAGTCTAACAATTCCTACCAAAGAGAGGGAGAAAAGTTTGGGGGCACTGCCTTGAAGAGATTTGTATTCTTCTATCATGGATTAAAGATTTAAGATACGTATACAAAATACCTTTGAAGGAAAGAGTGCCATTTTTCCTTTAGTTTGGAAGAACTGTAATATTAAAAAATGGGAGAAAAAATTACATGAAATACTTACACTAACATATTAAGACTTGTACTAACATATCAAGTGCCATTCCAGGTAAAAATATCAGCAGCCAGTTGGTAACCGATGTGTATGCATGTGTAAGTTGTACCTTCCTCATAACTGGGCTTTTGATGGATGGACTCTGCTCTTTTTCAAGCAGTATTACAGCGATCGCAAGTAGATCTTAAGAGAAATTGGTTTGGAATCTAAACACTTGATTGCAGCTGTGTGATGCAAGCTGTGTCATCACGGGCAAGTCGCTTAACCACTCTGAGCTTCAGTTTTCAGAACTGAAGAAGGGTTAATTATACCTCAGAGTGTTCTTGCAGCTGGAAGTGCGATTCAGGTATAAAGAACATTATTATTCAGATTACATCATACTTAGGAACTGGCATTTGGATGGAACTGTCTTGTCCCAGAAACAAGAGTATCTTTTTAGGGAAAAAACCCTACAGTATTTTATTCCTTTATGTGTATAGCGTATAGCAGATTGTAATACATTAAATTAGTTTCTAGAAAACACGTTTTTCAGTACTGTGATCCTCTGATCGAGATCAATCTACCTACTGCTAAGTTATTAAAGAGTAGTAGTTTGTCTGCTAAAGTTTGTGCAGCATTTACTATCCAAAGCTGAAAATGTTTTAAGTCTCATTCATGTGTGGACTTATCACTTACTAGCTTTTATTTATTGTAGTACATTTCACATAACATAAAATTGACCATGAGTGACCTTCAGTACATTAACAGTATCGTGCAACCCTCACCACTATCTGGTTCTGGAGCATTTTCGTCACCCAAAAGCAAACCCAGTGTCCATTAAGCAGTCACTCCCCATCCCCCCACCCTCAGGCCCTGTACCACATTTTGTTTATACATTCATCAGTTGATAAACACTTAGGCTTGTTTATTTGGCTATTGTGGATAATGCTTCTGTGAGCATGTGTGTATAGATTTTTGTGTGGATGTGTGTTTTCATTTCCTTTGGGTATATACCCAGAATATATATGTTCTCCAGGGGCTGCCACATTTTATCTTCCCGTCCGCAACGCTGCTCCTGCCCCCTCCATCACCATTTCAGGACGTGTTTTAATCAGGAAGTGGAAATGCCCACTTATCTCCGCAACCGACATATGTACATGACACAGCTTCTAATTACTCATGGCAGTCTGCGGGAGAGCAAAACAGCCAATGGCAAAAGCGCTAGGTGCCAGGCATTGTCATACATGCCGTATATGTTCTTACACAGATTTTTAGCCAGTATGACACGTGTGAACCTGCCTTTCGCATTCCCCCCTCACTAGAAAACAAGAATCTTGGACCCTCCCTTATCATAATCTTTGAATATTCCCAGTTGAAACTGCTTCCTTTCACTTGCAACATGGAAAAGATGTTAAGCCATAGGAGCTGATAATCTTTCGAGAAGTAAGTCATGGAAAGTAGACATGTAGAAAATGACACAAATCATGTTTCTTCCCAAAAAGCTTTGAAAACGTTCCTGAAGTCAACAGCTGCATTCTAGAATAGAGTATAAATTAACAACTTGGCAACATTTTCGTTGTCCTGTCTTTGTGATGGTGCCAGAGATTTTGGTGGAGTGGGGCGGGGGGGACAAGAAAGAGGAGTGTTGAGTGCCTGTGATGAACACTCAGTGTGCATAAGAATGAGACTTGAGGTGTGGTTGTTCCCAAAGGGCAGGCATAAGTGTTGCGTGACCCCTGGGAACCCAGCAGTGTCAACCTAGGATGTCCACATTCCCCATCCTCACTCCAGCCTAAGGATGCGTCTTGGAAAACTGACCTGTACTCCATGAAATCATACCTTTGTTTTAGACTGTCACCCCTCTGCAGACACCAAATAAGATAACCTGTACACAGCAATTTAGGCGACCTAGTATTTGATGAAATGATGAATGTTATGTGTCTAATTAAATCCTGTTTTTAAGGGAATTAATTTGGGAATATAAAGTCAGTTTTTCAAATGTAATTGTACTTGCTCAAGAAAGATATTCTAGTGATTTAAAGACACAGATACTCCCTTGAGATTAGGGGGCAGGAAGTTGGAGCGGGTTCCTAGGGTCTTGCTCTCATGCTCCTCCTTCCCGATACACGAACACCATGAACACATGAAGATGCAACTTCCCAAGCTCACATGGCCCATTGAAAAACCGCTGGTCAAAACCAAAGGAAGTTATTCCAGTAGTTCCCACTATTTATGATCAATATGCATGTATTTGCACATAAAAACCGTTTTTGGGGAAAGTACAAGGCATACAAGTGTCATGGGCTGTCAAAAGGTGATCACTGGCGTGATATACGATCAGATTTAAGTGTTTTCCTTTTTTAACCCTTACAAATACAGGACCAAGCTGTAGGTCTTACCTGAAGGTGGCCACAAAGTTCACCGTGGGCCAGCCTAGGACAAAGGACTTCCTGGCACCAGTGTTGGCTTCACCAACTTTGTCTGTACAGTTGGCAGTCCACATGGTGCTCAGTGGTATTTCATTTTTTACCTTCAAGTTCTTTTTATACCTGGAAAGAACCAAGCAACACTTCTGTTAGTCTGTTTCTTAAATGTAATGGGAGAAGCTGTGTTCATGCTAAGGATGCTAGTTCTCACTGCTCCAGGGCAAAGCATGTCTCCTTCATCTCTGTTACTCTGTGTGCACAGCATAGCGAGTAGTTTGATAGACCTTTTCAAAGTGTGTGCTGAGCAGAGGCTGGTCCAGGAAGGCCCTGAAAGCACTTCCTCGATGGCAGGAAATAGGCATTTTCTGAATGTTGAGTGTTGAGTATGGACCATCGTTTATATTTTAGAGCTTTTTTTAGAGAACCATTAACTCATTCTTATATTTGTTATTTATGACACTATATATTACATATGTATTTTTGTAATTATAATTTATTATACACTCACGTCTTGCCTACTTCCAAAAGTATTGAGGGGCTGAACAAAGATACATGGTACATGGTTTGTAAAAATAATTATACAGTCTTTTTCCTAGCAGAGACAGGCAAAATAAAAGCTGGGATTAGAGAGATTTAAAATACATTTTCAACCTTAATTTTTAAAAAGATTTTTTAGTATAGGTTATTTTAAGTTTCCTTTCTTAAGATGTTGTTCATACAATTTTCTCTTTGATTATAGCTAAAACTGAAAAACTGTTAGCATACAGGCTGAACCCCAACTGAAAAATCAGTCAGTCAGTCTCAGACCAGTGGCTAGGGTGTCTCATGTGTAAGTGATAGACATACTTCCCATTTATCTCTGGGGAGTCAGAAGGTGATTGTCACCAGTGCAACTGCTTTCTGACAGTTTCTGCTGATTCTCTTTTGACTTCTGATATGGAAACTACCATATCTTTTGGTTAATTCACAAATTGAACACTTAGGTGGGCCTAGGATTTAGATCTTTACAAGTCCTATGAAAGATGCCTAGGGGACTTGGGCACACTGCTCTGGAACTCCCCACTAGCCAGAACCACATGTAGAAACACTAAAGGTAGAATGAGATCAAAGACGCCTCACGTGCAGAAATCCCTGTGACTCTACTGATTCATGGAACAGTTAAAGCTACAACTCTTCAGTGGGATTTATGAAATGAAAATAATTTTGCAGGAAGCCCACTTGAAGGATAATCTAGATTCAGTGGGCACTATGAATATATATATATATATATATATATATATATATATATGGAAACATACCTTATAATTCAAGGTGGCTTTTTTCTACACTTAATTTCAACAGTTTTACCCTATGTCTGTGTATTTTAAGATTTCTATGAAACACAATTATCAGATAAAATTCTTTTTCTACATAGTAATTCTAAAGATATTATGAAGCAAAAAATATATGGCCAATGGGGAAGATAAACACATATCTGCTGGATTTTATAGATTTTTTTTTCTGATGTAGATATCCATGTGTATTGACACCCAAAGTACTGTGCAGAAACTTCCCAATACACTGACCTTGCAAAAGTCATTTCAGTAATTCTCTTCTTAGTGAAATGAAGTGCCAAAAGTATCCACTCCCTTGAAACCAAACCTAGGAGTTATCCAAAAGTCCAGAGCATGGTTTCCACTCTCCTATAACATTGAGCACTTAGCATATGCCAAGCACTATTGTAAATATTTTATAAACACTATTTCCTTTAATTGTCAAACAACCACACCAGGCAGTCTTTTTTAGCACCATTTTACAGAGGAGGAAACTCACAGAGAGGTTAGGTGAATTGCCAAAAGCAACAGAAACAGGGTTTGAACTCAGACAACCTGACTCATGAGCCTGTGCTCGTAACCACTTGGCCTCCATGGGTGTTGACCTGTAGGTCCCGGAAGAAGCCTCCTCCTCTTGCCTGTCCTCAGCCCCACCTCTTCCCACAGAGCCACCAGGCTTTCTGATGGGATTGTTCTTTTATTTGTGGAGTGAGATGATATATCTCATGATATTATACCAACAGAGCTAGATGCTAGCTTGGAAATGTTTAAACTGTATCACAACAAAGCTTTATACTACAGTGATTCTCCTAGGGTCTCATTGTGTTTCTTCACACTCAGTCACAACTCAGTGAGATTTTCTCAGTAGAGGTCAGAAAGAACAAAGCTAATGTAAACTAACTCGAGAAGAAGGGAGAGGAGGGCTGCAGTTTTCATTTCTATCGTGTGTCCCTTCCTATGGATACCCCTCTCCTTTCCTTTACCTCAACCTTTATACCAGGGAGTAAGCCCCAATGGTTTGTGGAATTTATAGGAGTCTAGGGAGATTTCTCTTTACACAGGGGTGTCCCCTTAGATGCTTAGGAGAAGGGATTGTGGTGTATTCTGTAAGTATCTGTCATTTCACTGGTAAATTAATAGTAATCGTCATCTTTTGACCTAAATAAAATTCATTTTTTCATTGTTTCTGTATTCTTCAATAACTAAACATGAGGATAGTGATGTCTAAAGACGGTGTGAGCTACGTACAGTCCCTTCCCATTTGTAAATTCTTCAGGGACCTCTACTAGTATTAATATCTTAGTATTTACAAAGCAGATCCTGTTCTAAACAACAGAGGTAATCATTTTATTTGAAAAATAACTTATTAAGCATTCTAATAAATATCAAAAGTGATATTGAAGGTTTCATCTGAGTTTAATTCTTGAGAACAGAATTTTCTAGTGTATGCAGTATGAAAAAGAAAGGACAAAAACCTCAAAACAATTTTCACTGAATATTAACATCCCACACAACTGGAGAAATATAATTTCTTTGTGAAGAAATAAACATTTTAATCCCCCTTATTATTACATACAAGCTAAAATTTACTTATTCTGACCAACTACATAGGTAGCAATCAGCTGTTTATTCCATTTGTGTTGATTTCTGTAGCATCAGTCTAAAGATGAGTGAGTTTTCACCTGAAGTCTGAAGGTGAGCTGAGGTAAAAGGAAACTTCATTCAGTCCCTCCACCCCTTCTTACGGCAAGTGGAAAAACTGGGTGCTAAACTCAGATTATTAATTGGAACAGACTGATTCAGGGCATAACACGGTCCTCCATCTAAAAAGATGAGGCACGACAGGGAAGAAGTACGTTTGTTATCACAGAAGGCTATTTCTTTTTTGTTGTTTCTTTCTGGAATAAAAAAAAACAATTTTTCTTTCATATTAATAATGATCATGACTATACCTAAATGTATTATGGGAATGATCTTGTAGGTCGTTTTCTAAAAATTGTGGAGAAAATGTGTGCAAGGTTGGTGGCACTCAGTCCTGCTAGTTATTGCAATGGAAGAATTGTGTTCCCCCCGCTCCCTGCCAACACCTTCACACCCTGACGCCCTCACTGCCAACACGACTATATTTGGAGATGGAGCTTTTAGGGTGTAATTAAGGCTTATGAGGTCATGAGGCTAAGATGCTAATCCAGTAGGATGGGTGGGCTTGTTAGAGGAGGGAGAGAGCTTTCTTCCACTCTCCCCACATCCATGCACTGAGGAAATGCCATGTGAACATACAGTGAGAGGACAGCCATCTGCAAGCCAGGAAGAGAGCTCTCATTAGAACTTCCCTACGCTGGTGCCTGATCTTGGACCTCCAGCCTCCAGAACTATCAGAAAATAAGTTTCTGTTGTTTACGCCACCAAGTCTATGGTATTCGTTGCATTTGTATTCAGGGTTGAGAGCAAAGTGCACCCAGTTGGTTCTGTCTCCAACATGTATTCCAGATCTGTCTGGCCTCATCTTTCATTTTCACTGTCAACCCCACGATGGAGCCTTTGTTCCTGTTCATCAGGACTGTTGCCTCCTCTAACTAGTCTCCCTGCTTCCACTCTTGCTTACCCAAAAATCCATCATCTTCCAATAGTTAGAACATTCTGCTAAAAATATACACTAGATATGGCTCCTATCCTAGTTAAACACCCTTCAGCAGAGTATTTCAACCCCTTCCAGGCCTGTGGAGACCCTCTGTGACCTGACTACCATATCACATCTAATGTCACGCCCCCTGCTTTAGGCTCCAGTCACACTGGCCTTCCCTGAACTCCTCCGTCCAGGGGACTGAGCCGCACCCACTTGGGCCTAGACGCCTAGGAGACTCATGCACCTTGGCTGGGGATGGTGGCTGCTGCTCACCCCGCAGGTCCAGTTTAGAGGCTGCCGCCTTGAGAGGTTCTCCTGCACAACCCCTCTCTAAGATGGTCCCATCTTCTACACGGTACCCTATCTCCCTTGTATCAGAAGCACTCATCACAATCTGTAATTTCCCCCTCTTATTTTTATCATCTGTCTGCAAGCCCCGGGCAAGAGAGACACTGTCATATTTTCCTACAATAAGGGTTAGCGAATGTGCAATTTTATGATCCTCGGGAGAGCATGTCATGTATACGCACTTGGTATTAGATATAAGCAACAAATCGCTGTATAAGAAGAGGTGCTGCTTCTGCCTCCTCCAGCCTCTTTTGAGTTCTACGGGGCTGTGGATCAGCAGGGTATGATTGGCTCCCTCAGAGGATGTAGTATTTTGGCTGTGGGTGTCCACCTCAACGGAAGGGCTTCTCCTGCAAAACACAAACACCATAGAACAGCTAGTCGCTGGTCAGATATGTGATGGAGTTTATGTTAAATGTCAAGCTCGACACATCTCTAAAAATTAGACTCAATCTCCCAAACAGGGCTTCATAGCTCAAACTCAGGAGTCAGTAAGTTATAGAAAGTTACTGAAAGAAATGAGGTCACCTAGGGAGTTGATATGGACAGAGAACAGTTTCAGGAACAAAACCCTGGGGCATGTGGACTCTTAAAGGTGGGGAAAAGAAGAAAGCAGCAAAGCTGCTCAGGAACTGTTAGCAAGAGGAGAACCAAGAGGCCAAAGGTAGAGAGTATGACAAGAAGGTAAAAACCACCACCACCAACAAACCAACAACAACCACCCAAAACAGGACAATTTGTGGCCTCATATAGATAAAATAAAAGGATATGGAGATTTGCAAAGAAGTAATTACAACAATTCAGTTTCACGTGAACATAAAAATTTAGATAACTGAGGATTCTGGAAGATTGACCCCAATCTTATCTAAGTATTCAAATTTGGGGGAAAATTCTCAAAGATCAGCAAATAATGCTGGAAACATCAAAAAGTTTCTAAGTATGGTAGTGCTTAGCTATTATTTGGTTGAGCTATGACTACGCTCTAACATAACTCTCAGGTCATGATAGGTAAAACAACTAAGTTGAACAGAAAATACTCTTTGATAAATAGAACAGACATTTTCATAGATCTACAGAAAGTTCTCCCCCGTGGAGCCAAAAAAGTGTCTCCTACTCCCCACTCCACCCCAGGAATGTAAAGCTGCTCACTTGTGTTCAGCAGCACTGAATCCTATGAACACCAGTAGCTTTTCATGAAACCAGTGCTGAAGTTAAAAATTAGTTCATATGTCTTTGAGGAAATAAAACAAAACACTTCCTGTGACCACCATCTGTTTTGATGATCAAAAATAGTATATTAAAAGACTACCTGAGGCGGCGAAACCTTGAATGACCACCAAAAAGCTCAAAGTGCTCTCTGATTGACGCAAACATCGTTTTTTCTCCAATTCTTGGCACTGAAACCAGAGTATGTCTACAGCACTTGGCAGAGTACTGTGGACAAATCCACGAAAGCTCAGGATTCCGTAGTAGTCAAGATCACTGGCCATTATGATGTCAGAGTTTTGAGGCTTATGCTATAACTGACAAACGCCATACTTGTTTCGCTGACTTTGCTTCCACCTTTTCATATTTTAAAATTACTCTTTTTATTTTGAAATAACTGTAGATTCCCATGTAGCTATAGGAAATAATACAGAGTCTATAACCTTTTCCTCAGTTTCTCCCAATGGTAACATGTCTCTAAGCTATAATACAATATCATAACTAGGATATTAACATTGAAACAGTCAAGATACAGCACATTTCCATCACCTCAGCAATCCTTTAAATTACCCTTCTACAGCTATGTAGACTTCCCTCCAACTTTTACCACCTCTTTAATCCCTGGCAACCACTAATCTTTCTCCATTTCTTTAATTTTTGCCATTTTCAAGAATGTTATACCAATGGGATCATACAGTATATCACATTTTGGGATTTGCTCTTGTCCACTCAGCATAATTGGAGATTCATCCAGATTGTTGCAGGTATAATAGTTCGTTTCTTTGTAACTCTTGGTAGTAGTCCAGGATAATGATGTATCACAGTTTGCTTAACCAACTGGGTAGTCTTCAGTTTTGGCCTGTTACAAATAAAGCCACAACAAAAACTTGTGTACACATTTTTGTGTCAACATAGGTTTCCCTTTCTCTAGGCTAAATGCCCAGGAGTGCAAATGTCTGGTTGTATGGTAGTTGTACCTTTTGTTTTTAAAGAAACGGTCAAATCATTTTCCAGAGTGGCTGTACCATTTCACATTCTCACCAGTACTGTATGTGTTTGTTTCCCCAAATCCACACAAACATTTGGTGGTGTCATTTTTTATTTTAGGCATTCTGATAGCTGGGTAGCTCCATCTCATTGTGGATTTAATTTGCATTTCCCTAATAGTTAATGACACTGAACATCTTTTCATGTGCTTATTTGCCATCTGTATATCTTCTTCAGTTTTACGAACCTATGGTAATCTGCTAAAAACATTTCCTGTAAAGACACCTTTCTCTTTCCACTAGAAAACTGACCATTGTGCAGTTGAGGAGGCTGCTGCACAGATAGTTTAGGTACCATGAACCCAAGCAGCCACAGTGTAACGGAAGGATTCAAATCCCGCTGACTCTGGAGGTCACACAGCCTCTGGGCAGTGAGGCCCCTAATCTTTTCTCACAGGGATGGTCTCTTTGCTCTGACAACAGTGAAGGACTGAAATTTGATTATGTAAGAAAGTTTGTGGTTTCCCTTGCAAGCTCCTGTAATAGTTATCTGAATACATATCTTTTATTCCCCACTAGACTCTAAGGACCTCAAGGAATGAGTCTATTTTTTGATGTATCATTAAATTCTCACAGGCATTGGCACATTGGAGGAATTCAACACATTTTATTGAGTAAATCAATGATATAGCTTTCTGCCCTGGATGAAGGAAAAAAAGAGAGAATCTAAAAGTCCCTCTTCCTTTTACTTCATTCATTTAACAGAGAGTATTTGAACCCGTACTGAAGGAAAGGCACTTGGTTAGGTCTGGGCAGCAGGGAGCAAAAGGGACTCTGGCCCAGCTCTCTCACAAAACCTAGATTTAAATGGGGGAGACAGAAATTAAACAGAATCCCACCAATAACTCTTATGTCAGACTCTGGTAGGTACTACAAAGAAAAATTAAAGAGTGAGATGAGCAATTACAAGACGGACCAGACACCTGACTTTGTGGAGAGGGCAGGCAAGGAAGGCTTCTTTGAACAGCTCCTGTGAAATGAGCTTTACAAGATAATTTGGGGGACCTCCCTGGTGGTCCAGTGGGTAAGACTCTGTGCTCCCAATGAAGAGGGCCCAGGTTCGATCCCTGGTCAGGGAACTATATCCCACATGCATACCACAACTAAGACTCCACATGCCACAACTAAAGATCCCACATGCCACAACTAAGACCCGGCATAGCCAAAATAAATAATAGATTTTTTAAAAAGATAATTTGGAATTAATTAGGAGGGTGGAGAGGAAAGGAGAGAGGTAAAGAGGGTTGGAGGGAAGGAGCGGAAAGAGAGAGAGGGAAAGAGGGAGAAGAAGAGAAGAGAAGAGAAAAATGTGTGTTGGGAGAGGATGTTTCATATTTCTTGCTGAAGGGATAGAATCTGAATATATGAAATTTCAGAGACGTGAAAGAGTTTGGTAGATTGGAGACACTAACAGAAGGTACAGGAAGGTGAAGTAAGTCAGGAAAGGTGGGTGGAGGCCAGAAGCACAGGTCTTTTTAGTCCTTTGTGACTTTGTTAAGGTCTTCACTCTTAAAATGAACTAGCATAGAAGCGGCATATAGACAGTGGCCTCCAGAGACTATTCAGCACTTTTAAAGGGACAGTGCTGGTCTGGACATGCTTGACTGTGATTAGAACCGTGGAGGCTCATTGGGCAACACTTTCTGGCCTCTCATCAAGCATTTGGCAGAATCTATTTAAGGCAAGAAATGTAGGCAGACATATGTCTGCACCTTCCCCAGTTCCCAAATTATCTCCATTCTCTGCCTCTCCCTTTTGGAGAGGTTAGGGGCCAGGAAGACGTCTCCCCTTCTAGAATCTAGTCACTGGTAATCAGTTCTGATATTCATCGAGGAGCTTTTTAGGCTGTCCTCTCCCAGATATGTTGAGTTACCAGATCCAGAAAACCTGTATTTATAAAAAGTGTTTTGCGTGATCCTTACATAGGACCAGGACTGTGATTGTTTTTTTAGGCATCAGTTGAGGAAGAAGTATTCTTACACCATCTTCCCTTTCTAGTGAAGCAAAAGAGAGAACACTTCTCAGAAAGATCAAGGAAGGGTTCCTTAGTCATATAATAGTAATCTTTAAATGTAATAGCTAAAGCTGAATTTCTTCCAAAATACCATTGTTAGTTCTTTTAATTTTATGAAAGAATTCTAAATGGAAAAACAGTGACGTGTGTTTTCTTTTTTTTTTTAACTTTATTTAATTTTTTTATTGGGGTATAGTTGCCTTACAATGTTGTATTAGTTTCTGCTGTACAATGAAGTGGATCAGCTATATGTATACATATATCCCCTCCCTCTTGGATCTCCCTACACCCCCACCCCCAATCCCACCCATCTAGGTCATTACAGAGCACCGAGCTGAGCTCCCTGTGCTATACAGCAGGTTCCCACCAGCTATCTATTTTACACATGGTAGTGTATATATGTCAATCATAATCTCCCAATTTGTCCCACCCTCTCCATCTCCCTCCGTGTCCACATGTCCATTCTCTGTGTCTGCGACAAGGCGCGTTTTCATTTATTTCATTGAACACTGAACTTTTGCCCTAAGTATCAAATAGAAGAGGTGATCCTATGACAATAGTACCAACATTTAAACACGTTGCAAAGACGAGACTATTCTGTTTTTTCCTTTAGATTTTTAACTCTTTGATTAAATGTCTGTATTGGAAAACAGATTGGGTATTGTCAAGAGCATGAGTTCTGGAATCCAGTTACCTAGTTTTGAATCCTTCCTTGTTCTTTACCATGTGGAAAGACTAGGAAAATCGGTGTGCAATGTCCTTATTTGTAAAATAGAGATGATGATAAAAGTACATCATGAAAATTAAGTGAGATTATACTTCAGAAAACTTACTGTGGTACCTAACACAGTAATCCCTCAGTTAATGTTAGTTATACTTTTAGGAGACTGAAACTTTGTATTCAAAGATAGCAAGCAGCATGGTGGATATTCTTCCAAGACAAAGACAGGGAGCTAGAACAGCTACCAATGTTGACTGACTGACTACAAGTTGCCAAGCTCTTTGCCATGCAGTTTATGTACATCATCTCATTTCTTTGCAGCAGATTTGTGAGGTGAGAATCATTATTTCTAGTTTTAGAGATGGAGAAACTGAGGCTCAGAAAGGTTAAGTAACTGAGAACCATATACCAAACAGTTTAGAGTCACGTTTGTCTCATTTCAAAGTCAAAATGTTTGCACAACTGAACAATGTTTCCCCTCTGGAGGAGGGAAGAAAATATATTTAAGCCACATCAGGTTTAGGTTGGCTCCCAAATTATTTAATTGG
This sequence comes from Hippopotamus amphibius kiboko, assembly GCF_030028045.1. NCBI lineage: Eukaryota > Metazoa > Chordata > Mammalia > Artiodactyla > Hippopotamidae > Hippopotamus > Hippopotamus amphibius. The sequence goes on along the minus strand of NC_080198.1, from coordinate 70,167,126 downwards.
AATGTATCTAAGTGTTTTCATTAACTGTCAGCATTTGCATTTGGTGCCCATACCCTACTCTGTCCTCCTTAAAATGGCTGGTTGTGGAACCCTTGGCTGGCAGCATGGACTAGCTCTCAGACAGGAAGTTTATATCAGCTCCCAAGGTGGATCGTCGACTCCTGTTACTTTAAGGAGCCAGACCTTGGGCTTCGGGCAGGCTGGGAGTAGCAGTCAGGACTGTGAAAGTGCTCTGATGATTCACCTCCTGATGTCTGGTTGTCCACGTCTCTGTGACACAGACCAGGCTGTGAATGGTGGCTAAACCTTTCCCCTGCCTCCTCAGCCTACTCGCCATTCTGGGTCACTGTCTCTGTGAGTAATTTCTCTCCTGATTCTGGCACTCTGAACCGTCTACTACCTACTAATTGATTTTTACCTCCGCAGAAAGGGGAAAGAGAGGGATGCCCAGGCCTTGGCAGTGAGTACTTGTTCCACTACCCTTTTCTGCCCCCTGCTGACCATACCTGGGAATTATGTTTAACCCCCAGGCCCTTGGTCCAAGCCAGATTCCTAATAGAGTGAGTGAATCCTGGCACACACAAAAAAACTAAGTAAATAAAATAAGTGATATTTTCATGCATTATTTTTAAAAGGCAAATTTCAAAAAAATACTTTAAAATATATTTCAAATTTCAAAAAAAATACATGATGAACAAAATATCTCAATGTATCCTTAAAGAATACAGTCATCCCTCAGTATCTGTGGGGGATTAGTTCCCGGATTCCTTGTGGATACTACAATCCACGGATGTTTGAGTCTGTTATGTAAAATGGCATAGTATTTGCATATAACCTATGCACATCCTTCTGTATGCTTTACATCATCTACAGAGTACTTATAATAGCTAATACAATGTAAATTCTAGGTACACAGTTGCCAGTGTGCAGCAAATTTAAGTATCGCTTTCTGGAAATTTCTGGAATTTTTTTGGAATATTTTGGACCTTAAGTTGGTTGAATCCGTGGAACTTATGGATGCATAGGGCTGACTGTACCATCTTATATGTACATAGACCCTACCATCCATCTTTTCACTCAAGGGACAGGTCTGATAGCAGAGTTGAAAATCATGCTAACAGTATTGATCAGTCTTTTTCATCATGCATGTGTATGAGAAAAAAACCCCAGAAAGTGTAGTAGAAACCAGCAGCAAAAATGATAGGGTCCAAGTGGAACCGATATAACAGTTGACTCCTGAAGAAAACAGTTAATTAAGAGAACTGAAGAAAAAATTGATAAAAAAAAAAACCACCCCAAACCCTAACATCTTCAGAGTCAAGAAGCCAAAGAATAGGTGGCTGGGAAATGAGAATAATCAAAGAAGAAAGATTTCTTGGAAATTAAAGGTATCCTTGGCTAAATGAATAATTTAGTAGGAAGTCTTGAAGATTGGGTTTAAGGAATCCCATTTGAGCTTGACACTTGGAACATTCATCTTTCCATTTTAATGATATAGATTACCTTTTTTTCCTCAATAGGTAGAGCTATTCAGTCTTTCAACAAGGAGTAATTTAATAATCGGAATAATGTAAATGCTATTTCAGTTTGTAGAATCAACATATAAACAAAACTTGGAAGACAATAGTAGCTATAAAAGAGAATCTAATATTAATAACATTGATAATGTATAAAAATGGAAGTCTGACTTTTAAGGCAGCAGAGAGATGTGGAAGGTAATATCAGACAGATTTTTCTCACGTTATCTAGTAATGAATCAGATATACTATCTAAAATTGATGTAACGAAATATGGGGTTTAAGCATATTCTTTAAAATTATAGATAACCACCAGAAGAACCAAAGCACTATAACTGGAAAAACTTAGTAATGGATAAGGAAATATGAACTAAGTTTATTGTCTTTCAATAGATACTATCTAAAGTTGATGAATGAGAAGTGGAGGAATTAGCATAAGTTTCAGAGGTATGGTAATAACCAGCAACAGAATAAAAGATGTTTAAAAATAGGGAGTAAGGGGTGGTGGGATGAATTGGGACTTTGGGATTGACATATATACACTACTAAGTATAAAATAGATAACTAATGAAAACCTACTGTATAGTATAGGGAACTCTACTCAGTGCTCTGTGGTGACCTAAGTGGAAAGGAAATCCAAAAAGGAGGCGATATGTGTATACATATAGCTGATTCACTTGGCTCTACAGCAGAAACTAACACAACATTGTAAAGCAACTATACTCCAATAAAAATTAATTAAAAAAGTAGGAAGCTGGGTTAGAAATGGGCCGTGGCAGAACGAGGTCAGGTAGAGAACTTACATTTTTTAGTACCACTCTGTACTGTTTTATTTTTTTTAACTTGTGCATGTATTAATTTTACAGGTTAAAGTAAAAAGTGAAAACACACACACACACACACACAAAACAACCAAAAAAAATTCTGCAGCTGCAGCTCTTGGCACCATTTTCCTCCACAGCTGCAGTCTCTCTCCTTACACTGATGGTCAGATCCTACTGAGACAGGAATGCGTAAGAACAGAAAAGTTTCTACCCTGAAGTTTAGGTTTAAGTATTTTTTGTTTGTCTGTGCTTGTGCTCTGTCTTTTCAGTGGCCCAACCTTTTGGAATACTAACTTTTGACTACTTACATCTGTGATATCTAGAATCTCCTTAAAAGTTTTGCTAAACTTTGGTATCCTCCTGTTACTTTTTCTTCCTTTTTTTGTTTTTTCAATCAAGGTAAAATTGGTATATAACATTTATACAAATTTCAGGTATGCAACGTTATAAATCAATATTTGTATACACTACAAAATAATCAGCACTGTACGTCTAGCTACCATCCATCACCATACAATTGCTCTCCTTCACTCACTTCACCCTTCCTCCAGCCCTCTTCCTTCTGGTAAACACCAATCTGTTCTCTGAATCTGTGAGTTTGCTTTCGTTTTGTTTGTTTTGGTTTTTATATTGCACATAAAAGAGAAATTATATGGTATTTGTCTTTCTTCTTCTGACTTATTTCACTTAGCATAATGCCCTCAAGGTCCATCCATGTTGTCGCAAATGGCAAGATTTCCTTCTTTTATGGCTACACGGTATTCTGTTGTGTCTATATACATTGCATCTTCTTTATCCATTCACCCATCCTTGGACGTTTGGGTTGTTTCCATATCTTGGCTGTTGTAATAATGCTGCAGTAAACATAGGGGTGCATATATCTTTTCAAATTAGTGTTTTTGTTTTCTTCAGGTAAATACCCAGAAGTAGAACTGCTGGGTCATTTAGAAGTTCTAGTAAATTTTTGAGGCGTTTCCATACTGTTTTCCACAGTGGCTGAACCAGTTTACATTCCTACCAACAGTGCACAAGAGTAATCCTGACTCACTGGCCTCTCTTGTGATCCTGGTGTTTTTTTGTTTGTTTCTGTTTTTTGTTCTTTAATACTTATTTGGGCTGCTCCAGGTCATAGGTGCAGCATGCGAACGTAGTTATGGCATGCAGACGTCTTAGCTGCAGCACGCAAGTGGGACCAAGTTCCCCCGTCAGGCACTGAACCCCAGCCCCCTGCATTGGGAGTGCAGAGTCGTACCCACTGGACCACCAGGGAAGTCCTGATCCTAGTGTTTTATTTTTTTTTTTTTTAATTTTGACTCTAGTTACCTACGGCCCACCTGGGTCCAACTCAGCCTGCCTAGGTAGGAAGGAAACGTTTATGGAAAAGTGACGACAATGACTAGTATCAGAGTAAATAAAACAGTGTACATTATTAAGTTAAAACATAGTGCGAAGGAAGTAGGGTGATGGTCTCTACTCCATTCCTCACGTTTTCATGGAGAATAGTGTACTTCACCCCTACAGAGAACACACTTGGAAGGATCTGGGAGTAGAGGTTTTCTCTAGACCACAGTCTTGCATGAGACAATAGACAGGAGGAAATGAAGAAACCAGAATATCTAAATAAGAAGGCAATAATGTCTCGCATGTCACTCTCTGAGAGAAAGTAGGCAACACATACGGGGGGAATCCCCACAAGCATCTCCCAAACAAAACAAAACAAGAAGAAACACAGAAATACATATATTATACATGTAGAAATACAACTGTTGGGCAGTTTCTGGTCAGTACACACAGATGCCCAGGCTGTGGACTCAACACTGGTGCAGCTGGCTGGCCTGCCATGGGACTGAAACCAGGTGTTCTCAGGTTCTCACTGTCTCCCACACAGCTACCACTAAGAGTTACCTGCCATGCTCTTTGGCTGAGAATAGCAACATCGAACGACATTCCACCATTCATTTAATTTGGGGATCATAATTTTGTTTGTGATAACTTCTGCAGTGGAGCTGCAGTTTCCTTTGTGGCTACTGACCCCTTGGAGAGTAAAATTAACCAGAGATTTGAATTTAAAGAGGCTGAAGAAGCTACATACCTATGAAAGACAGCTTGGGACACAGCTGCAGATGTGGGAACCCAGACAAGTAAGTAAGACCCTCTGGCTGAGACGGAGCCAGTCGTATAAAATTGGGAATGAAGGCATTTGGACTTTAATTTCTGTGGGCTTTTATTTGCAAGGGGATTTCGTTTTGAGGACGTTGAATAATAAGAGTTTCCTATTGTTCAAATTTGGGACATGTTTCTGTTGTTGATCCAGTCTTTGTATTCATTTCATAAAATCTGGTGGATCTATTCTGGACAACATGACAGGAGATAATTACTGATAAGAATAGAATAGGGAGTGAATTTTGAGCTTAGGGTGCCGCATGGAATCCTGGCTGACTCATGATGCTAGAGTCTTTTGTGGGCAAAAGGTGAAATGCCCATCAGCAGTTCCAGAGGGGAACGTTGTGTAGAAAGGAGCAGAGTGTACGATGGTGAGAGCACAGCAGCACTGTGAGCAGCTGCCTGCCCTGCTGAGAGGACAGCAGCCCTGGCTGACTTCTAACTCGCTTAAGAACAATGCCTTATGACATCGTTTCCCAGCCTGCCTTCATATACCCGCTGCTTTGGGATTTTTATTTATTTGCGCATCACCCATGCTAATACTGATACATTTTTAAAATATTGTGTGTACTTTAAAATTCTTGAGCTCATGATATGTTAAAATATTTTTTTCTGAATACAGATTAAAATGCATAATTACTAAAATTAAAAAAAATGCCTGTCACCATCACCCTGCTACCTGAAATCAACTGACATAATGCCAGTGGGACACACACTGTAATATGCTACAAGATGAGAAACCTGGCAGAGAAGGGGAGGGATGCGTGTTGCTTCACTCTTCAGGTTTCTGTTCTAATCCTGATGATGGAAAGTGGTACTGGATAAATATTTGGGGCCCCTCTCTACACCTTCTCTCTTGCACCTTCCCAGGCAACAAAGAAGAACTCAGTTTCTAAGACTTGCAGGAGCTCAGGTACAGCGTTTTCTAATTCTGCCCTTGGCGTTCAGGGAGCAGTACTTCTTACTCCCACGCTGGAGCTGGGCTTGAGTGAGGAAGACTGAAGTTCATTTGTGGAGAACTGGAGCAAACCTATTTCTGCTTTAGGCCTAAGCCTCATCTCCTACTCAGCTTTACTAGGGAACCCCATAATTTAGATGATAAGACATACATTTCAATCTCTGCTTCCTGGGTCTATTTCTCAACCTGGCTAAAGTCCATAAAGCAGAAGCCCAAATTCCAACACAGCATTTAGTTACAAAAACAAGTGAAAGAAATGAGAGAAGAAAATGTTGACTGAAGAAAACGAATGCTCCTGTTACACAACAAAATGTTTTGTGTTAATAAACATTTAGTGATAGCTTATTATGCAAAAGAGTTTTTTAAAAAGTTAATGTTCCTTGACACTCAAATATTGTGGCTGTGAGTTTTCACTTCTCCAGCTTGGGGTTAGAGTCGTGTGGTATTGTAGTCTCCTTGGCTGAGTCTGCACAGGGAAACAGGGGAACCCTTCTTTGTTCCCCAGTCTCTGAGAAGCAATGAGATACAGTAGAAAGAATATGGGCTTTGGAGTCGGGTCTGGGGATGTATTCTGGATGTTTCAAGTTGGGCAAATTACTTAACCTTCCTGAATCTCACTGTTTACAGGTATAAAATGGGGATAGTAACTCTCACTGGGTTGTTGTGAGGACTGAGATAATGCATGTGTAATGTACTAACTTGATGCCGGATCCCCTCCCTGCCCACAAATTGAGCTAAAGATACTCTAGGAAGGATTCTTTCTCCCTACTCAGTGTTCCTTCACGGTTATCCTCTGGGACTTACTGGGGATCAGCAGTTATACAACCTTCATTCTGGATCCAGTCCTTCTCTTTCCACACTCTTCTCCCCTCACAGACCTGAAGTTTTGGAGCTATTCCTTACTCTGGAGGACTTGTCATTTGGAACTCAGACTTCATCATTTTCTTTGCTTCGTGGCTCTGCCTATGTCCCATCACCAGTTTCCAAGACCACAGGCTGTAGCCCAAGTCTCCCACTTCCCCACCTAGAAGGAACCAGGCTGAACAGGTGTAAAGCACCGAATTGGTATTTGGCACGCAGTAGATGCTCATTACCTATAAATTTCTTTTCTTAGATCTGGAAGCTTTGAACTGTTTTCTACAGAGCTGTATTGACTATTATGATTGAGTACAGTGATCCAAGAACTGTATTTTAGAAATGAAGTATTTTGGATATCACTGACTCAATCTTTAAAACCACTAACTTCTGCACTTAGTGAGACTGCCATTCAAATAGAAATCATACCCATGTCTAGGCATCCACTCAATATGTCCATATCTAGATAGTTTTTAAAGACATTTTGAGATCTTTCCCTTGCATAGAAAGAGTATGGTTTGCCTCCTTATGCTCAGCGGCCTTTTCCAGCACAGATAAAATTCCAAGATAATAAAGATTTTGATCTCATGCAAGTTCCTTGGTGCAAACAGGCTTGCATAGCAAAATGATGCAGATAAACGTGGATGAAAACGGACTTTACACAAATAAATGAAACTATATTATGTTTCTCTAGTATAAAAATAGATCAAATGGCAGGAGGACAAAAATAGGTGAAGTGGTAACATAAACTGACTTGTGAAAAAAAGCAGTCAATAGAAAATGACCTCAAGATAATTCAGAGGTTGGAATTAACAAACAGGGACTTTAAAGCAGCTATTATAAGTGTGTTTAAGGACTGAATAGAAAATATGGTAATAATGAACAGATGGACATCTCTGTAGAAAGAAAGAAGTATTTTAAAAAAGCCAAATGGAAATTCTAGAACTGAAAAATAACAAAAGTTCATTGATGGATTTAACAACAGACTGGAAACAACAGAAGGGTCAGTGAACTTGAAGATAGATCAACAGAAAATATCTAGTCAAAAGGACTGAGAGGACAAAAAAAAATCTATAAAAAAGTTAACAGAGCCTCAGTGTTCTCTGAGTCCAACATCAAATGGTCTAACATATATACAATTGGCGTTCAAAGAGAAGTGAATGGGGCAGAAAAAATATTTAAACACATGACCAAAAATTTCCCAACATTAGTGAAAACCTTAAACATACACACATAGTGTGAAAATGACATATATTGTGAAACTCATAAGGTGAAAAATGAAGGCTGGCTGACTTCTCATAAGAAAAATTAAAACCAGAAAAACGTGGGAGAACATTTTAAGTGTTGAAAGGAAACTACTATTAACTAAGAATTGTCCAGGCAGTGAAAATATCTTTTAGGATTACAGTCAAAATAAAGGCATTTTCAGATAAACGAAATCAGAGAATTGGTCACCACCACACAGGTACTAAAGAAGAGTTAATGAAAGCTCTTCAGCTTGAAGAGAAAGATAAGAGATTCTACAGAGAGGAGTAAAGAGCTTGGGACATGGCTTGAGCACATGCACACATATATAAAGAATAAGGAAATGAATCCAGAAAGATATTGCTAGGATTTATGTTAAGGAGTTTTATAGTGTTTTCTGTTTTCCTCTAGGAGTTTTATAGTGTCTGGTCTTACATTTAGGTCTTTAATCCATTTTGAGTTTATTTTTGTGTATGGTGTTAGAGAATGTTCTAATTTCATTCTTTTACATGTGGCTGTTCAGTTTTCCCAGCGCCATTTACTGAAGAGACTGTCTTTTATCCATTGTATATTCTTGCCCCGTTTGTCAGAGATTTGGGTTATGACGGCATCTGTGTGCTGGGATGGTGATGCACTGCCCCTCCTCCCACTCAAGAGGGCATGGAAGTTTTGTGTCCCCCACCTCGTTCCTTGCCCTATGCATCTCTTCTGTTTGGCTATTTCTGAATTGTATCCTTTATAATAAAACTGTAGTGTTAATTATAGTGCTTTCCTGAGTTCTGAGTCATTTTAAGAAATCATTAAATCTGAGCAGGGAACTCCTGAATCTGTAGCTAGCCAGACATGGATGTGGGGATCCTATTTATGGCTGGCATCTGAAGCGGGGACAATACTGTGGCACTGAGTCCTTAACCTGTGGGGTCTGCACTAACTCCAGGTAGCTAGTGTCTGAATTGAGCTGGAATGTAGCTCAAAGCGGGTGCAGGAGAAGTGAAGAACTGACTGTTGTTTGTAAAACCAAACAAGGTCTCAAGGTCAACATCTGTGGTATTCCTGCCAAAAGTGCCTAACTTGTATCTATTCAAGGAAAACATTCTACAAGCTAACTGCCCTGTATTCTTCCAAAATACATGTTAAGAAAGATAAACACTGAGAAACTATTCCAGATTTAATGGAGACTAAAGAGATAGAACAAGTATATGCAATATGCAGTCCTGAATTAGAGCCTTGATCAGAGGGAAAAAACAACTATAAAGGACATCATGGAACAACTGACCAAATTTGACTATAGAATGTCAGATAAGAGTACTGTATCATAAAATTTCCAGATTTTGATTAATGTATCACAATTGTGTAAGAGAATATTCTTGTTAGAAAATATATACTCATAAAAAAGTCTCCAAATGATTCAAAAAAAATAATATGCATATATTACTTACATGCATTATATATAGAAAAAGAAAATAATAAAGCAATGGCACAAAATATAAACAATTGGAGAATCTGCGTAAAGGGTATACACAAGTTTGTGATGCTGGTCTTGCAACCTTTCTGTAAGGTTGAAATAATATAAAAATAAAAGATAAAAGAAAACGAAAACGGAAATAACACAGTAGACTTGCCAAATTATATGTCGGTTTTCTTCCGCAAAGTGGAATACCTAAAGATTATTAGAACATTGAACAAAGATAGAACAGTTCCCGAACTGTGTTTCCTGGAGTACAATTATGCCATGACAAATTTATCAAATTTATCAAAATTAATAATTTTGATAAATTAAAGACTTATCAAAATTAAAACAGTTGCTGTTGTTCTTTCTTTCCTCTGAAAATTCATTTTAGAAATAATTTCATTCATCAGAAATTCACTTGAGTAGCAAGTGAGACCTGTAGGATGAGAGCTGGTGAAGATTTGTTTATCTGGAGAAGGACTGAAAAGGGAGGAATAAAGTAGGGGTGGGTGAAGGCCACATGAGTGGCAATGTGACCCTTCCCTAAGACCTTCCAAGTTTCCTCCCTAGAAATCATGGTATCCATGGAGAGGCTGTCTCCAGGAAACAAGAGAAGAGTACAAGTTTTGCATTCCAGTTGACTTAGGAAAAAGGGTTGTTTAGACAATGTAAATCCTTTGACATAGGAAATCTTGGGGAGGCTTATGGCTTCCACAGGTCATGGAACCAGGGGTTCAAAGCAATTTGTGATGGTTAATTTTCTGTGTCACCTTGACTAGGCGAAGGGATACCCAAGTGGCTGATAAAATGTAATTTCTAGGTGTGTCTATGAGGACGTCTCCAGAAGAGATGAGCATTTGAATCAGGAGAATGAGTAAAGAAGATCTTCATCAACGCAGTGGGCATCACCCAATCCCTTGAGTACCTGAACAGAACAAAAAGGGAGAGGGAGGACGAATTTGCTTTCGGAGCTAAGACATCCATCTTCTCTTGCCCTCCTGCTGTCCATCAGAGCTCTTGGAACTAAAGCTTTTGGACTCAAACCAGAGTTACACAATTGACCCCTCCCTGATTCTTAGGCCTTCAGTTGATTATACCATCAATTTATCTGGTTCTCCAGATTGTGCAGATGGTGGGCAGATTGTGGAACTTCTAGGCCTCCATATCCAAGTGAGCTAATCCCTACAATAAATCACTTATTTATCTCTGGATATCCTACTGGTTCTGTTTCTCTGAAGAACACTGACTAATACACAATTCAATCTAGATATTGGATGATATCTAGTTTTCACATATGAGGATAATGCCAACACATTTATATAGTTGTTCTGATTATTATGTGTTAATATCTTATTATTAATAAATACTGTGCCACATTCAAGAAATTTGCACGAATGATGGGGCTGATGAAGGAGGAGATGATGTGTGACTGAACACCATTGGTATTTGTGGTCTAATTGAAACTCACTGGTCTAAACTGTGGACCTTGTCTTCTATTTTAAACATATGAATGTGTTATGTTATTAATAATATAATAGTTGAATCCCTACATTTATATCATTCTGTTACAAAGTTTTAAAAAGCGAATCAAAAGTTGACCATTTCTTACAATTAATCTATCTAGCAGACTATTTTTTTACTCTTAGCTTCAATCTGAGCACTACTTTGTTTCACGGCCACTTCTTGGTTTTCTACTGCTACATTATTAATTTTTAAGTGTTCTGTGGTCTCATAAGCTGAAGAAATGTGTCATTTTCAGAGACACGTATTTAAAGCAGTAGGACTCAGAAAACATAGAACGTACTTTCATATTCTGACGATTTTCATAAACGGCTATGAGACTGTATTTTGACTATTCAAATTATGAGTGGGCTAAGTGATGAATTACCCACTAGCCAACTGATTTCCACTGTTAATACCAATGTAAATTATGGCCCAGATCAATCCCACAACTTCTAATGAAATTCCTGGGATGGGAATAACTTCTGCAAGGCCTCTATAAACACAGATCAAAGGTGTCAAGGGTGAAGCAGCAACATGAGAAATCCACAGACTAAGAGGCTTCAGTCTGGGGTCACTGCAAATCAAGGACACTGAGCCTATTTTAGATGGCAGTACAAGCATTAAATCATTACTAACTGCAAAACAAAGATTACACCATCAAAACTCTAAAGATGGTAAACAGATTAAATAACGTGCATATAAGTGAAGAAATTCTCAGGGCTGGAGAAATTTAGGACCATGCAAACAGATGAAGGCTTTCTCAGCAAAGCTGTAGCATATTTATGGTCCTACTGTACTTGGGACTATAGTGCCACTGAAAAGCGGAAACCCAGCTGTCACCTAAGACAGGACGGGAATTCTGCAAATTTGGCAGCCATCCTTCAGCTGTGTCCTTAATACCCCTCTTGGAGTCTGCTATGCTGTGACATTACTTAACAGAGCTCAAAGAGGTCATGGAGATAGCTCCGTGAAGAATCAAAATTGAAAAGACTGCTGGTATAGAGTGGATTCTGAAAGCTATCTCAGGATTTAGCCAATCTGAACTATCACATCTTCCCCCAGATACCTGCCCTCAGTATTTCTCACCAGTTACTATTACTTATTCACCCAACTTCAAAACCTGAGTCTTCTCCAACTCCTCTTTTCTCCTCACTTCCACCTCCTGTTAGCTGCCAAGACTAGCAGATTCAGCTTCTTCATCTTTAATCCATTCCCTCCTTTTGGTCTCAAAGGCCAGTGCTCTGGTTCAGGTGCTTACTCCCTCAGACTATTTAACCTGTCCTCCCAGTTTCCAGTATTTTTCCCTCTAATTCATTTTATGGCCACCATAATATTCATCTTTCTAAAGCACAGTCTGAATCATGCCAGTCCCCCTTTCAAACCATCTTTAATTAGTCCTCATGGCTCTGAATCAAATAAATACTCCTCAGCTTGGCATTTAAGACCCCAGTAATCTCTAGTAGCTCCTCAACGTCTATACTATCACCCACACATTTCCTTACAAGCACCCCATGGTCCAACTTCCTGTTTCTTCCTCAAACTTCTTTTTGCAACTGGATCTCAATATGCACACGACTCAATCTACTGAAATCTTATCCATCTTCCAGGGTCCATATCAATCATTGCTTCCTCAAAGAAACCTCTCTCCATCTCCCCAATTATATGTGATCTCCTGCTTCCCTGAACCTAACACATTTTCCCTGGATCAATTATGACCTGCTATCTAGTCTACTTATTTATCTCATCTACTATAATTTTCTCCCAATCAATATTTATTAACACTTATCTATGTTCCAGGCACTGTATTAGGCATCAGGAGTACAGGAGTGAATAAAACATCTATGACCCCTCAAATGACACAGAGGAGCCTCAAGCTGGTATTATTATGGAATCTTCAAAGTGTACCACATGATAAGTAACTAGCATAATTGTTCTAGCATGATGCCAGAACATAATTCATAAACATACTAAGTGTCATTCAATTAAGATGATTTGTTTAAAACCTCTAATTCAATTAATAAAAGAATCATTTTAAATGGGAAATCTGAAAAATCATACAGTGTAAACTTTAAGTCCATAATAAAGATCTGTTCATAATGGAAGCAAAAGTGGAAGAAATATCAAATCTTTCCATTGAAATATTGTAGGGCAAAAATGTCCATTTTCTAGAGCTATCCACACATTTATTTGTTTAATGAAACGAAAGAGTGGAAAGAAAGAAACTCAGACTTTGGTGTCAAAGGGACTTCAAATGAATGAATATGATGAATTGAATGAATGAATTTAAAAAGACTGGGGGTTTGGTTTTCTGACACTTTTTGGACCTATCATTTTAGAATCTTAGTAAAGTCCCCAGAAGTTCACGTGGAGATAACATAGATAGGGGATATGTATAGTGATCAGGTAAAAAGATGAAAGAATACAACTGTGAGATGAGCTATGTTAAATTATCATTAAGCAGGAAAACAAGACAATATTTCCCTCAGGCCTCTATGCTTGATTCAGCCCCCAGTGAAGAAACTCTGGCATTTAAAAGATGGGGAGGTCCTTACCAGACAGTCCCATTTTTAACAAGTATGCACATTTTTACATCTCAGTTTCAAATATCCCCACAATTCACAGTAGTTGTCCAAGGCCCCACCCACGCTCCACCTCCCACCCCGCCTCTGTTTCTTATTTACCTCATATGCATCTTTGATGTTCAAGGGCTCACCAAGAGCAGCCACATGTCCCACGATGCCTTTGTTCCACTCTAAGCGGATACAGTTATTTGAAGCTTCTTCCAGTGTTGAACCTTCTGCAACATCAAAGAGGTGGCTGATAAGAAACTTGTCGTTGGAGTTGTCCTCACAGACAAGGAACAGGGAATAGCGGTCAGTGGAGATGAGTCCATGGATGTGCAAGAAAATTTTGTGACATAAGGCTGTGACATCCAAGTGACTAGAAATATCTTTCACTAATTCCAAGAGTCTTGAGCACTGGTCCCCTTCATCATTATCAAACCTTGGGGGGGTTAGAGGCATCTGTTCCTTCTTTTCTGAGTCAGAGAGGAAGCTCACAGTTCCCTCAGAATCCTTGACGACAATGGGTCTAAGAGGCCGATCAAATTCGGAGGCGGAGATTTTCCTGGTTGGTGTTCCAGGGACGCTGCTCTCTGCACAGAGACTCTGCCGCGAGGGGCAAGAGCAAGCTTCCGTGTGGCCTCTGACGCCTTCCTTGCACACAGGGATGGTGTGAACTCTCTCAGCAAACCATGCATTGACCATTTCTCTGCAGAAAACAACATGTAGACACAGTAAATGTTTGAGGAATACCCCTTCTTAAATATTGCTACCCCCGAAAGCTTCTAAAAAGCCGCTCATGGTAAACTGATGTGGTAATGATTGATTTGTCACAGAAAATAAAAACAAGGTGGTTTATTTAACACGGTTTTATTTTGAAAAACTCTAGAGGACAATTGCTTCAGTGAACATTTTAATAAAGCCTGACTCCTATAACGTGTATTTTCAGATATCTGATTTATAACACATTGTCAAGTCTGCTCCTCTCAAATCAGTTTGTGTTAAAGTAAAAGACACTAAATTTGACAAGAGTCTTAGGAAAATATAAATATGGAAATGTATCTGCTATTTAAAACATACAACTTTTTCTGAAGTTAAATATTTAAAAATTTTTAAAAATTTATATAAAATTGGCTAGCTAATATGCTTAATTGTAGATAGTTGTTTTAATCTATATCGCTACATATAGATTAGATTTAGAAAGGGAAGTGGAAAATATAAACCATTTGATCTGGTATGTGGTAGAAAGATTATAGATTTCCATTAAAATCATCCTAATAAGATTTGTTCAATTAATGGTAAAGATGATCTCTTCTTCTAGAGTATCTACTCCTTGTATAAAGGAGAAAACAAAAAAGGTAGGTAATAACTAATATAGAAAATTCAGTCCAAGAAAACTTAAGTTATTTATGTTATTAATGTGCCATCCCATGAAAAAAACCCATTTGGGCTAAAGCCTTCACAGTGGGTGATTTTTTTTAAACAAATATGCCAGATCATACACATCCAAATGATTGTTGTTCAGGTCAAATAATTCCTCTTGGGAAGCTGCATTCTCATGCCAACGGATGGTGCCATTACTTTAGACATTTTTGGAACTCTTCTTTTGAAACTAACTTCTAAAAATTTTCAAGAGCCACATAAGAATATTAGTTTTTTAAATTAATTTTTTTTGGAGTACAGTTGATTTACAATGTTGTGTGAGTTTCCGCTGTACAGCAAAGTGAATCAGTTATACATATATCCACTCTTTTTTTGATTCTTTTCCCATGTAAGCCATTACAGAGTATTGAGTAGAAAGAATATTTGTTTTATCTTAAAGTTAGATCTTGTTTTTCACTAAGCCTTCCTCTCAAAACAAGCAAGTAAAACCACAAAAACCTAGAGTAAAAGCTAACTTAATGTATATCTTATGCATTAGACTTTTTCTGAAACTCAAATTCCCTTTCAAGAGACAGAAACTTGCTACCACTGAGGATACTTAAAAGAACTGGCCTATAAAAGCAATGCAATCTCCACTTGACAATGACTTACTGATTATCTTCACCAAGGAGCCAGGATAAAAAAGTTTGACAGTGTATCATTTTGGAGAGTGCAGGGAAACAGGCACTCTCTAATCCTTCTGAATGCAATAGAAATTGATAACACCTCTTCAGAGGGCAAGTAGGCAATAGCTAACAAGTTTTAAAATGCATTTATCCTTTGTTCCACAGATTTTACGCATGTGGGAAAAGAAGTACCAGGGTATTTATTTACTGTGGTACTTTTCGTTATAGCGAAGATAAGAAGCAACCTAATACCACAAACAGAAGCCTGGCAAAAACACATCATGGCGGACTTCCTAGGTGGCGCAGTGGTTAAGAATCCGCCTGACAATGCAGAGGTCACGGGTTCGATCCCAGCTCCAGGAAAATCCCACATGCCACGGAGCAACTAAGCCCGTGTGCCAAAAAAAAAAAAAAAAAAAAAAAAAAACACATCATGGCACATTTATAAAGGGAACACTAGGCAGACATTTAAAAATGGTCATAGGTACTGATGTGAATAGTTATCACAATTTATTAAGTGAAAAAAGAAGATCCAGAAGGGAGAAAGAAGAGTTAGCCTTTTTTCTGAGTCTCTACTAAGTCTTTCACTTATAGAATGTTCCCTTAATTATTTTATTTTGAACAGCAACTATTGTTTGGTAAATACTGTACTACCCTGAAATGACACCAGTCTAGAATGAAATGGGTCAAAAAAAAGATAACACAGATATGATTAGGATTACCCCATAATTCCAAGTGTTAGATACAGGTATAAATTTTAAAGTTCTCTTTAAAAAGCAATGTAGGGACTTCCCCCGTGGTCCAGCGGTTAAGACTGCCTGCCCTCAGTGCAGGGCGCACAGGTTTTGATCCCTGATAGGGGAACTAAGATCCTGCATGTGACGCAGCATGGGCCAAAATAGTAATAATAATAATAATAATAATTAGTTTTTAAAAAAGCAATGTAGGGCTTCCTGGTGGTGCAGTGGTTAAGAATCTGCCCGCCATTGCACAGCGAAAGAAACCATAAACAGGACTAGAAGACAACCCTCAGAATGGGAGAAAATATTTGCCAATGAAGCAACGGACAAAGGATTAACCTCCAAAATATACAAGCAGCTCATGCAGCTTCATACCAAAAAAGCAAATAACCCAATCCACAAATGGGCAGAAGACCTAAATAGACATTTCTCCAAAGAAAACCTGCAGATGGCCAACAAACACATGAAAAGATGCTGAACATCACTACTCATTAGAGAAATGCAAGTCAAAGCCACAATGAGGTATCACCTCACACCAATCAGAATGGTCATCATCAAAACAACTAAAAACAATAAATGCTGGAGAGGGTGTGGAGAAAAGGGAACTCTCCTGCACTGCTGGTGGGAATGTAAGTTGGGGTACAGCCACTATGGAAAACAGTTTGGAGGTTCCTTAAAAAACTAAAAATGGAACTAACATATGACCCAGCAATTCCAATACTAAGCATATACCCAAAGCAAACCATAATCCCAAAAGAAACATGTACCATAATGTTCATTGCAGCACTGCTTACAACAGCCAGGACGTGGAAGCAACCTAAATGCCCATCAACAGATGAATAAAGGAGTTGTGGCACATATATACAATGGAATATTACTCAGCCATAAAAAAGAATGAAATTGAGTTATTTGTAATGAGGTGGATAGACCTAGAGTCGGTCATGCAGAGCAAAGTAAGCCAGAAAGAGAAAAACAAATACTGTATGCTAACTCATACATATGGAATCTAAAAAAAAAAAAAAAAAATGGTACTGATGAACCCAGTGACAGGGCAAGAATAAAGATGCAGATGTAGAGAATGGACTTGAGCACACAGGGTTGGGGGAGGGGGAAGGAATGGGGAAGCTGGAACGAAGTGAGAGAGTAGCTTTGACATATATACACAACCAAATGTAAAATATATAGCTCATGAGAAGTTCCTGCACAACGTAAGGAGACAAACTCGATGATGGGTGATGACTTAGAGAGCCGGGATAGGGAGGGTTGGAGGGAGTCACAGGAGGGTGGGGATATGTGTATAAATACAGCTGATTCATTTTCGTGTACCTTAAAAGTTGGCACAGCACTGTAAAGCAATTATATTCCAAAAAAGAGCTTAAATTTAAAAAAATGACACAAAGATAACTAAAAAATTAAAAAAAAAAAAAAAAAAAAAGAATCCGCCCGCTAGTGCAGGGAACACAGATGGGTTCAATTCCTGGTCTGGGAAGATCCCACATGCCACGGAGCAACTAAGCCTGTGCACCACAACTACTGAAGCCCATACACCTAGAGCCCATGCTCTGCAACAAGAGAAGCCACTGTACTGAAAAGCCCATGCACCACAACGAAGAGTAGCCTCTGCTTTCCGCAACTAGAGAAAGCCCGCACGTAGCAATGAAGACCTAACGCAGCCAATAAATAAATAAAAAATAAATAAATAAATAAATAAAATTATTTTTAGAAAAGCAATGTAGTAAGTATACTGTACAGATCCCCGGTGTATACCTACAGCACAGAATCTTTTAAAATATAATTGCCTAATGTTTTATAAATTCATGACAAGGCTTGGGACAAAATTTCCAGCGATGAGAACATACGCTGATAATAAAATAATGCTGTGTCTCAAAAACTTCGACAGAAATGAGGGGGACATACTTTGGGAAATGCTTGCATTACCTCCAGAATCACAGCAGTAGTGCCAAAGACACTGATGTCAGACATGTATGAGAAAAATGCACAGGAAGCATTTGAATAAGCTGTTTCATAAAATGTAAGACAGAAAAAAGAATACATTTAACTTAACGTCTCGTCTTGTGATTTAAAAGTGTGTACATGTAACTTAAATTCTCAAATGTATACAAAAAATAGGCATTTTAACTATTTCAGCTACAAACCTGAAACACAGCCTCAACTTTTCTTAACCTCTCATTGAAAAATGGTGATCAACTTTTAAATTTTTTAATCAAACCACCTACTTGACAACTCCATGTGAACATCTAAACAGACACCTTAAAATCGTGAAATCAGAATTCCTAATGGCCCATCCTTCGTCTTGCTTCAACCTCACTCCTTGACAGTTTTCTTCATATTAATAAGTAGCACCATGATCTCCCTAGCTACTCAAACATCTAGGAGTTACTCTGAATTTCTGTTTCTTTCAACTCACATGTCCAATCCAGCAGCCAAGTCTTGTCTACGTGACTTTCAAAACCCTATATTCTAGTCTGTTCATTTCTATCTCCTGTACTACCTCCCTGATCCAAGCCCACCACCTCTCACCTGGGACTATGGCCACAGCCCCTTAACTGGTCTCTCTGATATTATACTAGCCTCCCTTCAATCCATTCTCCACACAGCAGCCAGAGTCATCTTTGAACAAAGAAAACCTTAACATCTTAACTACCCTACTTGGCTTCTCACTGAATTGAGACTAAAACTCAAACTCTTTCTATCCCCTACCATAGCCCCTCTCGCCCATGCCGGCCCCTTGATACTCCTCATCACATCAAACTCTAACTGCCCCCAGTCTGGACCACTCTACTCACCTGCACCCGGCTGATCGCAGCTCCTCAGCCCCTGCGCAGACAGGTCTTCCCTGATCACTCCACCTCAAGTGGCCTCGACACACTATGTTCTCCCCCCACGCTATCTGAATTCTTACTATCGTCTATTTTTCTTGTTTATCAATCTGTTGGTTTATTGTCTGCCTCCTCCAAGGAGATGTAAATGTCATACTTGTCTGTCTGTCTTGTTCACGGCTGCATGTCTGTACTTAGAAAATGCCTTGCACATACTAAGTCCTTGATAACTATTTGTGTGAATGAATAAATAAATGAAGCCTCCTAAATTAACTGCATTAAAAGGGACAATAGTCCTTTGAAAATCTGAATGCTGGTATATTTGTTACAGAAAATCAACATTGTGTTTTAGCTATTAATGTTCATCTTCCTTTGGATGTGAGTCTCATAACTGACCATGGCTAATTTACCCTATAGGATATCCTATAGGGCCTAATATATGTCTTAAACTAAGCCAGTGTCCAAAAATTCTTTGTTAGGTGTTTTGTATTATATTTAATTGTGTCACAAGTGTTTTACTTCTAGATATTTTCTTGGAGAGATGAACTCAGTATTAAATGACACAGGAAAAATAGATCTGGTATATTCAGTG
Organism: Hippopotamus amphibius kiboko; assembly: GCF_030028045.1. NCBI lineage: Eukaryota > Metazoa > Chordata > Mammalia > Artiodactyla > Hippopotamidae > Hippopotamus > Hippopotamus amphibius. The sequence goes on along the minus strand of NC_080198.1, from coordinate 70,147,830 downwards.
ACTCAATCAACAATTTTTATTAACTACCAGTCATGGAGGGAAGGGTTTTCTCACGACCACATTATTGATTATCTGAGTCCCTGTAGATACGTCCCTGCGTAGGAAAACATATGTTATCATAACATCAAAACAATCACTTATAAACCAAGCATAAATGAAATTAAATCCTCTCTCACACCTCTCTCCCTTTAGGCATCCCTTGAGGTTTTGCAGTGCATGACCTATGTGGCTGTATGAAGTGAGCCTTCCTTCCTAAGACTAATATCTATCATCTCCTGTGGATTGTTTTTTAATACTTTAATCTCTGCAAATACAAATCACCTGCAGACTGCAATTTTACACTCTTATGTAAGATATAGAATTTCTAGAAGGAAACCAAGGTGATATTGGAGAACTATTCTAATATTACATAAAGCCACTGATAATTAAGGGTTAAGTCCAATTAAAAAACAGCTAACAACTGGAAAAAAATCAACAAGGATCATGATATAACAAACACGTGAAAAGAGAATTCTATTCAAAGAACTGCATTCTAGATTAAGAAAGGCTGCTGGAAAAACGTCAAATATTAATTTTGAAAAACTATATTTGAGGAAAAAAGACTCTCTTTAGGATCCTGCTGCGAATGCCAAATAAGAAGTAAAGATACTTGTGTTTACGATACAGCCTTGCCAGAAAATTGTTTATTTTAATAGCTTGGAGTTTTCATTATAATCTAAATCTTCTTAAATCTAAAATAAGGTAAATTTACTCTTATAACCCGCGGTTCCATTTTTCAAGATAAAGTTCCAATCAAAGCCTTTTCACTGATATTTTTCCGTTTTAATTGGATTCACTTTTGTGTCCTTTTTTTCCTAGAATAAATTATTCTCATGAAGGTCCTTGAGTGTGTCAGGCACTAGGGATACAGGAGTGAGCAAGCCCAGACCTCTCCTCCCCAACTGAAGCTTATATTGTGTCCAGCAGCTAATTTACACACACACTGAATTTGCTGTCATATGAAGTTATATGTAACTGCATATGAATGAAAAAAGATGGAAAGATGAACATGTCAAATATGAGGGTAATATACCAGATGGGATTCAAGAAACCTGGCTGGTAGCTCTGATGGGGCAAATCACTTCTTTGGCCTGAGACAGGATCTCTGTTTTCCCTTCTTTCTCTTCCTTGAGTCTCTGAGATTTTGAAAAGTATTTACATTAGTGATATTGGAAGGGAAAAAAAAGCACCATTTTATTTAAACCTCGTGAAGCAGGCATGCACAATCCCAGTTTCTAAATTATGAAGCTAAATTAAATGGCTGAACCAAACACATTCTGCAAGCTGGTAACAAAGCCTGGAATCAAATCTGGGTCTCCTAATCCAAGTCTTACGGCCTACAAGAACCTAAAAGTTCCCAGAACATCAATGTTTGTCACGAAGACACTTCATAATGTCTAGCTGCATCTGAAAGAGTCAAAGATCAAATTTAAACACACAAGGCATAGAGAAAATAAAATCACCTATAATACACTTCCTCTAACTAAATTCTTTCCATCCAGATCATAAAAGGACAGCACACTTAACCACTGAGGTAAAAACACTGCCTCAAGGGATTCAGAGAACAAAGATTCTTAAGGATAGTGTCCTGAAAAAAAATCTAACTGAATCCCATGCCTATGTTTCTCTGAAAGCATAAAATGTTTTACAAACCGAAAATGATTCACTGAAAAGAATATATAATAAATGTGTTCAAGAGAAGAATAATTCTCAGGGCTGCTAGATTTAGCAAATAAAAATCCTGGATATCCAGTTAAAACTCAGTTTCAGGTAAACAATGAATAATTTTTTAATATCAGCAGTATCTAAAATTCAAATTTTACTGGGTGTCCTATATTTTAGCTGGCCACACTAGTCACTCGATATTCTATTTTTTCCAAGTGAAACTGTTGGCAGGTAGACAACAAAGAAAAAAGCAGGTTCTATGCAGCATGCTAATGAGCTCCAGGCTATCAAATCACTAATACTAATTTTATCATTGAAAGAGCACAAAGGATCCTGTGTAAGATAACTGAACCTTTTGAAAGCTCTTGGATTAATAATTTGTGGCATAAAAGTCTTCCTTAAATCAAGCTTTTTCATTTTACTGTCCAAACTATACCATATATTTAGTAGAGAAAAAACAAACTGCAATCTACTTATAAAAGGGAGGCTGACTACGTGCTAAAAACTCTTGGGACTTACAACCACACCCCGAGAAGCTGTGTTTTTCAGCCATAAATCCTAAATTCCAATCTGTATCTTAGCTTTTGCTACCAATGGGATTTGTGACCAGTGGCAAACAATTTTCTTCTTCTGAGTTTCGATTTCATCCTCTGTATAATAGGGGAAATACTGCCTATTCTAACTTCTTCATGAAGCGCAAGGTGCTGACTTTCTTCAGCAGAGTATGAAGTCAAGAATACCAAACTGGCCATCAGGAGAGAACTCTAGTTCCAACTATAAGAATACACAGATGTGAGGCTGAACCAATCACAACTTCTCTGGAGTTCATTTTCTCCAGAGTACAAGTTCTTCATTGTACACACGGTCAGCCATATGAACAGGTCATGAAGCCTGCTTACATGATGAACAGGCCAGTAGGTGATGAGGATTAGGTTGGTCAACTCTTGTCATCTCCTTTTGCCCCTTAGCTTCCTCATTTTTAAACAGGCAAAAGACGTCTTCCTCCTTCACTCACCGCACAGGGTTGGTGTGCGAGTCAAGTTAGAAAACGCACGTGGAAGCATTTCAAAATCTCTTCCATATATTGAAGATGTTGCTATCTCCTAGACCCTTAGGATTCATTCCAGTGGAGACGTAGGGCTGGGGTAAGGAGCCATGGCTGTTCACTCCCTCCTAAAGTCCAGCCAAGAGAATCAGAGAAAGTGAGGGAGAAAAAGGTTGTATTCCTGGTGGTACAGGCCCACAGGCTGAGTGGGCCTCAGAGGGTTTGGAAACAGGCTGACTACCTGCACCCTGAGCATCCAGAGTACTTGTCCAAAGCAGATACTGCAGATTGTCACTCATTATAGAATCCCACTGAGTTCTCCCTCTAAAAAGAAGAGTTACATCATAACTCTACATAAGTTACATCCTAGCCATTTGAACGAAAAGAACAAAATGGATGCACGTTCCACAAAGGTATTCTACCCTCTCCTACAAGCACTGATAACTTAGTGACTCTGCTTTCAGGTATCAGCAAGTCCTTGCTAACTGCCCTGCAATCGAAAGCAGAACAGACCTCTTGAAGTCTTTGAGTTGATTTAACTTTTACAAGGCTGTTAATGAGAGACAACAGGCCCTGATTAATGAAGGACAACAGGCCCTGGACCCTTGAAAAAAACCCACAGCCAAGGGAAATGCAATAAAAATTAACGCCAAGAATTTATAATCGATGACAAGATCCCGATGTTTAACACCCCGTCTAAGTCATTCCTTCTCTCCTCACCGAAATCTGTTTTCTTATTCTCCAGTCAGTTATTTCCTTCCACATTTTATTACACACAAAATTTCTCACCTCATAAATGAGTTGCATTATACACCTTTTTAAAATGGGTAAATTCGACGTAGTTTTGTTTTTAAACTTCTACAATATGTCTTAAAATAACTGGAGAAACCCTGGAGGGTGCCAAAATCAATGTTGGGAGTTACTTCACTCAGGTAACATGAATGTGAATACCATCTGTGCTTTCAAACGTACAGGTACCAGAGATGCTGCTCAGGGCTCACGAAGGGATCCTTTCCCTTCCTGAGCAAGTAAAGAACCCAAAAGATTGAAATTAATTAGAGAGCCGGAAATACAGCCACTGGAAGCTGATCAAAACGTGCCATGAGTTATTATAAATGTGACTTGGATTTTAAACCCCGAATCTCTTAAAACAATGAATCCAATCAGAAGTCTACTATCTTAGTATTCTACTTTACTGAAGACGCTTGCAGCTCAAGAGTCCCACCCGTGCAATGATGATTTAATACAAAAATCAGTGTCATGAGGAATAACGTTTAACATATTTGGATTTCAGGAGGCTTCTGTAAAGCCCTAACGGCACTGCATCCTTCAAGACAATGTTCATTGTGGCTGGAGCACCCTACAAAACTAAATGAGTTCATGCACTCAAAAGGCCAGGCGGCCAGGTTCTAGCAGCTGCTGCAGGAAAAGGCTGAGCTTGACATTTCCAGTGTCGGGCATTTGGGATCTTTGGTAATACACAGAGAAATGGAAAGAATACATTCATTCGTGAATGATAAGAAAAAAGCATCGAAGAAATTCTGGGGGGTAGAAAGCCTAGGAGGTGAATTGTCATTTTTTACAACGGTTGTAACAAAGAGTTATCTCATCAAAATTACACACATGGTAGAAACAAAGTGCTACATGTTTCATTCCTACACATCCTGTGTGCTCATATTTTTAAAGAAGATGAAAAGTGTATCATTCTTAAAATGATAGATTCAATTAAGTTAATGATTAAATTTAATGGTACCAAGCTAAGAATATCTTTTTACGGGATATTTAAATAGGTTTAAGTTTTATATATGAGCTATGCTTCATCTCATATTCTACAAAAATTTTATACACTGATTAGTAATATCCATTGAAAAAAATGGAATGTCACCAGATGATGGCACATACTCTGTTACGAATGACAACTTTCCCCCTTTTGCAATTTCTAATTTTCACTCAATATTATTACCTATCTCAGGGAGGAAAACTACAGTTTATAATTTGTGTTCTAGAAATTTCCCACTAATCTAAACAAGTCATAGCTTCTTCCAAATGCTTACTATCTAGAAGTATTAAATAGAATATGCAAAACTTACTGCATAGTGGGATGCAAATTCTCACATACCATTTCAAAGACTGTTAGCAAAAGGGAGACACACACACACACACAAACACACATGCACTCGCAACTGTGTACAAAGGGGCTCCACGAAGCAATAGCGTTTACTGTGCTCACTCATCTTAAAAAGACAGAAATACCTTAAAGTACATATTCAGTATTCCAGATGCCTTGAAAGGGAAAAATAATTTAAATACTTTGTCTAGGTTTTATAGACTATTTCCTGGCATCTAGAAAAGTAAGGAAAAGAAAAATTTACAAAGCAGTGTAAAATTCTGATGTAAACATAATTCTCACGGGTTAAAAATATAATTAGATGAAATCTACTTGTAGAGCAACTAGTTTAATGTGTTTCGTACTCTTGCCTAAAATAATGTATCAGAGGATAAAAATTCTTTGAAAATATACTGTACTTAGGGTATTTGTGTTCTAATACTAAAAATACAATGGTAACAGTCTAGAACCCAAGTTTTCAGCCATTCTATTTTAAAATGTCATTGGCGAGGTCCCACTTTTCATACTCTAAAATTATATATGGAAACGAAACCCACTTGGGCAAAGTCTTTAGGCACCTCATTTAGTAACGTGCTTGCACATTAAGAGGCCCTAGGAGAAACTTTAGCCTCTTCCTGAGTTAAATTCCTCACGACATTAAATCTATGAGTCTTTGCTTTGCTTCCGTTAATATTGAATATTGAACTTCAGTAGAGATTGGTGGGTAAGGGCTCTTGGTGGGACAGACTGAGGCTTCAACCCCAGAGCTGCTTCTGAGATAAGACCTCAGGCGCATTATTCACTCTCTATAAAATAGAGATAATGGCATTAACCCTCATAGCGTTCTTCAGAAAATTAAGGGAAATGATGCCTATAAAGTAATAGCATAGAGTCTAGTACACAGTGTTTAATATGTGGTCATTACTGTTTTTAAGTTAACTGAATTTTTTGTTTCTGGCCACGCCATGCAGCCTGTGGGATCTTAGTTCCCTGACCAAGGATCGAACCCGGGCCATTGGCACTGAAAGCACTGAGTCCTAAACACTGGACCACCAGGAAATTCCCAAGTTAATCGAACATTAACTGAAATATATTTTCAAAATTTATTTTGTAAAAATAAAAATAATGTATTCATGGGTTTCTACAGAATAATGAGATGTTACTCATTTGTTTCTTTTTAAGCTCCTAGTTAAAAGCACTAATTTCTCTATAGAAACACTTGTGCAAAAAAAAAAAATTGTTTCAATGTTGGTATTTTCTCAAATTAGAACTGAAAAAACATAGACTCCCTAGACCAATAACTACACTTACATATGACATAATTTTCTGAATAATGCACAAAGATTAAGAGCTGCACAGTGTTGTGTTTTGTTTCTTGAGAAAAATCACTGTCTTTCTATTACTACTCAGAATTTAATTTTTAAAAATAAGTTATAGAATTTCGGTGATGAGTTTTTCAAAACATCACAGATATAATAAAACTGTTTGACAACAAATGTGATAAAATATACAACTAATTACTTATGATAAAAACCATAGCAATATTTCATAACAACCATACCTCTAAACTGGAGAATGGTTTTAAATATCAACACTTGATAAAAACAATGCTTTAACACTCTGCTACAGGAGATCTGGGGATTAAAATTGGTCCACTTTAGTTCCCACCCAAGGGGGCTTACTTGGGGGAATTCTATAGGTAGGCTGATATCTGGGCCTCAAGGATGTTACCCTTGAGTAACATTACAGAGATCTGCAGGGTGCCTCAAACAAAACAAAGGAAAAAGTCACAGGCCCTGAATGATCCACAAACACAGTGCACAATCATGTTTTTAAGTCTACTATTAAAACATGACCCCTTTCTCTTTCTCTCCAGTGTCTTTCTCCATCACTGATGGGAATTAACCAGTTAAAACCAGAATTACAAAGAGTACACTAATTTCCTGTCTAAAAAGGGATGGTTGATAACATAGGGAAATGTGATAAAATGATCTGTAGGAAAAACGTAAAAATAACTCACATAAAATATAATGTTAGATATTTCTTCTGCTCTTGGATCCTAATTTTACACAGTTCTAGTTGTGTTGTTTGCATAATTGACCTAAATCCACCACTCATACTTGGAAAATACTTAAAGAAGGAAACTATTCAATCTGAGAAGCTGATATTCTGCTCTCCTGGTGAGAATCAAGAATGCTTAGAGCTGAAAGAGATTGTTAAACTCATTTATGAATTTCTCTGCTTTGATTTCTCACCCCCTCCTATCTCCCATTTTAAAGCCAAGATTTATTAACCTGGGCCAGTCACAAAGCTGGGAACACAGGCAGGAGGTCTGGCCTCCCATTTCAATTCCCTTTCCAGTACCTTACACAATCCACAAAAGGTTCTGTTCCAACCATTAATAAAAACTCATCTAAAAAATGAGAAGGACACAAAGTCTATTAAGTCCCTGTTCTGTTGTTCTAATTCCCACTTATCAGAATAAGGGGGTGACTCTCAAAGTTTGCAATTATAATTAAGGCACTGATGATTCTCAGTAAAATAAACAGTAACCTACTGAAAATCAGTCTAAAAAAGATAAGGAAATATGTATTAGTTCCTTTAAATTCCTTAAGAACACTAGAAGTCAATGCTATTATTCCCATTTTGCAGGGAAAGCAAATAAAGTACCTAAAGGTACTTTTAAGAAAGCGGTAGTTCTGGGGTTGAAGCTTAAATCTATCTTATCTGGGCCCCTTAACCACCATAAATAGAAGTAAATTTTAAAGGGTTCAGAACAGTGGCTCCTAACCAAGTAGTGGTGCCAGCCTTTGGGGGTCATGTGGAAATGTGTGTAACAATAATCAGGGTGCTCCTGACATTTAGTTTCTGGGGCCCAGGGATGTTAAACATCCTGCAACACGCGGAACAGTTTCTCACAACAACAAAAAGTATCACTACCGAATGCCAAACAGCATCCCCTTTAAGAAGCAATGGTTGACTACAATGAAAAAGAATCTAAAAAAGATGAATCACTTCGCTGTAAACCTGAAACTAACACAACACTGTAAATCAACTATACTTCAATTAAAAAAAAAAAGGAAAGAAAAAAAAGCAATGGTTTGGATGAATAAAAGATTCACATACTATAACAGGGTATTAAATGAAACAGGGGCGATCTGGGACACCTCCAAGTGATTCCTCCAATAATCTCTACTCTGATGTTACAGTGAGTAGTTCCTTTGCTTCTGGCATGGTTTAGAAACAAATGCTGCCTAAAGTTATTTGATGTTCCCAAGTGTTCTCCAGCTATGAAAACATCTGAGACGCTTACTGGGACCAAATATAAATAAAATGCACAACTGCTTCATATTTTTACATTCAAATTTGACCAAGAGTTGGAAGAGACATGTTTTATAATTTTCCATGCATTCACAATCACATATATGAAAAATGTTCTTTCATGGAAAACCTGCTTACATCTGAAAGAAAACCTAATAACCAAAATCTATACTGTAAATATGTAAACCGATTTGTTTTGCAGCTTAGATATGGGAAAGACTGGACTAGATTGGCATGTCTCAATCTAAGGTACGAGAAGCCAGGACAGTCCAAAGCAAGTATGTTTTGAAGATCTGTAGTTTTTCTATGGAAATGCTTCAGTTTTGCGTTTTCACACTAATGACAATTAAAACCTAAAAAAAAAAAAGTACAAGACATATACTTTAAATGATTGGGATGACCACCTTATAACCAAATACTATCCTGCAATTTTAGCTGTCAAGTTTATATTTCTGTTTACAATCACACTGCAGCCCAATGGTTCGAGGGTAAAGAGAAAAAAAAGTAGATTTAATATGCAAATATGCTTTCAAGCCAAATAAAACCCCAAAGCTGGTGTACTGTGCTATGGCACTAAAAGTTTCACAACTCTTAAGAGGGCCCCATTGGGAGAAACAATCATCAGGAGGCAACTGCAGCCAAGGCAAGCGGACCTCACCAGACCCCCGCAGGGGAATCAGGGCCACAGTCACCCTTACCAGGATGATTTAATGAAGCCTGTCAATTTACATTTGGCTAGAGTTTTATCACTTAATTCATAATTAACTTATACACTTTTTTTGGTATTAGTTGTATAATTGCTATAACTAGGATTAACTTATACCTACTCTTAAGAATTCCACATTTAACTAACATTAAAATAAGAGAAAGTCAGTACTAGGTATGGCAGATCTCTGGAACCTCTGGAGGTGCTGACATCACTTTCTTTGGGGAATTTCTCCTCCCCCACTGACGTATCACACTATGGGCAACCTGCCCCAGCAAAGTAGTGAGACACCCCTATTCTTCCTGACACAGTGACAGGTCCAGAGCAGGCAAGTCATGCAAGCAAGGCCAAGTAATCTTGAGATGACTGATATGGGTAAGAAGGTACTTCTCAAACATCAGAAGTTTAAGACCCACATAAACTTGCCAAGAAGAAACTTTTCCAGTGCACAAAGAAAGCCTGCCTGAGAATAAAGCCAAAGCTGCATAGGGCCAAAGGGATGGAGGGAAGCAGGGATGGAGGGAGGGAGGGAGGGAGAGAGGGAGGGAGGGAGGGAAGGAGAGAAGGAATGAAGGAAGGAAGATTGATTAGACAGATATACAGACAAAAAGAATGTTGACAAGATTATTTCATCAGGTGAATTTCACACCCAAACCAAACTCCAGGAATGTCAATTGTCAGTTAATTTTGTATGAGTTTAAGATGCGTTTCTGTCACTTGTGACCAAAAGCTTTTTAACGAAGATACTGGGGATCAATAAGAATGTCTTTCTTACAAGGTAAACATTACTTAAATTTGAGGAACACTGGACATGATCTCCTCTAACTCTACAGTTCAAAGATCCTGTGTGTTTTAATTATTTCATCAGCTTAAAAAATCAGGGTTTTTTCTCTTCTTATAACCTCAGTATACTTATTCAACAGAAAGTAGAAATGATGACTTTTTAAAAAATAATTATTACCAGGGATATGAGATCAGATAGGGATCTTTTCTTTCTCAAGTTTAGATATAATAAAATTATTCCGAGAAGACAATTTGCAAAAAGTTAATTTTACTTTACAATTCAGAAATAAGGGAAAGGTCTCAAAGAATACAGACGCTAACAATGGCACCTAAGACTTTAAAAAGCACGTTCACTACAAACTACAAATGGGGTATGTGTATATATACATCTATGTATACATCCATATACAGAAGGCTTTTTATAAAGCTTTTTAGACTATTCATCAGGATGATTCTTATGAACGTAACACTTAGTTTACCTTACCTGCCTTAAATATTTAGTTGGCAATAAGTAGAAATTCCTACCAGTTAGAGAAAATGAATAAAGCACTCACACCATGAAAAAAAATATGATTCAAAATAAAGTGAGAATACCAAGTCAGTAAATAAGATTACAGAGCTAAATATCAAACGAATGACTCATGTGGAAAGAGTTTCTTCAATTTTTATTCTTAGGTTGTAATTCGTAGGCACTTTTTTTTTTTTTTTTTTTTTACTGAGAATCTGATTTAACAGATATCTCCAAGGCCACATCAATCAGCTGTAACATTGATCAACTGAATCAACATCTGTCCAGCTAAAGTAATCTCATAGGAAGTCCTGCAAAGTCAGTAGCTAGTGTGCAGTCTAAATTCAAAAATTAGTCATTTTTCAACCGTCCACTATCAATCAACTCAGTGATTTATTTAATTGCCCTGAAGCCCTTACCAAAGCAAGAGGTTTTATCCTACAATTAGCCCTGAGAACAAAGAAAAAATCTAACAACGCAACAGTTAGGGGTTTAATAAATTGTTAGCTTGAAAAATATTTGAGGGACAAACTAATAAATACCAAGCAGTTTTTTTAAAGACTTTTCTCGCACGAAAGAACTCTTTCCCAAGCATTATTAAAAAGTATTAGGAAGTTCAAGCATGTTTAGGTTAATTCGTGTTTTCAAATCTAGAAGAAGGGAAGCATGCATCTTAGTAAGACATACTCTCTGTAATCAGATAAGGGTGAAGGTACAAACTTTACCCATACAACTTGAAAGCATTTTCATATATTTTAAAAGAAATCGTATCAGAAACCAGACTCAAGTCATTTCTTCAGGTGGAACTATTTAGAAAGGAAATTTGGTTGCACAACATAATCAAAATGCTAAAATCTGCTCATCTTTAGGTACTGAAAACAATATTAAGAAAATACTGGCAATCTCTATAGATCTTCAGAGCAAAAACAAAAAAAAGCTACTGAATTGTACTACAAGCCTATTTAAGTGTTACACTAAGCAAATAGATTTGAATGACTAATTGCCACTGATTAGTTCTGCCACAGTTTTAGGAATCATGATCTTGTATTGGGGGCTTTCAAAATGGAACTGAATATGAAACCCTGAGAACACTGGTGATAGAAGAGCAATGAGAAACATTTCAGGGGCTCCTATGGATTCTTCCAGATTCAATCCTATGCAAATTCAATCCACATGAGTACTTTTAGGGCACTAAAAGGTGTCTTAGAGCTGGCTATAAGGACCCTGGTCATAAGCAATACACGGATAAAAGGACATTATTACACCAGAATTACCATAATGAAAATAGAAATAATATCAAAGCCAGACTGAGTCAATGCCCACAGGACTTTATTATCTTCAGTATTAGTGACTGCTTAACAAAATATGCTTAGCAACTCGTTTGAAAATTGTGAAAAGTTTATATTCCTATATGATCACAGAAACAATCATTTTTAAGATCGAATAGCAAGATTTATTTTACACCCATCATCTGACTTGAAGAGAAATATCATGCAGATAAAAGGTTATAGCTTTTAGAGACACACACACAGAAAGAGACAGACACAGGAAGGAAGGAAGGAAGGAAGGAAGAAAGAGAAAGAGAGAGAGAAGGAGAGATAGAGAGGAAGAGAGAGAGAAAGAGAGAAAGGAAGAAAGGAAAGAAGGAAGGAAGAGAAAGAAAAAGAAAGAAAGAAAAGAAAGAGAGAGAGAAAGGAAGGAAGGAAGAAAAAGAGAAAGAGAAAGAAAGAAAGAAAGAAAGAAAGAAAGAAAGAAAGAAAGAAAGAAAGAAAGAAAGAAAGAAAAAAGAAAAAGAAAGAAAGAGAAAAAGAAAATCCCAAACACAGGACCTGAAACATCAACTAATTCACCACAGCTTTGCAATGTCAAATAAAAAGTCTAGCATAGAAAACTACATGGGAGTGTAAAACTTCTGCTTCTGGACTTTGATCCAAGTAGTCATAAAAAGTTGTCCTCACTTAATATCTCCTATTTCCAGTATATGCCAAATATTCTCAAGCTTTTGCCTAGTGCAAAACAAAGCAATAAAAGTCAATCATATTACCCCTACAATACTAAAGGATCAAAAACATCGCCCACAATCACAGAGCTGATTAGTAACTAATGAAAGATAAATTATTCTAATATGCTGTCAAGAATAACAACAGCTGTTAAAGTGGCATTAGCACCAAAAAGGCTCCATCTGTGAATGTACAAGCATTAACGCCCTTAATGAACACAGCATCCCAAACCTGCAGGACTGCAAAGTCTTCTATAATAGCGAGGGTGGAAGTTTTCCATAGGTTTTAGTTACTAGTCTCAAGTTAATTTTTATGCCAATAGATTATATTATGAAATGTTCAACTGACACTCTCAAAATTCACTGAAACAGGTTTTGATTGCTAAAAAGCATCTATTTGTGTGCTACAAGCTATAGCTTTTAAGGAAAGATAATTATAGGAAATAATGTAAAATATAGCAGCGATAATTGCTTTCAAGGTCAACCAAAATTCACAGGTGTTTACATGAGAGTTAAGGAGGGCCAGAACCTTCCTTCTATTCAATGACTTACTATTGAGTGCAGACCATTCAGTTTGGGGAGAGAACAGAGAAGCATGCATGAATGTCAAACAACAATTAAATCATATAAGGTAGAAATAATTCTACCAACCAGCCTGTTTACAGGCACAGCTGGCCATTCTAAGTGAATGCAAATTTATTTTAAATCTTAAAACACACCAAATGCCTCTACAGAACTATTCTCTTTCAAGGGTTTCCCAAATCACATACAGTGTTCATTTTATACATAGTCTAACAAAAGGGGAAAAAGCAAAGTAATGTGAGCTTTTCGTTAAAAACCAAAAACCAAAAACCACAACAAAAAGCAGCTGTAAACAAAGTGTCTCCAATAAGCTTTTACCACAACCATGTGAATCACACTGTGTTCAGCAGGTTGGCATTTTTATAATTTGCTAATGTTCAACCTCTCATTCTGTGTCTCCAGGTCATGCCATCAAATAGAAGCCCAAACTGGAGTACTGTTCCGTGAAAAATCTCTGGCTACAGACAAGACAGATTATATTCTTCACACTGACTACTTTCAGCGCTTTATGTATAACTCCTAAAACTGAGGGCCTACACTACTCTTGATTATCTTACACTTTCGTTTTTCAACTTGAACTCAACATAAACTCTTCTCCCAAGATTACATACACACACATAGATACCACAGAAAGCGTTTCAGCGTATTGTCCACATCAACTATGATATAAAAACCCTAACTGAAGAGAAAATCTTTAACAAAGTCTCAGATGATCTACATTTTACGCTAAGCAGTGTAATTTTGAGAACTGGGATTTTAATCCTATGCTATTTGGGAGAAAAAAGTAATGTGAAAAGAAATGTAACAACTCATTCAATTTATTTTCCGGAAAAAAACCAACAAAAAAAAACCAAAAAAAAAAGTTACTCTCAAACTTTTGGCGGGCTCTCAAAGTGAAGTGTTGTTATGTATGAGTTAAAAGCTACCACCAAACAATCCCAAGTTTATGTCTTTAAAAGGACGGGGAGAAAAAAAGAAAAAGGACATTTACGCTGAGTTTAAAATAAATAATTTTGTTCTTTCTTAATAATCTGCCTAAAGAACATCCCTCTACACATTTAAAATATCAGCCCCGTTCTCCTGCCCACTCCGCATTATACTATGCGCTATAATTCATTAAGGGCGGAAGGCTGGAAGTATACAAGGGTGAAAGGAAAATGGGGACAGATGGCCTCGGAGGAGGAGACCTCTCAAAACTGCTGGCTCCCAGCAATCGATAATTCCAGACCTGGATGGTCTTAGTGCCTCACCCCAAACCCGCAGAAAAGTGCCCTTCGAAAGGGAACCACTTTCCATTCAGGATTTATCCCCTGGCTCGCTCCAGATTTAGTATTTTGATAGAAGGCGAAAGCGGGAAGAGGATTTTAAAAGGCAGGCTGAGTAATTAAACAGAGGAGATAAGATCTGTCCAGAGCCATCGCCTGTTAAAATCCCCCAAAAGTGATCAAATCGACACCCACTGAACATTCCTTAGGAGCAACGGAGTTAAAAAGCGTCCCATCTAAGACCTCAGAGTATTACATCTGCAGGAAGGTAGAGGAAGACAGAAATGTCACAGAGCACATTTTCAACGAAGCATCGCCCCGCCGGTGTGACCTGGGTGCAAGCACCCTGCACCCGGCCCCCACCGCGCCCCCGGGGAAAGTGGGGAAAGAGGGGGAGGATGCTTAAGGAAGTACCTTGTTTTGTCTCCAAAAGGCAACATAGCAAACGTGGGGAGTTGGAGATGCAGATGAGGCGGCGTCGGCGGACCCTGGACTCGAGGAGGTGCCGTGGGGGTGGGGGCTGGGGGCCGACGACGTGCCCAGGGGAGGCCAGCGACTCCAAGCCGGCTCCCCTACCGCCCCCGCCGTCGCGCCGCCGCCCGCCGCCGCCCGCTCGCCCCGCGCTGCGCCGCCCCCTGGCGGGGAGCGCCCGGCCGAGTCGCGGCGGTGCACCGGCGGGTGGGAGCCCAGCGTCCAGCCCCGGCTGGCCCCTTCACCATCACCGCCCCGCTCGCGTCTCCCTCCCGGAGAGGCGGCCAGCGCCAGCTGCCCGAGGGCCGCCGCCGGGAGCCGGCGACGCCGAGATCCCGGCCCCTCCTTCAAAGGGGTGCGTCTGGAGTCAGCCCCACTCCGCGCGCAGCGGCCGGCCGGGCTTCGCACCAACTCCCCCGGCTTCGGGGCACCCGGCCGCCGGGCACTCTGCGTTTCGCCCTCCTAGCCCCTCGGCTTCAGCCGCGATTCCTCTCCAAGTCTCCTGCGAGCGTTTCCCACGCGCGCCCCGACTGCCCGCTGAGCAGCCGCCTCCCGAAGGATAGTCTCTCTTCTCCTGCCCGCCCTCCGCAGCAGCTGCCCTGGCGCTTGGCTCCGGACCAGGAAGAGCTGGCCTTTGGGGTTGTCCCGGGCCGCGGGACCTGTCACCCCCCGCCCCCCCAGGGTCCGCTCCCCGCCGCGCCTCCGCGCCGTCCTTTGTGTGCGCGCCGCGAACCCCTCCACGGAGCCCGTTCGGCGGCGCCGCCTTGCGCGCAAAAGCGGCCGAGAGGAGGAGCGCGGGACAACCAGGGGACTGGAAGGGGGCAAAAAAACGACAGCACTCACTCTGGGAAGGTTCCGGCATGTTGCTGCCCTTGGGGCTTCTTCGTGGTCTCGTGCCCTACCCGGGCTTCCCCGCCCCGCCAGGGCCGGGGCGAAGGGGGACGGGGGAGGAGCATTGGAAATGGTGCTTCCGGAGCGGCAGGGAAGGGGCTCAAAAACTGTTTTTGGTTTCGCTAAGGAGATTTAGGGGAACCAGGAGGCTAGAGAAGGGCTAGAGGAAGGCCCGTGAGCGCAGGCATAGGAAAATAGTCTTGCTCCCAGGGAATACCAGGGCTGCCAGCGTGTTGGGGGGAGGGAGGGAGGGAGAGGGGGGTCCGGCACGTTCATTTTTGGATTTGAACTTTGTGCAAGTTGGATCGAATCCGACGCTTGGGGTTTTCGGCTGTACTCGCCTTAAAGTCGAGGTCTCTACACCGTAACAGGATCACGGCCCTACTTCAAAGGCAAAGGGCCTGAGAGTGGAGACTGTTTAATGGTTAACGAAGGGGAAAATTCAATAAGGGACAGAGATCAGCCCCAGGTTACGCTCCATGCCCCGGCCGGGGCTTCCACGGGTCCTCTTCTTACCTGGTGCCTTTCCTAACAAAGTAAGAGAAGGTAAAGTCCCAGTGATCGTCCAGCCACGCTTCGACCGATTCCTGGTCCCACTGCTGCTGCGGCCGCGCGGAGCCGGGGCCGGCCCACTCCATGATCAGCGCGGCGCGTCTCTGCGGCTCCCCCGTGCAGGTTTTCCACCCCAGCTGGGGTCCCTCCCTCGGAGGAGCTGGACTCGGCCTCGAGACCCTCCCCCTTCGCCCCGCTCCAGTCCGGCCGGCTTTCGGCAGCGCTGCTCAGGCACCGGGCCAGCCTTCTGCCGCGTCCCGCCTCTCCCGGTCCTCACCGCTCCCAGGTGTGGCGGGCGGGGCGGGGTGCCGCAGCCCCGCGCTCTCCCTGGGGTCTGGCTGAGACTGGCTCTCGCAGGCTCTCAAGTCCCCAGATTCCGAGGCGCGCGCGGCGGCGACTGGCGAGCTCTGCGGAAGCCTAGTGGCCAGGACGAGAAGGCAGCCACGCGGCCGCTGGGGTGCGCTGTGTGCCGGCCGGCTCCGGACGAGCGCGCAAAGGTGACTGTGGGTGTGTGTGTTCGCTGAGCGTCCCACTCCAGGACAGGGAAGGGCGCGCTGTGGAGACCCATCCCAAGCCCAGAGAGCGGCAGCCGGGGGAAGTTTCTCCCGAAAGTGAGAGGTGCTGGAAGCCCGGGCCAGGGAGAACAATGACTGTCCCGCCTCGCTTTCTCCCAGCCCAGCGCGTGGGTTCGGGAGGAGCGGGGAACACCTCCTTCGGAGCTCAGCCAGCGCAGTGGCTCAGAGCGCCCCAGCCAAGCACCACGCCTCGGTGAGGAGAGTTGGGGCGTGTGTCACCGAAATAGATTTGCGGGTCCTGGTGGGTAACTTCCAACAAAGCCATTCCCGCGATTTAATGTTAATAATAACAATCATGATTATAAATTATGTGCCTTCGCATCAAAGGCTTAATTTGCATTAAGCCCCCTTTCTTGACTGGAAAAAGAAAAAAGTAAATTGAGATACAATAATCACGATGGTTTCTGTATGAAGTCAGAAAACAAGGGCATCTCCGTACCATTAGGTGAACTTGAAGGTACAGGAACTACCCAGGTACAGTGCAGAACAGCCAGTTAGCCCAATTTTAAATTAATTCATCATCTGTACTCAACTGGAATTAACACACATACATACATACACACACACACACACACACACACACACACACACACACACACACACACACACCACGGAAAAAAGTATCTGTTTAAAAGGGCTCAGCCTTCCTACCCGGTTTTGTCCTATCCCTATTACGCTTTACAAAAAAGAATTGGTGTCTTCCTTTGCTTTATCCTCATCCCTGTCTCCCTGCAGTTTTCATATGGTATTTTGCAATGACCTAATTTTTTGGGCAGAATTAAATTGGAGCTGTGTGTTTCACAACGTGTGAACGACACCATTAGCAGTGATATCCTAAAAGTGATTTAGCTGACATACTTTTAACAAACTCCTTTCAAAACACTCTTGGCAAGAATGTAAGACATTACTCACTGTGTAGAAACACATAATTCAACAGATAATATGAGAACTTTAAAAAATGTCTTCCAGTCCCCCAATGCAATGGTTTATACTTCCTGCTTTAAATAATTGTCCTTTTGTAACTTCAGTTTCTTTGAAACTTCATTATTGTATGCAAGTAGCCACAAACCAATAACAAGCAAAGGAGTATAGCATGAAGTAATGCATGATAAATTATATCCGATTTTAAAATGAAAGTTCTCTTCTAATTTGTTACTATCATAGTGATTATGGTGCTCATGGAATAAAGACTTTCTCCTCAGTGCTCAGTGTTTCCCTGTGGAAAGCCATGCATTTCTCCTCTCAAGAGGTCAATTATAATTTAAAATTCTATGTCCTACTAAACATGGAGTGAATTTTTGGCTTGAATTTCTTGCCTTGGTTGGCTCCCGTGATTAACTAAACAGGCGTTATCCAAATGTCCATTTTCTTTCCTAACCTCAAAGGGTTAAATTATCAGCAACCAGGAAGGCTTCCGAAAAATTTGTGCAAGCAAAACAATCCATGGACTCTCCCATCAGTGAGTCTCAATTCTGCGTGGCATAGATGCTGGGTTGAGGGTTACTGTGAAGGCCTGTTACCTGAGTGAGTATATCTCAAGGGATGGGGGATGAGGCACTTCAAACTGTTCTAGTCTCTAGAAAACTCAGAGAAAACAGTACGTCTTGTAACTTTAAAGTACTTAAAGTTAAGCATATTTTGAACTGGCCTCACCCTGGCCTTTTGTTCTCCAGCTCCATTAATTCTTTATCCCATTTATTTGCTCCATTATTTTATGTATTTTCTAACTTTGTGGTATGGATTGCTCTAAGCATGTCTATCTTGTTGTAGAGTAAGTTGAAGAATGAGTAAGTGATAAACATTACTAGGAAATAACTTGGAAAACGATATTAATACTACTTACAACAAACAAACATGCAACAACTTAACAGAAAGCCCTCCAATGCATTCCCATTGAATAAAACCCAAACTCTCTACCATGGCTTAAAAGGTTCTGCATGATTTTTACCGACCTCTGCTGCTAAAGGTTTTATTCATACAACTAGAAAAAACGAACAAAACCATGGATAATCAAATTCCTTTTCCAAAAAAGAGAACACAAATTATAAAAGTCATGACATCTTTCCTGCCTTTTGTTTTGTTTTGTTCAAATACCACATAGCACCTTCTGTGTCCTTGCAGCGAACCTATATACTCTAGGCTTGAGAAAACTGAGTAAACACATTTGCACATATAATGCGATCTAGGTTTCTCATTGTTGAAGGGGAAGCCTAGAAGGTACATTGTGGTGTTGAAATGGAATTGGAGGTTAAAAATTAAGTGTGTGTGTGTGTGTGTGTGCATGTGTCATGTGGGGAAATCCCACATGACAAGGAAATGCAGGCAGTTTCTAAGAGCTGTGGACAGCCTCCAGCTGACAGCCTACAAGGAGCTACATCCAGCAACAAAATGAATTCCTCAATCTTATAACTGCAAGGAACTGAATTCCACCAACAACTGGAGTGAGTGCAGAAGCAGATATTTCCCCAGTCAAGCCTAGATAAGACCACGATGCCAGCCAATAAACTGGTTGCAGCCTTCTGGGATGCTAAGCAGAAGACAGCTTCATAATTGGCATCTTAATAACACTGGGTCCTAGAATCTAGTAACATAGTATATTTATTCATTTATTCCAATCTTTTAAATTTCTCCCAGCAATGTCTTGTAGTTTTTAGTGCACGTCTTGCATGTATTTTGTTAAACTTATCTCAGTATATACTTCACTGTCACTGAGAGATACTAGAAGCAATGACATTCATGTGGCAATGAGTACACTTCATCCCAGATTTGGTTTCTAAATACCATTATTCACTTTAAAAGAAACCAGGAGTCTTTGGAGAAAAGATTCCAGGTTTGTGTCAGGAAAAGTACAAAATGTGCCTGGAAAATCTTGTTTTGACAGAAAATAAGAAAATAAAAATGATGCCAACATATCAGAACAGAGAACATATCTGAAAGGGGCTTCCAATGTACATATCTAAAGCAATTGGAATATCAAAATATATATTGATTGCAACAAATTTTAAACCATTGACTAACATAAGAAACTGTGATTCCATACTGATATAAATAAATAACTAGATAACCAAATAAACAGAAGAGAAAGGGATGTTTCTTACAGTAGAACACCAACAAATAAATATAAAAAGAATCACATAATTAGAAAAATATTAATGGTTACTAAAACTAATTAATGAGACTGATGATGGATGGGATATTTTCATAGCTTACAGCATCTCCTCACATAAGAATCAATATTGTCAAAATGACTACAAAATGACTACCCAAAATGACTACAAAATGACTACCCAAAGCAATCTACAGATTCAATGCAATCCCTATCAAATTACCAATAGCATTTTTCACAGAATCAGAACAAAAAATTTTACACTTTATATCGAAACACAAAAAGCCCCAAATAGCCAAAGCAATCTTGAGAAAGAAAAATGGAACTGGAGGAATCAGACACCCTGACTTCAGACTATACAACAAAGCTACAGTAATCAAAACAGTATGATACAGGCCTAAAAACAGAAATATAGATCAATGGAACAGGATAGAAAGTCCAGTGATAAACCCCCACACCTATGGTCACCTAATCTATGACAAAGGAGGCAAGAATATACAATTGAGAAAAGACAGTCACTTCAAAAAGTGGTGCTAGGACTATTTACAATAGCCAGGACATGGAAGCAACCTAAATGTCCATCAACAGATGAATGGATAAAGAAGATGTGGTACATACATACAATGGAATATTACTCAGCTGTAAAAAGCAATGAAACTGCGACATTTTTAGAGACATGGATGAACCTAGAGACTGTCATACAGAGTGAAGTGAGTTAGAAAGAGAAAAACAAATATAGTATATTAACACATATATGTGGACTACAGAAAAATGGTACAAATCAACCAGTTTGCAAGGCAGAAACAGAGACACAGATGTAGAGAACAAATATATGGACACCAAGTGGGGAAAGTGGGGAGGGTTGGGGGGGATGAATTGGGAGATTGGGATAACAAATTGTACACTCTATATGCAGTTTATTG
The DNA here is from genome assembly GCF_030028045.1 of Hippopotamus amphibius kiboko. Lineage (NCBI taxonomy): Eukaryota > Metazoa > Chordata > Mammalia > Artiodactyla > Hippopotamidae > Hippopotamus > Hippopotamus amphibius. Next base: position 70,127,292 of record NC_080198.1, on the reverse strand, counting down.
TAAAAAATAAAAAATTTAAAAAAAAAGTGCTAGGAAAACTGGACAACTACATGTAAAAGAATGAAAGTAGGACACTGTAATACCATACACAAAAATAAACTCAAAATGGATTAAAGATCTAAATGTAAGGCCAGATACTATAAAACTCTTAGAGAAAAACATAGGCAGAACACTCTCTGACATAACTTGCAGGAGGATCTTTTTTCATCCACCTCCTAGAGCAATGAAAATAAAAACAAAAATAAACAAATGGGACCTCATGAAACTTAAAAGCTTTTGCACAGCAAAGGAAACCACAAACAAAACAAAAAGACAGCCCACAGATTGGGAGAAAATATTTGCAAACAAAGTGACTGACAAGAGATTGATCTCCAAAATATATAAACAGCTCATCAGCTCAATAGCAAACAAACAACCCAATCAAAAAATGGGAAAAAGATCTAAATAGACATTTCTCCAAAGAAGACATACAGATGGCCAACAGGCACACGAAAAGATGCTCAACATCACTAATTATTAGAGAAATGCAAATCAAAATGACAATGAGGTATCACCTCACACACTAGTCCGAATGACCATCATCAAAAACTCTACAAACCATTGCTGGAGAGGGTGTAGAGAAAAGGGAACCCTCTTACACTCTTACACTGTAGGTGAGAATGTAAATTGGTACAACCAGTATGGAGGTTCCTTAAAAAACTAAAAACAGAGCTACCATATGATCCAGCAATCCCACTCCTGGGCATATATCTGGAGAAAACTATAATTCAGAAAAATACATGCACCCCAATGTTCACTGCAGCACTATTTAGCCAGGATGTGGAAGCAACCTAAATGTCCTTTGACAGAGGAATGGATAAGAAGATGTGGGGTGTGTGTGTGTGTGTGTGTATACACACATACATACAGTGGAATATTACTCAACCATAAAAAAGAATAAAATAATGCCATCTGCAGCAGCATGGATGGACCTAGAGACTATCCTACTGAGTGAAGTAAGTCAGACAGAAAAAGACAAATATCATATGATATCACATATGTGGAATCTAAAAAAGGTACAAATGAACTTATCTACAAGTCACAGATGTATAAAGCAAACTTATAGTTACCAGGGGGTAAGGGGGGGAGGGATAAATTGGGTGGTTGGGGTTGATATATACACACTACTATATATAAAATAGATAACTAATAAGAACCTACTGTATAGCACAGGGAACTCTAATTAATACTCTGTAATGACCTATATGAGAACAGAATCTAAAAAGGAGTGGATATATGTATACATATAACTGATTCACTTTGCTGTACAGCAGAAATTAACACAACATTGTAAATCAATTATACTCCAAATAAAAATTGTAAATCAATTATACTCCAAATAAAAATTAAAATAAAAGTATCTCTTCACAGGTTGCTTATTATTTATCGTGGGAAAATAGTATCTTTACAACAAAGAGACTTGTTGGATACCTCTCTAACCAAGTGATTTGATTTAGTATCACTTATACTGGGACAGACTAACAGTATACACCTTTTAATAGAATATACTGAGAAGGACACAACATTACTTCTATGTCATTACTGCCAAAAGCATGAATCTAATCACGAGGATAAGATGGAGGGATTTATATAAAACACACCTAGACTGAGAGACATTCTACAAAATAACTGGCCTCTATGCTTCAAAGATTTCAAGGTCAAGAAAGACAAAGACCGAGGAGCTCCTTATTATTTATTGCTATGCAACGATATTACCACAATATTAGTGGCTTAAAGCAACACACATTTGTTACCTCCGTTTCTGTGAATTTGAAGTTTGGGTTGGTTGAGCTGGCTCCTCTGCTCAGAGGTGTCTCACAAGGCATTAAGGTGTTAGCCAGAGCTTCAGTCTCATCTGAGGCTCAACTGGAGAAGGATCCTCTTCTAAGATTACTCAGGCTGTTGGCAGAATTCAATTTCTTGTGATTGTAGAACTGAGAAATTCTTTTTCTTGCTGGCTGCTTCCTGAAGGCCTTTTTAGATTATTGGCTGGAGGCCCCTCTCTGCTTCTCAAAACCACTGTCAGTGCCTTGCCACACGGAGTTTCCCAACATGTCCAGTTGCTTCCTCAAAGCCAGCAAGGGAGAGAGCCTCCAGCAAGATGAGCAGTATAAACTTATAAAAATATAATCAAACAGTCACATATACACAATCACATACATACATGCATACGTACCTTTGCCATATTATATTTGTGGAAGTGTGGACAGAAAAAAGTTGCCTGCCATTTCAGTAAACAATGAATGTTGCCTGCCATCAAGCCATCAGCCACTGCAGCTGCCCCAACAGTGTGCCCAGAGGGGAATACAGCGTGGAGAAAAGCAGAATACTGGCCCTAGATATTGATAGTTAAGATGCATAACAAAGGAATAATTTCTATAAGCCCAGACTCTTGCATCTTCCCATATATAGCAAAGCACTAAAAATCATTACGTTGAAATGTCTGGGGTTTTTGTTTGTTTTTTTTCGGGGGGGGGAGGGGTGTGATTAGCAGTGGTCTTTTGATGTTTGACTGCATGGTTTTGTTTTGTTTTGTTTTCCCAGCAGAAAATCCTCTATGTCCTGGATCCTCCCTTACCTCTATGGAATAGTTCCTCAGAGCTGTTTGAGAGGATGCATCCTATAGTGCTCCATAAGGCCACTGATTAAAACATAATTCTCAACTTTTAGGTTGAACATTTTTTTTCAGTTGAAAGAAGCAAGTCAAGGTTTTGCCCTCACATAAGGGGAAGGGATCATACCTGAGTGTAAACAGCAGGATGAGGGGATCATGGAGACCACCTCAGGAATCCATCTAGAATAATATTGTATAATAAAGCACAGTGATTGGGACATAGCATGGGTTCAGTAGATATTTGTTGGGTCATTTTAAAAAGAAATGTGGGCTTTTTCTTTTTTTTAATTTATTTTTGGTTGGTTGGGTCTTCGTTGCTGTGCATGGACTTTCTCTAGTTGTGGCAAGCGGGGGGTGCCCTTCGTTGCAGTGTGCAGGCTTCTCAGTGGGGTGGCTTCTCTTGTTGCAGAGCACAGCTCTAGGCATGCGGGCTCCATAGTTGTGGCTTGCGGGCTCTAGAGTGCAGGCTCAGTAGTTGTGGCACATGGGCTTAGTTGCTCCACAGCATGTGGGATCTTCCCGGACCAGGGATCAAACCCATGTCCCCTGCATTGGCAGGTGGATTCTTACCCACTGTGCCACCAGGGAAGTCCTGGGCTTTTCCTTAGAGTACTTTGGAAATACTTTTGCTCATTGTATGTATGTAAATATGTCAGCAACTGATCTCTGGGGAAGGGTTATTTCTTTTAGTAGTCTTTGGAAGTCATATCACACTTAACATCACCGTTTATTCTTAGCAGCACTAAGCTCATGTGACATAGCAGTTTTCTGAGGACAGTGTTGGAGTACATGTTTCAAGTTGTCACACAGTAGAGATCAGCCTAATATCTTAAATGCGTGAATTTAAATCAGATCATAATTCTAAGTTTCAAAGACAGAGCCAAACTATGAATAATAAAACTATGTTATAGTGCAGTGCAATGATTCCAATCAGTACACAGCATTTTCCCCTCAAATCAAACCTAGGGTTTTCTACCTAAGTCCCTTGAAGCAGCCAAGAATTCAGTTTGATATACAAAGGCTGATCCATGTGAAAGGATACTACACAGAGGATGGCAAGCAGCTGTTCTCTGTATCAAGGAAGGTCACACGTAGAGGAAATGGACTTACATTAAAACAGGAGAGATTCCGGACAGATACTAGACACACTTTCCTGACAGAAGGATGCAACACAGATGGACTCGTGATGAAAACCAACTGTGGAATTTTTCCCTAGAGACTTTTACAAATGAGGTGGATGACCATCTTCTGATAATGCTTTGAAGTCCTGTCTCAGGGCAGATCAACCTCAGGAACTCTCGAGGCTCCTCACTGCCCTTTCACCTGCATCTGGAGAATATGTTAAACAGAGGAATGATGTCATTTTAATTGATAAATAATATTAACCATTCACAGAAGCGTAAAATAACCTAAAACACCTATATCCAGAACAAATCTGTACTCTTTTCATCCACTTTCATATTACAGAAAAGATTTCATTCTCTAGAGAAGATATCCTGCGCTAGTCAGAGTGACTAAAAATAAAATAATTAGTTTAGAAAGAAATAGCAAGGAGTGAAACACTTTTAAGTTAACTGCATCCAGGTGTGACACACTTAACTGAAAACCAGTTTAAAAGTAGGTCATTTAAAATAGACTCTTTAAAGGTTAAAGGAACAAAATGTGTATTAAAAAAAAGAGATAGGTTTGTTGATCTTGAGTCTAGCCTACAGAATCATTTGTTTTTCCTTTATAAGTTACAGATGAAAATTTTTTACTTGATGCTCAGTCTCATTTAGAAAACCTCGGATGGCTGCATAGACACCGTTGTGAAGCCTGCCTCTTTCCAAATGTGTAAGGAAAGGTGTGGTTTAATTATTATGCCAGAGAAAAAGAAAGAACCTCATGACTGGAGATAACTTTCATCTTTTAGGAGTAGCTTTTGGATAAACTTCTTTGACTCAATTCTTTGAAAACAAAAATCAACATTTTACAATTTAACAAAAGCAATTAAAACTCAAACAAGACCCCCAAATTAGGGATAATAAGTGTGCAAAATTTTTCACTCAACTTTGATAGATGCCTTGAAAATACTCCATTTTTTAAGTAAACAAAGGCTGTATGAAGATCTAGATGAAGCCAGAAGTTCATTCTTTATATTAATAGATATAGTCACAGTGACTGAATTTTCCCATTCCTTTCTTACAGGGAAATGAATAATATATTGACAGGAGATGATGTGCAGCCGTTCCAATCTGGAAGTTCTAGGATAAAATTTCCAGCTATGCTTACATAAAATGTTCTCTTTAAATAATAGCACTTCCAAGAAGAGTAATCAATAAATCAATTGAAAGAAGGAAATACTCCACAGAACAGGCCCCAATTCCTTCAGTTCATTTGTTTTCATTCTTCCCTGTCCATGAAATCACTGAGGTGGTGCATATATTAGAAGTATTGTGCAAGCTATTCTAGCATGAGAGTAAAACCTGCAAAATTTCTTTCATATTAGGTCTGCGAAACCGAAAAACATTTCAATAATGTCTTAAAACTCTAGAATTGATCAATGCAAGTGATTTTCTCTCTGCAATAGTTACCTTGGAATGCCATATGATTTTATGAATGGTATTGCCATTGCTCAAAACATTTTGGGAAATCCTTCTTTGAATGCTTTCAGAGTCTGCAGCAGACTTTTTGCATCTCTTCAGTAGTAACAATATTCTGGTTTGTTTAGTTTATGCTGAGAGTGAATTTGGTTTTTTGTATATCTTAAACAGTCAGAAGTTACTTCACCTATGATGGTCTGGTGGGAAATACATTTTTTTTTTTTTTTTGGTAAAATAAGAAATGGTTATAAAATAATGGCTCTGGCTTTTATAGTCTAGATTGGAAGTTTGTATCATTCTGTTTTCCAGCTGGGTGACTGCCCAGTGCCTCAGCTTCCTTCTCTGTAACAGGAATAACAATGGCTCACGTAGACTTGTTCTGACTATTATGTGATATAATAAATATACCTTAGTAGTCAGAGTGCCCAGCACTCAGTTAGAGCTCCGTAGTTCTTACCTGGAGAATAACTACATGAAGGGACTTCTAGCCCTCTCCCTTCTATTAAACTCCTTACTCCATCTATTCAAATCCAGCATATGGTTCAAAACTGACTCCAAATCCATTCTCTGAAGCCACCTTTTTGGTGTAAATAATTTATTTTGTAATTTTCTTTTTCCAGCCAATCATGGAGTCCTAAAGACTGATCTTATATCATAGCTCTTAAATCCATCCCCTTTCTCCAACCCACTTCCTGTCTTCAATCCTGAAGCCATGCGTTCTCTATGTCGCAGGCAGAGTGATCTTTCCAAAGCGTAAGCCTGCTGGAGTCACTTCCGTCTTAAAACATTTTGGTGTTTCCCCATTATCCCCTCTAACCAGAGGACAATCTTCTCAGTGGGACATATAAAGCCATGTGTGGCCTGAACCTGGTTCACACTGGCAGAAGCATCAGTGCCACGGTTCTTTAAATGTAGCATATTCTCAGTTTCCCAGGACTTTGCACAAGGCTGAAATGTGCTCTCTTTGGCTTCTTGCTAACTCCTACTGTTTCCTCTGAATTTCATTTAGAGATTAAGTTCTCCAGCAAACTCATACTCCCAGGCCTTAACAGGCCCCACTTCTCACCCAAGGCTCATTTAGTATACCTCTTAAGTAATCTCATAGCACATGCCCAACCTTTGCACTGTACTGTAATCCTCTACTTGAAATTTATTTCCACATCAGGATATGAGCTCCTGGAGGGCAGGCCCTGTGTCTTATTCATGCTAGTCTTAGTCACACCCTTCTAAGACCTTGTGTTCATATCTGTATCCCTAGGAACATAAATGAATGAATGAATGAGTAAGGTTTCTTATGTCTTATTTACTATTCTTGTGACTCATTAACAGTTTTTATTGTTATTAAGATTTAAAAAATCTCCCAAATTGGGGAGATTGCTCACTCTGACTTAAAAAAAAAAAACCCCAAATAGTTGCATAGCTCCACATCTCAATTAATGTGGATCTTTGCTCACATATCATCTCAGAAGGGTCTTCTGAGTAAGTAAATAGGACACACAATCAGACCACTGCCAAACACAGCTGTATTTTTCTTGATACACTTATCTACTCTGGACATTATATTCTATATTATTTGTTTGTTTATTCCAGATGTCTGTAAGCTCCATAAAGTGGAGTTTGTTTTATTCACCACTGGGTCGCCAGCTCCCACAATACTCTCTGGTACATGCTAGGTGCTAAATGTTAAGCATTGAATACCAGATTATACGGTCCTTGAGAACAGTAAATTGTGTATATCCACATCATAACCTAAAATGTTATAGCATATAATTGATAAATATATGTACATGTATTTGTTTTAGTCACCTAAAAAAAAGTAACAGGGTGCCTCTTGAGGCAGACAATACCTGTAGATAGCCTTTGAGGGGGGCGGGGGTATTAAAAATTAAGTGAGCACTTCCAACCTGTAAGAAAGGAGACAGACAGTTTCTTTGAATCAGATCCTCTGCTACAAATCACGTGACATTTTCCCTTTAGTTATGTACATGGGGTATAGGAAGGGTTCCCTTGTTTGAAGGGGGAATGACAGTTGAAACAAAAGGCTGCCATTCCCTGGGACCCCTTCATCACACACAAGGTCCCTAGGATGGAGTTAGATTAATTTTCATAAGGAATTTGGAGCTTCTGGAAGAGAGGAACGAAACCACGTCTCTTTATGAGCTGTAATCCAGCACTGGGAGGCAGCGGGGGTGGCGGGGGCTGGGGTGTACTGTGTGCCAAGCTGACTCAGGATGTCCCTGATCTAGACACAGAGGCAGAGAAGAGCAACGGCGCCTCCTGAGGAAACATCATCTGCAAAAAAGGGCAGAGGTGGATGTACCCCAACGTTACAGAAGCTTCCGGATCATTCCTTTATAGGGCCCCTTCTGAATCTCTGAGTGGGTTTCTAGCAACATGGCCACATCGCTGCAATTATTTAACTGCTGACTGTTTAAGACAACGGACTCTTTACACCCAAAATTTCCTCCTCAGACGTCAGCAATATCACTGGAGTGGCTGAAGGCATTTTGGGGATTCAGCGAAGAGGACGTTCAGTTAGGAATACATTTAGTTTGGTTTAAGGGAGATATCTTTATCTGGTTCAAAGTCAATTCTTTTCATTGTGAAGTTTTTGCTCGCTGCCCTGGTGTGGGAGAGACTTATATGAATATTCCTACCACACATTCTTCAGAATCACCTAATTCCAGGATGAAAAGGGTCAGACATCGTGTTGCGAAATGAATATGCCTTACATTACTTGTTACTGGAAGTGTGTGGATAGTTCAGGAGGCAAAAGCTCTTTCTGACTTGGGGAATCTGGAAAACTGTGATAAGACTTAGTTTAAAAGGAAACTATAATATATTTAAAAATTACTGGACAGCAAAACATTCTGGAAGGTATAGAAGGAGAATGCTCCTTTACTAGTCTTTGCTGAAAAAGGAAGTAACTATTTGATTCTGAAGATAAACCAAACAGAAAATGATGTACAGTATGAGTTTAAGGCCTTCACCTGATACTCTACCGTTCCCTGCCTTCCGTCCAAAAAAAATTTTTTTAAATAGAACCTCACGATGGAAGGGGACACAGTATCTAATGTTGCTAGACTCCTGAGGCACAAATGTACTGCATCCCAAGCCTCAGCATGCTAGCACACACAGACTAACATGTTGCTACCCACCCTGTGTAAGAATGATTTGCAAGAATATTCCAATGGTGGGATTCCAGTTGGAGGTAAGTCTATTTTTTCCCTGTAGATGGGAAATTGCAGTACCATAATTGACGGTATGTAGGGAATGAAATTCTAGCCCACACCAAAGAACACTTCTATATGAACACAGATTAAGACTGGAAGAATGAAAGGTACAATAATAGGAAATACAAATGCAATGAAGGGCTTATATGATTCTCTCCTCTTGGTCATTCCCATGTTCTCAAGAACAAACTCCTATATAACTCTAGCACAGTGCTTGAAAGCCTTTTTGAGGGTTTGGAGAGTCATTGGATATGCTGGATATCTTCTGTTTGTTCCTTCAGGTCCTACTCTGTTCCCAGAAGGCTGACCCATAAAGACTACATAAACAAGCTCCTCTGGAGCCAAGAATATACACTGGAGAACAGACAGTCTCGTCAATAAGTGGTCCTGGGAAAACTGGACAGTTACATGTAAAAGAATGAAATTAGAACATTCTCTAACACCATATACAAAAAATAAACTCAAAATGGACCAAAGACCTAAATGTCAGACCGGATACTATAAAACTCCTAGAGAAAAACACAGGCAGGACACTCTGACATAAATTGCAGCAATATCTTTTTGGATCTGTCTCCTAGAGTAATGGAGATAACAATAATAAACAAATGGGACCTAATTAAACTTAAAAGCTTTTGCACAGCAAAGAAAACCATAAACAATACAAAAAGACAACCCACAGAATGAGAGAAAATATTTGCAAACAATGAGACCAACAAGAAATTAATTTCCAAAATACACAAACAGCTCATACAGCTCAATAACAAAAAAACAAACAACCCAATCAAAAAATGGGCAGAAGGCCTAAATAGAAATTTCTCCAAAGAAGACATACAGATGGCCAACAGGCACATGAAAAGATGCTCAGCATCTTTGCTAATTATTAGAGAAATGCAAATGAAAACTACAATGAGGTACCACTTCACTCCGGTCAGAATGGCCATCATCAAAAAGTCTACAAACAATAAATGCTGGAGAGAATGTGGAGAAAAAGGAACCCTCCTACACTGTTCATGGGAATGTAAATTGGTACAGTCACTATGGAGAACAGTATGGAAGTTCCTTAAAAAACTAAAAACAGAGCTACCATATGATCCTGCAATCCCACTCCTGAGCATATATCTGGAGAAAACTATAACCCAAAAAGATACATGCACCCCAATGTTCATTGCAGCACTATTTACAATAGCCAAGACATGGAAACTACCTAAATGTCCATCGACAGATGAATGGATAAAGAAGATGTGGTACATATATACAATGGAATATTAGCCATAAAATAGAATGAAATAATACCATTTGAAGCAACATGGATGGACCTAGAGATGATCATACTAAGTGAACTAAGTCAGACAAAGATGAATATATGCTATTACTTATATGTGGAATCTAAAAAAATGGTACAAAGGAATTTATTGACAAAACAGAAATAGACCCACAGACATGGAAAGCAAACTGATGGTTACCAAAGTGGAAAGGGGGGAGGGTGGGATAAATTAGGAATCTGGGATTAACATATACACACTGCTATATATAAAATAGATAACCAACAAGGACCTACTGTGTAGCACAGGGAACTATACTCAGTATTTTGTAATAACCTATAAGGGAAAAGAATCTGAAAAAAGAATATATATGTGTGTGTGTTTGTATACACATATATATATAAAACTGAATCACTTTGCTGTACACCCGAAACTAACACAACATTGTCAATTAACTGTATTTCAATGAAGAAAATAATATGAATATAAGAATGTATTGTGTTGGCCAAAAAGTTCATTTGGTTTTAAGTAAAACTAAAAGACATTTTTCATTTTCACAGAGCACTTTATTGAACAACATATTCACTAACCGAATGAATGTTTTGACCAACCCAATATTAACAAACAATAAATATATGACATGTGATTATAAAAGTAAAATAATATAAATTTGTATATTTATAAATTTGTAAATTTTCTCAAATTTTTAAATTTTAGTAGGATTAAAAAAAACAAGCTCCTTTGCCCTCTGGGTATTGGTTGTCTTGGTTTATAGAGAGCATCAGCAAGAGATGGCAGGCCAGGAGGAAATGAGCTCAGAATCTTTAATAACCGGATATGCTAAACTAAACATGCTGTCAAGGGTTTTTGTGCTATTTCTCCAGTTGAAGATTTGACGAGTGGAGTCTAATTCCCCTCTCCCCTTTAATCAGAGCTGGCCTAAGTAACTTGCTTGAACAATCGCATGTAGTGGAAGTAACATTTTGAGACTTCTAAGGCTAGGGCATCACAAGGAGCCTTGCAGCCCCTACTACCTAGGTCTCCTGGAGCCCTCACTCTTGGAGCTCTGAGCTGTCTTGTCAGAAGTCGACTACCCTGAGACTTCCCTGCTGGAGGAAGCCATAGGGAGAGATCATGGAGAAAGAGCGAAGCTGGCCATCCCCTAGCTGTTCCAGCCTTCCAAGGCAGAAACGTGAGTGAAGACAACATCTTGGAGGACGTTGCAATCTCAGCAGATATATCATAGAGAAGAATGAAGGAACTCAGCCAACAACCGTACCGAGGCCCCAGATATATGACCCTTGTTGAGCTGTCTCAAACATCTCCAGCTGTTCAAACCACCCCAGCTGAGACTCCAGGCTTTGGTGAAGCAAAAATAATCCATTTCAGCTGTGCCCTGCCAGAGTTAGTGACCCACAATATTGTGAGTACAATACATGATTATTGTTTCACAGCAATAAATAACCAAACACCTGGTAACCTCCCAACTGGGTCAGCCCTGGTTGGCTGTGTCCCTCTGCCAAAATCTCTTCAAGACAGCCCTCTCCAGAGAACTACTCTTGCCTTACCGCCTATGGGAGCTAATGGCTCCCTGCCATTTCTAACTGTACTGTCTTTTGTTATTGACTTTTAGAAATCTTGTCCACCTTTCAAAAATGTCCCTTAATTAAATTCTCCTGAATTACCCAGTTTGAGAATGGCATCTGTTTCCTGTCAGGATCTTAGCTTATATACCAGAGCTGATGTACATATCTCAAGATTTATTAAAGAACAGAGGAGAAAGCTAACAGTCTATGTTAAGGATGTCCAAAATTATGCTTTAGAAAGCCAGAGACAAATTAGCACAAGCATATGTGTGTGTATTCATATCAGGTAATTAGCATGTTACCCTTAACAAAATACTTTAGAATATTTTAGAAGAGACCAGGTTTTTCAGGCCATCCTTTATTTAGGTTTTCTGGATTCAGTGAGTCTTCCCATTGTTGCTTTGTGGGGAAATTGGTCATTTTCTGGCATACTGTCTTATTTTATATTCTTTTATTTATATTATATATATTATATATCTTTAATATATAATTATAGATATAATTATATCTATATATAGATTCTATCAATATAATCTATAGATTCGATATATATATTAGATATATCTAATTAGATAGATATTATATAGTCTATATAGACTACGTAGCTATATAATATTATATTGATAGAATCTATATATGTATGTAATCTATATATAGATATAATTATATCTATAACATATTTATATTATATAGTATATATGTTTTATATTATTTTATATTCTATAAAATATACACTTTCTATATTCCAGGCACTCTGGAACAATATACAAATAATAATTTGTTTAATCCTAATAACCTTATCAACCATGTGCTATTATTATCGCCATTTTACAGATGCAGACACTGGGGTATGTAGAGGTTATATAATTGGTTCAAGGGCTTACTGCTAGTAAGTGGCAGAGCTTACTTGAAGGCACACAGTTCAGCTAGAGGGTGTGCACTCTTTACCACTGTGTTATGCTGTGAAGTCTTGTCAGGAAAGGCTTAGAGAACAGGAGAAATGAGTCACCCTGGTCTGCTGTGTCATTAGGGTCAGTGAGCGCTGGCGCTGCCTATTCTCACAGGTGTCAGAGATGATGGACAGTGAAAAAGAGGAAGAGGTTGGGACCTCCTCAGAGGACAGACGCCGGAGAGGACAAGCGTAGTAGTTATCTGTTGCTGTGTAACAGGGTGCTTCGAAGTGCAGTGGCTTAAAGCAACAATAATAAGTGTTTCTGTCTCATGGTTTCTGTGGGTCAGGAATTCAGATGGGGTACAGCAGGGTCTCTAATCCACTACACCTGGAGTCCCAGGTGGAAGACATGGAGGCCGGGGTGGGAACCACGTGAAGGCTCGTTCACTCCTATGCGGGCCTAGTGGGTCTGTAGCCTGGAATACCCTTCACAGCTCCCTATCCTCCTTCTGATTCCAGGGGTGCTTAGAGGAAATGCTACCCACAAAATGAAATGTGGTTTCACCTGTAGGAGTTCTTATTTTGGAGAACCTGGCTTGCGTCCTTATTTAATTGTTTCAGTCAGGATCTCTGAAGAAAATATAGGGTAAACTCCAACTGATTCAAAGGATTATTTTTAAAACTGTGGGAGTGTTTAAAGAAACCAAAAATAAGGATTATGTAGAACTTCAGAACTAGCAACAGCGGAGAACCATTACCTGTTCCCGGTCTGAAGGAAAGGGAGAAGTGACCAGAACTCTGAGGGTGGCTATTTGTAGAGGGTGTCTGACAAGAGCTGTGGCATTTAGGGAGGGATGCAGGTAACCAAAGACGACCCAGTGGATTAACAGGAACCAAATAAGAGATATGCATAATTTTTTTTCCCTCTGGGTTTGTGGAGTAGGCCATAGTAGATACACGTTTGTGTTCGGTTAGAAAAAATTTTTAAAGATGTCTACCTTTCTCTTTATGTATTTTTGGGAATTTGAAACTATACCAATGTATATATTCTTTACTCTTGCCCGTCACTAAAACAAACAAATAATCTTGCAATACTATAAGATTAAAGGATTTGTATTTATACGCTTCATTTCCTTTGAAGGTTAACTTCTTTAATTGGGACACTCCAGCAACAGGCCTTTTCCAGAAGTTGCTTAACCTTTATGGAGGGCCTACTTTATGTCAAACATTGCTCCATGATTTTACACAGTTCATCTCATTTAAATCTTCCCAAAATTCAGTGAGGTAGTTTTTCTTTCTTTTTTATAAATGAGGAGATAGCTTTATAAGGCTCAGGAATTTTTCCTAGCTGGTTATAGGAGATGAGTCTCTAACCACATTATTGGGTTTATAAGCATCAATTATGATCACATTTGAATCAAATGGCAAGTGAAGCAAGAATATTAGTCAGATGCTTGAATATAGCTAGTCTAGGAACACAGTCAAGATTTAATATAAATGGAAAATGTAATATAACAAGGGTTTGCATAGCTCCGATTTTGTTCTAATTAATCCCTCACTCCAAACAAATCGTTTTATCAGATAGCCCAGCATATTCGCCTTAAACTCTATCTCCTCCACCAAATTCATGAACTACATATGTGCCAATAATATATGAAAGATGTGTAAAAAGTACCTTGAGTAAGGATAGTGCTTGTTAAAGTCTGGCTGAATAACACATTAGAAAAAAACATAATCTGAAATGAACAGTAACAAATGCGGGAGGCAAATAAAATATCTGATACTATTTCCAAAGTTATAGCCTGACATAAAAAGCAGCAGCCACAGAGTGACCAAGCTGGTATATAATTCTTTTTTGCAAAGAGGCTGAAAACACACCATGAATTTGAAAGACAGGATTGCAAAAATCTCCTGACCGAAAATTCTAAAGCTGCAGAATAAAAATTCTGTATATATGGAAGAGTATTGCTCCCTCAATTTTTTTATTTGCAACTATTTTCTCCCATTCTGAGGGTTGCCTTTTAGTCTTGTTTATGGTTTCTTTCGCTGTGCAAAAGCTTTTAAGTTTTATGAGGTCCCATTTGTTTATTCTTGATTTTATTTCCGTGATTCTAGGAGGTGGGTCAGAAAGGATCTTGCTTTGATGGATGTCATAGAGTGTTCTGCCTATGTTTTCCTCCAGGAGTTTGATAGTGTCTGGCCTTCCATGTAGGTCTTTAATCCATTTGGAGTTTCTTTTTGTGTATGGTGTTAGGAAGTGTTCTAATTTCATTCTTTTAAATGTTGCTGTCCAATTTTCCCAGCACCACTTATTGAAGAGGCTGTCTTTTTTCCATTGTATATTCGTGCCTCCTTTGTCAAAGATAAGCTGCCCATATATGCTTGGGTTTACCTCTGAGTTCTTTATTCTGTTCTATTGATCTCACTTTCTATTTTTGTGCCAGTACCATACTGTCTGGATCATGGTGGCCTTGTAGTATAGTTTGAAGTCAGGAAGCCTAATTCCACCAACTCCGTCTTTCCTTCTCAAGATTGCTTTGACTATTCGGGGTCTTTTGTGTTTCCATACAAATCGTAAGATTTCTTGTTCTAGTTCTGTGAAAAATGCCGTTGGTAATTTGATCGGGATTGCGTTGAATCTGTACATTGTTTTGGGTAAGATAGTCATTTTCACAATATTGATTCTTCCAATCCAAGAACATGGTATGTCCCTCCATCTGTTTGTGTCGTCTTTGATTTCTTTCATCAGTGTCTTATAGTTTTCTGCATACAGATCTTTTGCCTCCTTAGGCAGATTTATTCCTAGGTATTTTATTCTTTTGGTTGCAATGGTAAATGGGAGAGTTTCCTTAATTTCTCTTTCTGCTCTTCCATTGTTAGTGTATAGGAATGCAAGAGATTTCTGTGCATTCATTTTGTATCCTGCTACTTTACTAAATTCATCTATCAGTGCTAGCAGTTTTCTGGTAGCATCTTTAGGGTTTTCTATATATAATATCATGTCATCTGCAAAGAGTGACAATTTGACTTCTTCTTTTCCAATTTGGATTCCTTTTATTTCTTTGTCTTCTCTGATTGCTGTGGCTCAAACTTCTAAAACTATGTTGAATCTTCTCCCTTTTTTTCCTGATGAGTCTGGCTAATGGTTTATCAATTTTTTTATCTTCTCAAAGAACCAGCTTTGGTTTTATTGATCTTTGATGTTGTTTCCTTCATTTCTTTTGCATTTATTTCTGATATGATCTATATGATTTCTTTCCTTCTGCTCACTTTGGGGTTTTTTTGTTCTTTCTGTAATTGTTTTAGGTGTTAAGGTTAGGTTGTTTATTTGATATTTTTCTTGTTGCTTGAGGTAGGACTGTATTGCTATCAACTTCCCTTTTAGAACTGTTTTTGCTGCATCCCATAGATTTTGGGTTGTTGTGTTTTCATTGTCATTTTTTCCTAGGTATTTTTTGATTTCCTCTTTGATTTCTTTAGTGATTTCTTGGTTGTTTAATAGCATATTGTTTAGTCGCCATTTGTTTGTATTTTTTCCAGTTTTTTTCCTGTAATTGATATGTAGTCTCATGTCATTGTGGTCAGAGAAAATGCTTGATACGATTTCAATTTTTTTGAATTTACTGAGGCTTGATTTGTGACCCAAGATGTGATGTATCCTAGAAAATTTTCCATGTGCACTTGAGAAGAAAGTGTATTCTGTAGTTTTGGGATGGAATGTCCTATAAATATTCATTAAGTCGAGATGGCCTAATGTGTCATTTAAAGGTTGCATGTCCTTATTTATTTTCTGTTTGGATGATCTGTCCATTGATGTAAGTGGGGTGTTCAAGTCTGCTCCTATTATTCTGTTACTGTCGATTTCCCCTTTTATGGCTGTTAGCATTTGCCTTATGTATTGAGGTGCTCCTATGTTGGGTGCATAGATATTTACAGTTGTTCTATGTTCTTCTTGGATGGATCCCTTGATCATTCTGTAGTGTCCTTCCTTGTCTCTTGTAATAGTCTTTACTTTAAAGTCTAATGTGTCTGATATGAGTATTGCTACTCGAGCTTTCTTTTGACTTCCATTTGCATGGAATATCTTTTTCCATCCCTTTACTTTCAGTCTATATATGTCCCTTGGTCTGAAGTGGGTTTCTTGTAGGCAGCATATGTAAGGGTCTTGTTTTTGTATCCATTCAGCCAGTTTATGTCTTTTGGTTGGAGCATTTAATCCATGTACAATTAATGTGATGATTGACATGTACGTTCCTGTTCCCATTTTGTTCATTGTTTTGGGTTTGTTTTTGTAGATCTGTTCCTTCTCTTGTATTTCCTGCTTCGAAAAGTTCCTTTAGCAATTGTTGTAAGGCTGGTTTGGTGGTGCTGAATTCTCTTAGCTGTTGCTTGTCTGTAAAGCTTTTGATTTCTCCATGGAATCTGAATGAGATTCTTGCTGGGTAGAGTATTCTTGCCTGTAGGTTTTTCTCTCTCAGGACTTTCAATATATCCTGCCACTCCCTTCTGGCCTGCAGAGTTTCTGCAGAAACACAAGCTGTTATCCTTTTGCGTTTTCCCTTATATGTTATTTGTTGCTTTTCTCTTGCTGCTTTTAATATTTTTTCTTTGTGTTTAATTTTCATTAGTTTGATTAATATGTGCCTGACTGTATTTCTCCTTGGGTTTATTCTATATGGGACACTCTGCACTTCTTGGACTTGATGAATTATTTCCTTTCCCATGTTGGGGAGGTTTTCCACTATAACCTCTTCAAATATTTTCTCAGACCATTTCTTTGTTTTTCTTCTGGGATGCCTATGATTTGAATGTTGGTTGGCTTAATGTTGTCACTAAGGTCTCTGAGACTGTCTTCCATTCTTTTTTCTTTTTCCTGCTCTGTGGCAGTTATTTCCGCCTTTCTATCTTCCAACTCACTGATTCATTCTTCTGCCTCAGTTATTCTGCTGTTTGTAGCATCTAGAGTATTTATAATTTCGGTTATTTTGTTATCTACTACTGTTTGTTTATTCTTTAGTTCTTCTGAGTCCTTATTAACTGTTTCTTGTATTTTCTCTATTTTGTTATCGAGATTTTGGATCATCTTTACTATCATTACTCTGAATTCTTTTCCAGGCAATTTTCCTATTTCCTCTTCATTTATTTGGTCTTGTGTATTTTCACCTTGTTCCTTCATCTGTGACATATTTTTTTGTCACCTCATTTTTCCCCCACTTTGGATGGGTGGGATTGTGTTCCTCTCCCACTGGGTGTTTGGTCTGAGGTTTCAAGCACTGGAGTTTGTAGGCTGTTGAGTATAGCTGGGTCTTCGTGTTGAGTTGAGAACCTCTGGGAGACCTCAGTCAGATGAATATTCCCTGCGAACTGGGTTTCCCTGCTAGTCCAATGTTTTGGACTCAGAGCTCCCATCTCAGGAGCTCAGACCTGACCCTGGGCTTGTGAATCAAGATCCCACAAGCCATGTGGAGCAGGAAAATGAAAACAATTAAAAAAAAAGGTAGGAGAATAGCAGAACAATAGCAAGATAAAAAATACAATAATAGGAAACTAACAGATGTGTTAGAAAAAATTTTTAAAAAAATGGAGCAACAGCTGGAAGGTAAAACAACTGCAATTGCCTAAGTGAGGAGGTGGAAAGAAAAAAAAAGAAAAAAAAAAGCCAGAAAAGGCCTTGGCTGTGGGGGTGGGGCTTAGACAAGGGATGGTGGGGCGGAGGGGGTGGAGTTAGGCAGTGGGCAGGGCCTACACTTCGAAAAGGCCTTGGGGTGGTGGGGAATGGGGCTTAGGCCCAATGAGGCAGAGGGGCCCAGGAATGCCTCTGGTCCTGCGGGCAAAGGAACAGGTCAAGGTACCCAGTGGGCTCCCTGGGCCCGAGTTGGTGGGAGAAATGCTAGGCACCTCCCCTAGTTCTCCAATCTTGGAGGGTCGCTCCCCCTTGGGTTCTCTTCTTCCTCACCCCCTCTCTTCTATTCCCCTAGGACCCTCACAGCTGCAGGGGGCACTGAAAGGCAGGAGACCAGACTCTGATGCCCAACAGGCTTCTCAGGGCCAACTGGGCTAGGGTAACACCTGCGGCACTTCCCCAGATCTCCCAGTCTCCTAAGGTTCCTGTCTGCCTCTCTTCCTCTCCCCCACCCCCCACTCTCCTAGGTCCCAAGCAGCTGGAGGGGGCCTGGAGTGTGAAAGACCAGGTCTGTGAGCCTAGCAGGCTTCCCAGAGCTAGCAGGCAGGGGAAATACCTTCTCCGCCTCCCTTGATCCTCCAATCCCAGAAGGCCCCCTCCCCTGCCTGCCTCTGCTCTTCTTCCCTGCCTTCCTTCTACACCCCTAGGACCAGTGAGACCAAGAGGGGCCCCTGGAGGACCGAAGACCAGGCCTGGGGGCGCACCAGGCCTCCCGGTGCCAAGTGGGTAGGGAGATTTCCCGCAGTGTCTACCCCTGATCCTCTGGTCCTGCAAGGTCCCCCCCCCACTGCTGTCTGCCTCTCTTCCTCTTCTCCTCTCCTCCCTCCCTCCCAGGCTTGTACGACCCACTCAGCCAGAGAGACCGAGGGACCAGACTCAGGAGCCCAGCAGGCTTCTTGGGCCAGTGGGCAGCGGAAATGCCTTCCACTCCTCCCCTGATCCTCTGATCCCAGAGCATCCCTCCCCTCTTCTGTCGCTCTTCTTTTCCCCCCACCGCTTCCCTCCTGTACTTCTAGGATCAACGGCCTGGAGGAGCCTTGGAAGGTGGAGGACCCGCCCAGAAGAAATACCCAGCGGTGCCTCCCCTATTCTTCTGACCTGGAGAGATCCCTTCCCACCCCCACTGTCTGCCTCGCCACCCCCCCACACCCCCAGGATCCTCGTGCCGGAGGGGGGCCTGCAGAGTAAAGGACCAAGCCTGGGAGCCCAGTCGGCCTCCCTGGCCAAGAGGGCAGGCAAAGTGCCCTCTCGCCTCCCCATCCCCCAACCCCAAGGCCCCCACCCCACCTGTCCGCCTCTCCACCTCCTCACCCCTCCTCCCTCCTTCGCACACCCCCAGGACCCAGGGAGCCCAGCGGGGGCCTTGGAGGGTGGAGGACCCTGCTGGGGGTCCCAGCAGGCCCTCCAGCTGGGGAGCTCAGCAGGCCTCCTGGCCTCCTGGGTGGGAGAAACCCAGTTGCAGTTTCCTGATCTCCCCAGCCCTCAACGGTCCCTCCAGACCTCCCCCAGCCACCCCCCAGGGGCGCTGGTCCAGTGTGGCTTCCCCTTCCCCGCCCCCCTGACTTGCCCCAGGTCCTACCTGGTTGCTGCGGGGTTCCCGCAGTCTGCTTGGGTCTCAGGTCCCCCGCTGGCATCTGGCAACTGATCTATTTGTGGGGAGATGTGATCTCTGAGTCTTCCCAGGCTGTCATCTTGACTCCGCCCCCTTCATTAATATTTAAATAAACTATTAATTAACATTATATCATTATGAACTCAGGATCAATGAACAAGTGTAGGATTAGGACTTCCTTTATACTTTTACAACATTCCTTGAGGCCTTTAGATTTCCTCCTTTGATTTCCCTACCCCTTGTCTTCCCACTCTATTACAGGAGATTGAATATGGTTCCCTGTGTTATACAGTAAGACCTTGTTGTTTATCTATTTCATATATAGTAGTTTGTATCTGCTAATCCCAAACTCCTAATTTATCTCTTCCCCACCCACTTTCCCCTTTGCTAACCACAAATTTGTTTTCTATGTCTATGAGTCTGTCTCTGTTTTGTAAATAGGTTCATTTGTATCCTATTTTAGATGCCACACGTAAGTAACATCATATGGTGTTTATCTTCCTCTTCCTGACTTATTTCCCTTAGTATGATAATCTCCAGGTCCATCCATGTTGCTTCCAATGGCATTATTTCATTCTTTATCATGGCCCCGTAAGTATTCTATTGTATACATGTAGCAGATCTTTATGTGCTCCTCTGTAGATGGACATTAGGTTGCTCACATGTCTTGGCTACTGTAGATAGTGCTGCTGTGAACATTGGGGTGCGTGTATCTTTTCAAATTGCAGTTTTTTCTGGATAGAGGCCCCAGACTGGGATTGCTGGGTCACATGGCAACTCTATTTTGAGTTTTTTTAAGAAACCTCCATACTGTTTTCTAAAATAGCTGCACCAATTTACATTCCTACCTCCAGTGTAGGAGGGTTCCCTTTTCTCCAGGCCCTCTCCAGCATTTCTTATTTGTAGCCTTTTTCTCTTTTTTTTTAAACCTTGAAGATCACCGTTTTTAAAATTTATTTATTTATTTATTTATTTATTTATTTATTTATTTATTTATTTATTGGCTGCATTGGGTCTTTGTTGCTGGGCCCGGGCTTTCTCTAGTTGTGATGAGCAGGGGCTGCTCTTCGTTGTGGTGCGCAGGCTTCTCAGTGCAGTGGCTTCTCTTGCTGCGGAGCTCAGGCTCTAGGCTGGCAGGCTTCAGTAGTTGCAGGGTGCAGACTCAGTAGTTGGGGCGCACGGGCTCAGTTGCTCTGCGGCATGTAGGATCTTCCTGGACCAGGGATTGAACCCGTGTCCCCTGCATTGGCAGGTGGGTTCTTAACCACTGCGCCACCAGGGAAGCCCTGTCGACTTTTTAATGATGGCCATTCTGAGTGTTGTGAGGTGCTACCTCATTGTATTTTTGATTTGCATTTCTCTAATAATTAGTGATATTGAGCATCTTTTCATGTGCCTGTTGGCCATCCGAATATCTCCTTTGGAGAAATGTCTATTTAGGTACATGGACACATCTTTATCCTCCAGAGTTCATAGTTCACATGAGGGGTTATTCCTGGTATTATACATTCTGTGTGTTTAGATGAATATATAATGATATGTATCCACCATTGTAGTATCATACAGGGTGTTTTCACTACCCTAAAAACCCTCTGTGTTCTGCCTCCCTGCAATACTGTCAACGACTGATTTTTTTATGTCTCCATGGTTTTGCCTTTTCCAGAATTCAGGTGGTTGGGAGGGATCATCCAGTGTGCAGGCCGCCCTTTCAGACTGGCTTCTTTCACTTAGTAGTATGTGTTTAAGTTTCTTCCATGTCTTTTCATGAATTGGTAACTCATTTTTAGCACTGAATAATATTCCATTGTCTGTTTATACCACAGTGTATTTATCCATTCACTTTCTAAAGGACATCTTGAATGCGTCCAAGTTTTGGCAGTTATAAATAAAGTTCCCGTAAGTTTCCGTGTTCAGGTTTTCATGTGGACATAGATGTCAGCATTTGAGTACATGCCAAGAACAGTGATTCCTGGATTGTGTGAGATGAGTATGTTTAGTTTTGTAGGAAACTGCCAGACTGTTTTCCAAAGTGGCTGCATCATTTTGCATTCCCACTAGTAGTGTATGAATTTGCGTTGCTTTGCATCCTCTCCAGTATTTGCTGTTGTCAGTGTTTTGGATTTTGGCCATCCTAAAAGGTGTGTGGTGGTATCTCATTGTTGTAATTCTCAATTCCTGGGACTTCCCTGGTGGCACAGTGGTTAAGAGTCTGCCTGCCAATGCAAGGGACATGGGTTTGATCCCTGGTCCAGGAAGATCCCACATGCCACGGGGCAACTAAGCCCATGTGCCACAACCACTGAGCCTGCACTCTAGAGCCCGCCAGCCACAACTACTGAGCCCATGTGCCGCAAGTACTGAAGCACCTAGGGCCAGTGCTCAGCAACAAGAGAAGCCACTGAAATAAGAAGCCTGTGCACCACAACAAAGAGTAGCCCACCCTTGCTACAGCTAGAGAAAGCCCTCGCAGCAACGAAGACCCAATGCAGCCAAGAACAAATAAATAAATAAATTTATAAAAAAATCTCAATTCCCTAATGACATGTGATATTGAACACCTTTTCATATGTTTCCTTGCCGTGTGTATATCTTCTTTAGTGAGGTGTCTGTTAAGACCTTTTGCCCATTTTTAAAAATTAGACTCTCCATTTTCTTATTGCTGTTTTAAGAATTCTTTGTAAATGTTGAATGAGAGTCCTTTATCAGATCTGCCTTTTGCAGATATTTTCTCGTAACCTGTGGCTTGTCTTTCCCTTCTCTTGACATTGTCTTTTGCAGAGCAGAAGTTTTGAATTGTCATGAAGTCCAGTTTACCAATTATTTCTTTCCTGGATTGTACTTTGGTGTTGTATTTAAAATATCCTCATCATACTTGTCACCTAGATTTTCTTCTGTGTTATCTTCTGGGAGTTCTGTGGTTTTGCATTTTAGTGTGATCCATTTGAGTTACTGTTTGTGGAAGGTGTAAAGTCTGTGTCTAGATTCATTTTTTTTTCGCGTGTGGATGTCCAATTATTCCAGCATCATTTGTTGAAAAGACTATCCTTGTTCTACTGTTCTTTGCTGCCTTTGTCAAAGATTAATTGTCTATGTTTGTGTAAGTATTTCTAGGCTCTGTATTCTGTTTCATACATTTATTTTGTTATTCTTTTATGAATATCATCCTGTCTTGATCACTGCAGCTTTATAGTAAGTTTTGAAGTCAGGTGGAGTCAGTCCTCAGACTTGCTTTTCTTTACTTACAAGTCTGTTCCTAGTTGCTCCAAACCTGTACAACTCCTTTATTTCAGTGGGTTCATGCATGTCTATGTTTTAATCCTTCCTGCTCTTACGAAGCCTATCCTGACCACCTTATCAGTCACTTCACTTTCTTTGTTTATTTAATAATTTATATTGAAATTTGTAGCTAGTCATCTTTTCTTTTTTTTTAAATTTTATTTATGTATTTATTATTTTTGGGGGGTACACCAAGTTCAATCATCTGTTTTTATACACATATCCCCGTATTCCCTCCCTCCCTTGACTCCCCACCCACCCTCCCTCGAGTCCCCCCCACCCTCCCTGTCCCAGTCCTCTAAGGCATCTTCCATCCTCGAGTTGAACTCCCTTTGTTATACAACAGCTTCCCACTGGTTATCTACTTTACACTTGGTAATATATATATGTCTGTGCTACTCTCTTGCTTCGTCTCAGCTTCCCCTTCACCTCCGGGCCCCTCCCAAGCCTCGAGTTCTCCAGTCCATTCTCTGCACCTGCGTCCTTGTTCTTGTCCCTGAGATCATCAGTACCATTTTTAGATTCCGTATATGTGAGTTAGCATACAATATTTGTCTTTCTCTTTCGGACTGACTTCACTCTGTATGACAGACTCTAGGTCTATCCACCTCATTACATAGAGCTCCATCTCATCCCTTTTTATAGCTGAGTAATCTTCCATTGTATATATATGCCACATCTTCTTTATCCATTCATTTGTTGATGGGCATTTAGGTTGCTTCCATGTCCTGGCTATTGTAAATAGTGCTGCAATAAACATTATGGTACATGTTTCTTTTGGGATTATGGTTTTCTTTGGGTATGTGCTCAGTAGTGGGATTACTAGATCATATGGTAGTTCTAGTTGTAGTTTTTTAAAGAACCTCCGAATTGTTTTCCATAGTGGTTGTACCAACTTACAATCCCACCAATAGTGCAGGAGAGTTCCCTTTTCTCCACACCCTCTCCAACATTTGTTGTTTCCAGATTTTGTGATGATGGCCATTCTGATCGGCGTGAGGTGACACCTCATTGTGGCTTTGACTTGCATTTCTCTAATGATTAGTGATGTTGAGCATCTTTTCATGTGTTTGTTGGCCATCTGTTTGTCTTCTTTGGAGAAATGTCTATTTAGGTCTTCCGCCCATTTGTGGATTGGGTTATTTGCTTTTTTGGTATGAAGCTGCATGAGCTGCTTGTATATTTTGGAGGTTAATCCTTTGTCCGTTGTTTCATAGGCAACTATTTTTTTCCCATTCTGAGGGTTGCCTTTTAGTCTTGTTTATGGTTTCTTTCGCTGTGCAAAAGCTTTTAAGTTTTATGAGGTCCCATTTGTTTATTCTTGATTTTATTTCCATGATTCTAGGAGGTGGGTCAGAAAGGACCTTACTTTGATGGATGTCATAGAGTGTTCTGCCTATGTTTTCCTCGAGGAGTTTGATAGTGTCTGGCCTTCCATGTAGGTCTTTAATCCATTTGGAGTTTCTTTTTGTGTATGGTGTTAGGAAGTGTTCTAAGTTCATTCTTTTACATGTTGCTGTCCAATTTTCCCAGCACCACTTATTGAAGAGGCTGTCTTTTTTCCATTGTATATTCGTGCCTCCTTTGTCAAAGATAAGCTGCCCATATATGCTTGGGTTTACCTCTGAGTTCTTTATTCTGTTCTATTGATCTCACTTTCTATTTTTGTGCCAGTACCATACTGTCTGGATCATGGTGGCCTTGTAGTATAGTTTGAAGTCAGGAAGCCTAATTCCACCAACTCCGTCTTTCCTTCTCAAGATTGCTTTGGCTATTCGGGGTCTTTTGTGTTTCCCTACAAATCGTAAGATTTCTTGTTCTAGTTCTGTGAAAAATGCCGTTGGTAATTTGATCGGGATTGCGTTGAATCTGCAAATTGTTTTGGGTAAGATAGTCATTTTCACAATATTGATTCTTCCAATCCAAGAACATGGTATGTCCCTCCATCTGTTTGTGTCGTCTTTGATTTCTTTTATCAGTGTCTTAAAGTTTTCTGCATACAGATCTTTTGCCTCCTTAGGCAGATTTACTCCTAGGTATTTTCTTCTTTTGGTTGCAATGGTAAATGGGAGAGTTTCCTTAATTTCTCTTTCTGCTCTTTCGTTGTTAGTGTATAGGAATGCAAGAGATTTCTGTGCATTCATTTTGTATCCTGCTACTTTACTAAATTCATCTATCAGTGCTAGCAGTTTTCTGGTAGCATCTTTAGGGTTTTCTATATATAATATCATGTCATCTGCAAAGAGTGACAATTTGACTTCTTCTTTTCCAATTTGGATTCCTTTTATTTCTTTGTCTTCTCTGATTGCTGTGGCTCAAACTTCTAAAACTATGTTGAATCTTCGCCCTTTTTTTCCTGATGAGACTGGCTAATGGTTTATCAATTTTGTTATCTTCTCAAAGAACCAGCTTTTAGTTTTATTGATCTTTGATGTTGTTTCCTTCATTTCTTTTGCATTTATTTCTGATATGATCTTTCTGATTTCTTTCCTTCTGCTCACTTTGGGGTTTTTTTGTTCTTTCTGTAATTGTTTTAGGTGTTAAGGTTAGGTTGTTTATTTGATATTTTTCTTCTTTCTTGAGCTAGGACTGTATTGCTATCAACTTCCCTCTTAGAACTGCTTTTGCTGCATCCCATAGATTTTGGGTTGTTGTGTTTTCATTGTCATTTGTTTCTAGGTATTTTTTGATTTCCTCTTTGATTTCTTGAGTGATTTCTTGGTTGTTTAATAGCATATTGTTTAGTCGCCATGTGTTTGTATTTTTTCCAGTTTGTTTCCAGTAATTGATATGTAGTCTCATGTCATTGTGGTCAGAGAAAATGCTTGATACGATTTCAATTTTTTTGAATTTACTGAGGCTTGATTTGTGACCCAAGATGTGATCTCTCCTAGAAAATTTTCCATGTGCACTTGAGAAGAAAGTGTATTCTGTCGTTTTGGGATGGAATGTCCTATAAATATTCATTAAGTCGAGATGGCCTAATGTGTCATGTAAAGGTTGCATGTCCTTATTTATTTTCTGCTTGGATGATCTGTCCATTGATGTAAGTGGGGTGTTCAAGTCTCGTCCTATTATTCTGTTACTGTCGATTTCCCCTTTTATGGCTGTTAGCATTTGCCTTATGTATTGAGGTGCTCCTATGTTGGGTGCATAGATATTTACAGTTGTTCTATGTTCTTCTTGGGTGGATCCCTTGATCATTCTGTAGTGTCCTTCCTTGTCTCTTGTAATAGTCTTTACTTTAAAGTCTAATGTGTCTGATATGAGTATTGCTACTCCAGCTTTCTTTTGACTTCCATTTGCGTGGAATATCTTTTTCCATCCCTTTACTTTCAGTCTATATATGTCCCTTGGTCTGAAGTGGGTTTCTTGTAGGCAGCATATGTAAGGGTCTTGTTTTTGTATCCATTCAGCCAGTTTATGTCTTTTGGTTGGAGCATTTAATCCATGTACAATTCATGTGATGATTGACATGTATGTTCCTATTACCATTTTGTTCATTGTTTTGGGTTTGTTTTTGTAGATCTGTTCCTTCTCTTGTATTTCCTGCTTCGAAAAGTTCCTTTAGCAATTGTTGTAAGGCTGGTTTGGTGGTGCTGAATTCTCTTAGCTGTTGCTTGTCTGTAAAGCTTTTGATTTCTCCATGGAATCTGAATGAGATTCTTGCTGGGTAGAGTATGCTTGCCTGTAGGTTTTTCTCTCTCAGGACTTTCAATATATCCTGCCACTCCCTTCTGGCCTGCAGAGTTTCTGCAGAAACATAAGCTGTTATCCTTTTGCGTTATTTGTTGCTTTTCTCTTGCTGCTTTTAATATGTTTTCTTTGTGTTTAATTTTCATTAGTTTGGTTAATATGTGCCTCAGTGTATTTCTCCTTGGGTTTATTCTAGATGGGACTCTCTGCACTTCTTGGACTTGATGAATTATTTCCTTTCCCATGTTGGGGAAGTTTTCCACTATAACCTCTTCAAATATTTTCTCAGACCCTTTCGTTGTTTTTCTTCTGGGATGCCTATGATTCGAATGTTGGTGGGCTTAATGTTATCACCAAGGTCTCTGAGACTGTCTTCCATTCTTTTTATTCTTTTTTCTTTTTCCTGCTCTGTGGCAGTTATTCCCCCCATTCTATCTTCCAACTCACTTGTTCATTCTTCTGCCTCAGTTATTCTGCTGTTTGTAGCATCTAGAGTATTTGTAATTTCGGTTATTTTGTTATCTATTACTGTTTGTTTGTTCTTTAGTTCTTCTGAGTCCTTATTAACTGTTTCTTGTATTTTCTCTATTTTGTTATCGAGATTTTGGATCATCTTTACTATCATTACTCTGAATGCTTTTTCAGGCAATTTTCCTATTTCCTCTTCATTTATTTGGTCTTGTGTATTTTCACCTTGTTCCTTCATCTGTGACATATTTTTTTGTCATCTCATTTTTCCCCCACTTTGGATGGGTGGGATTGTGTTCCTCTCCCACTGGGTGTTTGGTCTGAGGTTTCAAGCACTGGAGTTTGTAGGCTGTTGAGTATAGCTGGGTCTTCGTGTTGAGTTGAGAACCTCTGGGAGACCTCACTCAGATGAATATTCCCTGCGAACTGGGTTTCCCTGCTAGTCCAAAGTTTTGGACTCAGAGCTCCCACCTCAGGAGCTCAGACCTGACCCTGGGCTTGTGAATCAAGATCCCACAAGCCATGTGGAGCAGGAAAATGAAAACAATTTAAAAAAAGGTAGGAGAAGAGCAGAGCAATAGCAAGATAAAAAATACGGTAATAGGAAACTAACAGATGTGTTAGAAAAATTTAAAAAACAATGGAGCAACAGCTGGAAGGTAAAACAACTGCAATTGCCTAAGTGAGGAGGTGGAAAGAAAATAAAAGAAAACAAAAAGCCAGAAAAGGCCTTGGCTGTGGGGGTGGGTCTTAGACAAGGGATGGCGGGGTGGGGGGAGGGTGATTTCAGCAGTGGGCAGGGCCTACACTGCGAAAAGGCCTTGGGGGTGGTGGGGAATGGGGCTTAGGCCCAATGAGGCAGAGGGGCCCAGGAATGCCTCTGGTCCTGCGGGCAAAGGACCAGGTCAAGGTACCCAGTGAGCTCCCTGGGCCCGAGTTGGTGGGAGAAATGCTAGGCACCTCCCCTAGTTCTCCAATCTTGGAGGGTCGCTCCCCCTTGGGTTCTCTTCTTCCTCACCCCCTCTCTTCTATTCCCCCAGGACCCTCACAGCTGCAGGGGGCACTGAAAGGCAGGAGACCAGACTCTGATGCCCAACAGGCTTCTCAGGGCCAACTGGGCTAGGGTAATGCCTGCGGCACTTCCCCAGATCTCCCAGTCTCCTTAGGTTCCTGTCTGCCTCTCTTCCTCTCCCCCACCCCCACTCTCCTAGGTCCCAAGCAGCTGGAGGGGGCCTGGAGTGTGAAAGCCCAGGTCTGTGAGCCTAGCAGGCTTCCCAGAGCTAGTAGGCAGGGGAAATACCTTCTCCGCCTCCCTTGATCCTCCAATCCCAGAAGGCCCCCTCCCCTGCCTGCCTCTGCTCTTCTTCCCTGCTTTCCTTCTACACCCCTAGGACCAGTGAGACCAAGAGGGGCCCCTGGAGGACTGAAGACCAGGCCTGGGGGCACAACAGGCCTCCCGGTGCCAAGTGGGTAGGGAGATTTCCCGCAGTGTCTACCCCTGATCCTCTGGTCCTGCAAGGTCCCCCCCGCCACTGCTGTCTGCCTCTCTTCCTCTTCTCCTCTCCTCCCTCCCTCCCAGGCTTGTACGACCCACTCAGCCAGAGAGACCGAGGGACCAGACTCAGGAGCCCAGCAGGCTTCTTGGGCCAGTGGGCAGCGGAAATGCCTTCCACTCCTCCCCTGATCCTCTGATCCCAGAGCATCCCTCCCCTCTTCTGTCGCTCTTCTTTTCCCCCGACTGCTTCCCTCCTGTACTTCTAGGATCAAAGGCCTGTAGGAGCCTTGGAAGGTGGAGGACCCGCCCAGAAGAAATACCCAGCGGTGCCTCCCCTATTCTTCTGACCTGGAGAGATCCCTTCCCACCCCCACTGTCTGCCTCGCCACCCCCCCACACCCCCAGGATCCTCGTGCCGGAGGGGGGCCTGGAGAGTAAAGGACCAAGCCTGGGAGCCCAGGTGGCCTCCCTGGCCAAGAGGGCAGGCAAAGTGCCCTCTCGCCTCCCCATCCCCCAATCTCAAGGCCCCCACCCCACCTGTCCACCTCTCCACCTCCTCACTCCTCCTCCCTCCTTCACACACCCCCAGGACCCAGGCAGCCCAGCGGGGACCTTGGAGGGTGGATGACCCTGCTGGGGGGCCCAGCAGGCCCTCCAGCTGGGGAGCTCAGCAGGCCTCCTGGCCTCCTGGGTGGGAGAAACCCAGTTGCAGTTTCCTGATCTCCCCAGCCCTCAACGGTCCCTCCAGACCTCCCCCAGCCACCCCCCAGGGGCGCTGGTCCAGTGTGGCTTCCCCTTCCCCGCCCCCCTGACTTGCCCCAGGTCCTACCTGGTTGCTGCGGGGTTCCCGCAGTCTGCTTGGGTCTCAGGTCCCCCGCTGGCACCTGGCAACTGATCTATTTGTGGGGAGATGTGATCTCTGCGTCTTCCCAGGCTGTCATCTTGACTCCGCCCCCTTCATTAATATGTAAATAAAATATTAATTAACATTATATCATTATGAACTCAGGATCAATGAACAAGTGTAGGATTAGGACTTCCTTTATACTTTTACAACATTCCTTGAGGCCTTTAGATTTCCTCCTTTGATTTCCCTACCCCTTGTCTTCCCACTCTATTACAGGAGATTGAATATGGTTCCCTGTGTTATACAGTAAGACCTTGTTGTTTATCTATTTCATATATAGTAGTTTGTATCTGCTAATCCCAAACTCCTAATTTATCTCTTCCCCACCCACTTTCCCCTTTGCTAACCACAAATTTGTTTTCTATGTCTATGAGTCTGTCTCTGTTTTGTAAATAGGTTCATTTGTATCCTATTTTAGATGCCACACGTAAGTAACGTCATATGGTGTTTATCTTCCTCTTCCTGACTTATTTCCCTTAGTATGATAATCTCCAGGTCCATCCATGTTGCTTCCAATGGCATTATTTCATTCTTTTTCATGGCCCCGTAAGTATTCTATTGTATACATGTAGCAGATCTTTATGTGCTCCTCTGTAGATGGACATTAGGTTGCTCACATGTCTTGGCTACTGTAGATAGTGCTGCTGTGAACATTGGGGTGCGTGTATCTTTTCAAATTGCAGTTTTCTCTGGATAGAGGCCCCAGACTGGGATTGCTGGGTCACATGGCAACTCTATTTTGAGTTTTTTTAAGAAACCTGCATACTGTTTTCTAAAATAGCTGCACCAATTTACATTCCTACCTCCAGTGTAGGAGGGTTCCCTTTTCTCCAGGCCTTCTGCAGCATTTCTTATTTGTAGCCTTTTTCTCTTTTTTTTTAAACCTTGAAGATCACCGTTTTTAAAATTTATTTATTTATTTATTTATTTATTTATTTATTTATTTATTTATTGGCTGCATTGGGTCTTTGTTGCTGGGCCCGGGCTTTCTCTAGTTGTGATGAGCAGGGGCTGCTCTTCGTTGTGGTGCGCAGGCTTCTCAGTGCAGTGGCTTCTCTTGCTTCAGAGCTCAGGCTCTAGACTGGCAGGCTTCAGTAGTTGCAGGGTGCGGACTCAGTAGTTGGGGCGCACGGGCTCAGTTGCTCTGCGGCATGTAGGATCTTCCCGGACCAGGGATTGAACCCGTGTCCCCTGCATTGGCAGGTGGGTTCTTAACCACTGCGCCACCAGGGAAGCCCTGTCGACTTTTTAATGATGGCCATTCTGAGTGTTGTGAGGTGCTACCTCATTGTATTTTTGATTTGCATTTCTCTAATAATTAGTGATATTGAGCATCTTTTCATGTGCCTGTTGGCCATCCGAATATCTCCTTTGGAGAAATGTCTATTTAGGTACATGGACACATCTTTATCCTCCAGAGTTCATAGTTCACATGAGGGGTTATTCCTGGTATTACACATTCTGTGTGTTTAGATGAATATATAATGATATGTATCCACCATTGTAGTATCATACAGGGTGTTTTCACTACCCTAAAAACCCTCTGTGTTCTGCCTCCCTGCAATACTGTCAACGACTGATTTTTTTATGTCTCCATGGTTTTGCCTTTTCCAGAATTCAGGTGGTTGGGAGGGATCATCCAGTGTGCAGGCCGCCCTTTCAGACTGGCTTCTTTCACTTAGTAGTATGTGTTTAAGTTTCTTCCATGTCTTTTCATGAATTGGTAACTCATTTTTAGCACTGAATAATATTCCATTGTCTGTTTATACCACAGTGTATTTATCCATTCACTTTCTAAAGGACATCTTGAATGCGTCCAAGTTTTGGCAGTTATAAATAAAGTTCCCGTAAGTTTCCGTGTTCAGGTTTTCATGTGGACATAGATGTCAGCATTTGAGTACATGCCAAGAACAGTGATTCCTGGATTGTGTGAGATGAGTATGTTTAGTTTTGTAGGAAACTGCCAGACTGTTTTCCAAAGTGGCTGCATCATTTTGCATTCCCACTAGTAGTGTATGAATTTGCGTTGCTTTGCATCCTCTCCAGTATTTGCTGTTGTCAGTGTTTTGGATTTTGGCCATCCTAAAAGGTGTGTGGTGGTATCTCATTGTTGTAATTCTCAATTCCTGGGACTTCCCTGGTGGCACAGTGGTTAAGAGTCTGCCTGCCAATGCAAGGGACATGGGTTTGATCCCTGGTCCAGGAAGATCCCACATGCCACGGGGCAACTAAGCCCATGTGCCACAACCACTGAGCCTGCACTCTAGAGCCCGCCAGCCACAACTACTGAGCCCATGTGCCGCAAGTACTGAAGCACCTAGGGCCAGTGCTCAGCAACAAGAGAAGCCACTGAAATAAGAAGCCTGTGCACCACAACAAAGAGTAGCCCACCCTTGCTACAGCTAGAGAAAGCCCTCGCAGCAACGAAGACCCAATGCAGCCAAGAACAAATAAATAAATAAATTTATAAAAAAATCTCAATTCCCTAATGACATGTGATATTGAACACCTTTTCATATGTTTCCTTGCCGTGTGTATATCTTCTTTAGTGAGGTGTCTGTTAAGACCTTTTGCCCATTTTTAAAAATTAGACTCTCCATTTTCTTATTGCTGTTTTAAGAATTCTTTGTAAATGTTGAATGATAGTCCTTTATCAGATCTGCCTTTTGCAGATATTTTCTCGTAACCTGTGGCTTGTCTTTCCTTTCTCTTGACATTGTCTTTTGCAGGGCAGAAGTTTTGAATTGTCATGAAGTCCAGTTTACCAATTATTTCTTTCCTGGATTGTACTTTGGTGTTGTATTTAAAATATCCTCATCATACTTGTCACCTAGATTTTCTTCTGTGTTATCTTCTGGGAGTTCTGTGGTTTTGCATTTTAGTGTGATCCATTTGAGTTACTGTTTGTGGAAGGTGTAAAGTCTGTGTCTAGATTCATTTTTTTTTCGCGTGTGGATGTCCAATTATTCCAGCATCATTTGTTGAAAAGACTATCCTTGTTCTACTGTCCTTTGCTGCCTTTGTCAAAGATTAATTGTCTATGTTTGTGTAAGTATTTCTAGGCTCTGTATTCTGTTTCATACATTTATTTTGTTATTCTTTTATGAATAACATACTGTCTTGATCACTGCAGCTTTATAGTAAGTTTTGAAGTCAGGTGGAGTCAGTCCTCAGACTTGCTTTTCTTTACTTAAAAGTCTGTTCCTAGTTGCTCCAAACCTGTACAACTCCTTTATTTCAGTGGGTTCATGCATGTCTATGTTTTAATCCTTCCTGCTCTTACGAAGCCTATCCTGACCACCTTATCAGTCACTTCACTTTCTTTGTTTATTTAATAATTTATATTGAAATTTGTAGCTAGTCATCTTTTCTTTTTTGTTTTTAAATTTTATTTATGTATTTATTATTTTTGGGGGGTACACCAAGTTCAATCATCTGTTTTTATACACATATCCCCGTATTCCCTCCCTCCCTTGACTCCCCACCCACCCTCCCTCGAGTCCCCCCCACCCTCCCTGTCCCAGTCCTCTAAGGCATCTTCCATCCTCGAGTTGAACTCCCTTTGTTATACAACAGCTTCCCACTGGTTATCTACTTTACACTTGGTAATATATATATGTCTGTGCTACTCTCTTGCTTCGTCTCAGCTTCCCCTTCACCTCCCGGCCCCTCCCAAGCCTCGAGTTCTCCAGTCCATTCTCTGCACCTGCGTCCTTGTTCTTGTCCCTGAGATCATCAGTACCATTTTTAGATTCCGTATATGTGAGTTAGCATACAATATTTGTCTTTCTCTTTCGGACTGACTTCACTCTGTATGACAGACTCTAGGTCTATCCACCTCATTACATAGAGCTCCATCTCATCCCTTTTTATAGCTGAGTAATATTCCATTGTATATATATGCCACATCTT
The DNA here is from genome assembly GCF_030028045.1 of Hippopotamus amphibius kiboko. NCBI lineage: Eukaryota > Metazoa > Chordata > Mammalia > Artiodactyla > Hippopotamidae > Hippopotamus > Hippopotamus amphibius. The sequence goes on along the minus strand of NC_080198.1, from coordinate 70,094,035 downwards.
CTTTATCCATTCATTTGTTGATGGGCATTTAGGTTGCTTCCATGTCCTGGCTATTGTAAATAGTGCTGCAATAAACATTATGGTACATGTTTCTTTTGGGATTATGGTTTTCTTTGGGAATGTGCTCAGTAGTGAGATTACTGGATCATATGGTAGTTCTAGTTGTAGTTTTTTAAAGAACCTCCGAATTGTTTTCCATAGTGGTTGTACCAACTTACAATCCCACCAATAGTGCAGGAGAGTTCCCTTTTCTCCACACCCTCTCCAACATTTGTTGTTTCCAGATTTTGTGATGATGGCCATTCTGATCGGCGTGAGGTGACACCTCATTGTGGCTTTGACTTGCATTTCTCTAATGATTAGTGATGTTGAGCATCTTTTCATGTGTTTGTTGGCCATCTGTTTGTCTTCTTTGGAGAAATGTCTATTTAGGTCTTCCGCCCATTTGTGGATTGGGTTATTTGCTTTTTTGGTATGAAGCTGCATGAGCTGCTTGTATATTTTGGAGGTTAATCCTTTGTCCGTTGTTTCATAGGCAACTATTTTTTCCCATTCTGAGGGTTGCCTTTTAGTCTTGTTTATGGTTTCTTTCGCTGTGCAAAAGCTTTTAAGTTTTATGAGGTCCCATTTGTTTATTCTTGATTTTATTTCCATGATTCTAGGAGGTGGGTCAGAAAGGACCTTGCTTTGATGGATGTCATAGAGTGTTCTGCCTATGTTTTCCTCGAGGAGTTTGATAGTGTCTGGCCTTCCATGTAGGTCTTTAATCCATTTGGAGTTTCTTTTTGTGTATGGTGTTAGGAAGTGTTCTAAGTTCATTCTTTTACATGTTGCTGTCCAATTTTCCCAGCACCACTTATTGAAGAGGCTGTCTTTTTTCCATTGTATATTCGTGCCTCCTTTGTCAAAGATAAGCTGCCCATATATGCTTGGGTTTACCTCTGAGTTCTTTATTCTGTTCTATTGATCTCACTTTCTATTTTTGTGCCAGTACCATACTGTCTTGATCATGGTGGCCTTGTAGTATAGTTTGAAGTCAGGAAGCCTAATTCCACCAACTCCGTCTTTCCTTCTCAAGATTGCTTTGGCTATTCGGGGTCTTTTGTGTTTCCCTACAAATCGTAAGATTTCTTGTTCTAGTTCTGTGAAAAATGCCGTTGGTAATTTGATCGGGATTGCGTTGAATCTGCAAATTGTTTTGGGTAAGATAGTCATTTTCACAATATTGATTCTTCCAATCCAAGAACATGGTATGTCCCTCCATCTGTTTGTGTCGTCTTTGATTTCTTTTATCAGTGTCTTAAAGTTTTCTGCATACAGATCTTTTGCCTCCTTAGGCAGATTTACTCCTAGGTATTTTCTTCTTTTGGTTGCAATGGTAAATGGGAGAGTTTCCTTCATTTCTCTTTCTGCTCTTTCGTTGTTAGTGTATAGGAATGCAAGAGATTTCTGTGCATTAATTTTGTATCCTGCTACTTTACTAAATTCATCTATCAGTGCTAGCAGTTTTCTGGTAGCATCTTTAGGGTTTTCTATATATAATATCATGTCATCTGCAAAGAGTGACAATTTGACTTCTTCTTTTCCAATTTGGATTCCTTTTATTTCTTTGTCTTCTCTGATTGCTGTGGCTCAAACTTCTAAAACTATGTTGAATCTTCGCCCTTTTTTTCCTGATGAGACTGGCTAATGGTTTATCAATTTTGTTATCTTCTCAAAGAACCAGCTTTTAGTTTTATTGATCTTTGATGTTGTTTCCTTCATTTCTTTTGCATTTATTTCTGATATGATCTTTCTGATTTCTTTCCTTCTGCTCACTTTGGGGTTTTTTTCTTCTTTCTGTAATTGTTTTAGGTGTTAAGGTTAGGTTGTTTATTTGATATTTTTCTTGTTTCTTGAGCTAGGACTGTATTGCTATCAACTTCCCTCTTAGAACTGCTTTTGCTGCATCCCATAGATTTTGGGTTGTTGTGTTTTCATTGTCATTTGTTTCTAGGTATTTTTTGATTTCCTCTTTGATTTCTTGAGTGATTTCTTGGTTGTTTAATAGCATATTGTTTAGTCGCCATGTGTTTGTATTTTTTCCAGTTTGTTTCCAGTAATTGATATGTAGTCTCATGTCATTGTGGTCAGAGAAAATGCTTGATACGATTTCAATTTTTTTGAATTTACTGAGGCTTGATTTGTGACCCAAGATGTGATCTCTCCTAGAAAATTTTCCATGTGCACTTGAGAAGAAAGTGTATTCTGTCGTTTTGGGATGGAATGTCCTATAAATATTCATTAAGTCGAGATGGCCTAATGTGTCATGTAAAGGTTGCATGTCCTTATTTATTTTCTGCTTGGATGATCTGTCCATTGATGTAAGTGGGGTGTTCAAGTCTCGTCCTATTATTCTGTTACTGTCGATTTCCCCTTTTATGGCTGTTAGCATTTGCCTTATGTATTGAGGTGCTCCTATGTTGGGTGCATAGATATGTACAGTTGTTCTATGTTCTTCTTGGGTGGATCCCTTGATCATTCTGTAGTGTCCTTCCTTGTCTCTTGTAATAGTCTTTACTTTAAAGTCTAATGTGTCTGATATGAGTATTGCTACTCCAGCTTTCTTTTGACTTCCATTTGCGTGGAATATCTTTTTCCATCCCTTTACTTTCAGTCTATATATGTCCCTTGGTCTGAAGTGGGTTTCTTGTAGGCAGCATATGTAAGGGTCTTGTTTTTGTATCCATTCAGCCAGTTTATGTCTTTTGGTTGGAGCATTTAATCCATGTACAATTCATGTGATGATTGACATGTATGTTCCTATTACCATTTTGTTCATTGTTTTGGGTTTGTTTTTGTAGATCTGTTCCTTCTCTTGTATTTCCTGCTTCGAAAAGTTCCTTTAGCAATTGTTGTAAGGCTGGTTTGGTGGTGCTGAATTCTCTTAGCTGTTGCTTGTCTGTAAAGCTTTTGATTTCTCCATGGAATCTGAATGAGATTCTTGCTGGGTAGAGTATGCTTGCCTGTAGGTTTTTCTCTCTCAGGACTTTCAATATATCCTGCCACTCCCTTCTGGCCTGCAGAGTTTCTGCAGAAACATAAGCTGTTATCCTTTTGCGTTATTTGTTGCTTTTCTCTTGCTGCTTTTAATATGTTTTCTTTGTGTTTAATTTTCATTAGTTTGGTTAATATGTGCCTCAGTGTATTTCTCCTTGGGTTTATTCTAGATGGGACTCTCTGCACTTCTTGGACTTGATGAATTATTTCCTTTCCCATGTTGGGGAAGTTTTCCACTATAACCTCTTCAAATATTTTCTCAGACCCTTTCGTTGTTTTTCTTCTGGGATGCCTATGATTCGAATGTTGGTGGGCTTAATGTTATCACCAAGGTCTCTGAGACTGTCTTCCATTCTTTTTATTCTTTTTTCTTTTTCCTGCTCTGTGGCAGTTATTCCCCCCATTCTATCTTCCAACTCACTTATTCATTCTTCTGCCTCAGTTATTCTGCTGTTTGTAGCATCTAGAGTATTTGTAATTTCGGTTATTTTGTTATCTATTACTGTTTGTTTGTTCTTTAGTTCTTCTGAGTCCTTATTAACTGTTTCTTGGATTTTCTCTATTTTGTTATCGAGATTTTGGATCATCTTTACTATCATTACTCTGAATGCTTTTTCAGGCAATTTTCCTATTTCCTCTTCATTTATTTGGTCTTGTGTATTTTCACCTTGTTCCTTCATCTGTGACATATTTTTTTGTCATCTCATTTTTCCCCCACTTTGGATGGGTGGGATTGTGTTCCTCTCCCACTGGGTGTTTGGTCTGAGGTTTCAAGCACTGGAGTTTGTAGGCTGTTGAGTATAGCTGGGTCTTCGTGTTGAGTTGAGAACCTCTGGGAGACCTCACTCAGATGAATATTCCCTGCGAACTGGGTTTCCCTGCTAGTCCAAAGTTTTGGACTCAGAGCTCCCACCTCAGGAGCTCAGACCTGACCCTGGGCTTGTGAATCAAGATCCCACAAGCCATGTGGAGCAGGAAAATGAAAACAATTTAAAAAAAGGTAGGAGAAGAGCAGAGCAATAGCAAGATAAAAAATACGGTAATAGGAAACTAACAGATGTGTTAGAAAAATTTAAAAAACAATGGAGCAACAGCTGGAAGGTAAAACAACTGCAATTGCCTAAGTGAGGAGGTGGAAAGAAAATAAAAGAAAACAAAAAGCCAGAAAAGGCCTTGGCTGTGGGGGTGGGTCTTAGACAAGGGATGGCGGGGTGGGGGGAGTGTGATTTCAGCAGTGGGCAGGGCCTACACTGCGAAAAGGCCTTGGGGGTGGTGGGGAATGGGGCTTAGGCCCAATGAGGCAGAGGGGCCCAGGAATGCCTCTGGTCCTGCGGGCAAAGGACCAGGTCAAGGTACCCAGTGAGCTCCCTGGGCCCGAGTTGGTGGGAGAAATGCTAGGCACCTCCCCTAGTTCTCCAATCTTGGAGGGTCGCTCCCCCTTGGGTTCTCTTCTTCCTCACCCCCTCTCTTCTATTCCCCCAGGACCCTCACAGCTGCAGGGGGCACTGAAAGGCAGGAGACCAGACTCTGATGCCCAACAGGCTTCTCAGGGCCAACTGGGCTAGGGTAATGCCTGCGGCACTTCCCCAGATCTCCCAGTCTCCTAAGGTTCCTGTCTGCCTCTCTTCCTCTCCCCCACCCCCCACTCTCCTAGGTCCCAAGCAGCTGGAGGGGGCCTGGAGTGTGAAAGCCCAGGTCTGTGAGCCTAGCAGGCTTCCCAGAGCTAGTAGGCAGGGGAAATACCTTCTCCGCCTCCCTTGATCCTCCAATCCCAGAAGGCCCCCTCCCCTGCCTGCCTCTGCTCTTCTTCCCTGCTTTGCTTCTACACCCCTAGGACCAGTGAGACCAAGAGGGGCCCCTGGAGGACTGAAGACCAGGCCTGGGGGCACAACAGGCCTCCCGGTGCCAAGTGGGTAGGGAGATTTCCCGCAGTGTCTACCCCTGATCCTCTGGTCCTGCAAGGTCCCCCCCGCCACTGCTGTCTGCCTCTCTTCCTCTTCTCCTCTCCTCCCTCCCTCCCAGGCTTGTACGACCCACTCAGCCAGAGAGACCGAGGGACCAGAATCAGGAGCCCAGCAGGCTTCTTGGGCCAGTGGGCAGCGGAAATGCCTTCCACTCCTCCCCTGATCCTCTGATCCCAGAGCATCCCTCCCCTCTTCTGTCGCTCTTCTTTTCCCCCGACTGCTTCCCTCCTGTACTTCTAGGATCAAAGGCCTGTAGGAGCCTTGGAAGGTGGAGGACCCGCCCAGAAGAAATACCCAGCGGTGCCTCCCCTATTCTTCTGACCTGGAGAGATCCCTTCCCACCCCCACTGTCTGCCTCGCCACCCCCCCACACCCCCAGGATCCTCGTGCCGGAGGGGGGCCTGGAGAGTAAAGGACCAAGCCTGGGAGCCCAGGTGGCCTCCCTGGCCAAGAGGGCAGGCAAAGTGCCCTCTCGCCTCCCCATCCCCCAATCTCAAGGCCCCCACCCCACCTGTCCACCTCTCCACCTCCTCACTCCTCCTCCCTCCTTCACACACCCCCAGGACCCAGGCAGCCCAGCAGGGGCCTTGCAGGGTGGATGACCCTGCTGGGGGGCCCAGCAGGCCCTCCAGCTGGGGAGCTCAGCAGGCCTCCTGGCCTCCTGGGTGGGAGAAACCCAGTTGCAGTTTCCTGATCTCCCCAGCCCTCAACGGTCCCTCCAGACCTTCCCCAGCCACCCCCCAGGGGCGCTGGTCCAGTGTGGCTTCCCCTTCCCCGCCCCCCTGACTTGCCCCAGGTCCTACCTGGTTGCTGCGGGGTTCCCGCAGTCTGCTTGGGTCTCAGGTCCCCCGCTGGCACCTGGCAACTGATCTATTTGTGGGGAGATGTGATCTCTGCGTCTTCCCAGGCTGTCATCTTGACTCCGCCCCCTTCATTAATATGTAAATAAAATATTAATTAACATTATATCATTATGAACTCAGGATCAATGAACAAGTGTAGGATTAGGACTTCCTTTATACTTTTACAACATTCCTTGAGGCCTTTAGATTTCCTCCTTTGATTTCCCTACCCCTTGTCTTCCCACTCTATTACAGGAGATTGAATATGGTTCCCTGTGTTATACAGTAAGACCTTGTTGTTTATCTATTTCATATATAGTAGTTTGTATCTGCTAATCCCAAACTCCTAATTTATCTCTTCCCCACCCACTTTCCCCTTTGCTAACCACAAATTTGTTTTCTATGTCTATGAGTCTGTCTCTGTTTTGTAAATAGGTTCATTTGTATCCTATTTTAGATGCCACACGTAAGTAACGTCATATGGTGTTTATCTTCCTCTTCCTGACTTATTTCCCTTAGTATGATAATCTCCAGGTCCATCCATGTTGCTTCCAATGGCATTATTTCATTCTTTTTCATGGCCCCGTAAGTATTCTATTGTATACATGTAGCAGATCTTTATGTGCTCCTCTGTAGATGGACATTAGGTTGCTCACATGTCTTGGCTACTGTAGATAGTGCTGCTGTGAACATTGGGGTGCGTGTATCTTTTCAAATTGCAGTTTTCTCTGGATAGAGGCCCCAGACTGGGATTGCTGGGTCACATGGCAACTCTATTTTGAGTTTTTTTAAGAAACCTGCATACTGTTTTCTAAAATAGCTGCACCAATTTACATTCCTACCTCCAGTGTAGGAGGGTTCCCTTTTCTCCAGGCCTTCTGCAGCATTTCTTATTTGTAGCCTTTTTCTCTTTTTTTTTAAACCTTGAAGATCACCGTTTTTAAAATTTATTTATTTATTTATTTATTTATTTATTTATTTATTTATTTATTTATTTATTGGCTGCATTGGGTCTTTGTTGCTGGGCCCGGGCTTTCTCTAGTTGTGATGAGCAGGGGCTGCTCTTCGTTGTGGTGCGCAGGCTTCTCAGTGCAGTGGCTTCTCTTGCTTCAGAGCTCAGGCTCTAGACTGGCAGGCTTCAGTAGTTGCAGGGTGCGGACTCAGTAGTTGGGGCGCACGGGCTCAGTTGCTCTGCGGCATGTAGGATCTTCCCGGACCAGGGATTGAACCCGTGTCCCCTGCATTGGCAGGTGGGTTCTTAACCACTGCGCCACCAGGGAAGCCCTGTCGACTTTTTAATGATGGCCATTCTGAGTGTTGTGAGGTGCTACCTCATTGTATTTTTGATTTGCATTTCTCTAATAATTAGTGATATTGAGCATCTTTTCATGTGCCTGTTGGCCATCCGAATATCTCCTTTGGAGAAATGTCTATTTAGGTACATGGACACATCTTTATCCTCCAGAGTTCATAGTTCACATGAGGGGTTATTCCTGGTATTACACATTCTGTGTGTTTAGATGAATATATAATGATATGTATCCACCATTGTAGTATCATACAGGGTGTTTTCACTACCCTAAAAACCCTCTGTGTTCTGCCTCCCTGCAATACTGTCAACGACTGATTTTTTTATGTCTCCATGGTTTTGCCTTTTCCAGAATTCAGGTGGTTGGGAGGGATCATCCAGTGTGCAGGCCGCCCTTTCAGACTGGCTTCTTTCACTTAGTAGTATGTGTTTAAGTTTCTTCCATGTCTTTTCATGAATTGGTAACTCATTTTTAGCACTGAATAATATTCCATTGTCTGTTTATACCACAGTGTATTTATCCATTCACTTTCTAAAGGACATCTTGAATGCGTCCAAGTTTTGGCAGTTATAAATAAAGTTCCCGTAAGTTTCCGTGTTCAGGTTTTCATGTGGACATAGATGTCAGCATTTGAGTACATGCCAAGAACAGTGATTCCTGGATTGTGTGAGATGAGTATGTTTAGTTTTGTAGGAAACTGCCAGACTGTTTTCCAAAGTGGCTGCATCATTTTGCATTCCCACTAGTAGTGTATGAATTTGCGTTGCTTTGCATCCTCTCCAGTATTTGCTGTTGTCAGTGTTTTGGATTTTGGCCATCCTAAAAGGTGTGTGGTGGTATCTCATTGTTGTAATTCTCAATTCCTGGGACTTCCCTGGTGGCACAGTGGTTAAGAGTCTGCCTGCCAATGCAAGGGACATGGGTTTGATCCCTGGTCCAGGAAGATCCCACATGCCACGGGGCAACTAAGCCCATGTGCCACAACCACTGAGCCTGCACTCTAGAGCCCGCCAGCCACAACTACTGAGCCCATGTGCCGCAAGTACTGAAGCACCTAGGGCCAGTGCTCAGCAACAAGAGAAGCCACTGAAATAAGAAGCCTGTGCACCACAACAAAGAGTAGCCCACCCTTGCTACAGCTAGAGAAAGCCCTCGCAGCAACGAAGACCCAATGCAGCCAAGAACAAATAAATAAATAAATTTATAAAAAAATCTCAATTCCCTAATGACATGTGATATTGAACACCTTTTCATATGTTTCCTTGCCGTGTGTATATCTTCTTTAGTGAGGTGTCTGTTAAGACCTTTTGCCCATTTTTAAAAATTAGACTCTCCATTTTCTTATTGCTGTTTTAAGAATTCTTTGTAAATGTTGAATGATAGTCCTTTATCAGATCTGCCTTTTGCAGATATTTTCTCGTAACCTGTGGCTTGTCTTTCCTTTCTCTTGACATTGTCTTTTGCAGGGCAGAAGTTTTGAATTGTCATGAAGTCCAGTTTACCAATTATTTCTTTCCTGGATTGTACTTTGGTGTTGTATTTAAAATATCCTCATCATACTTGTCACCTAGATTTTCTTCTGTGTTATCTTCTGGGAGTTCTGTGGTTTTGCATTTTAGTGTGATCCATTTGAGTTACTGTTTGTGGAAGGTGTAAAGTCTGTGTCTAGATTCATTTTTTTTTCGCGTGTGGATGTCCAATTATTCCAGCATCATTTGTTGAAAAGACTATCCTTGTTCTACTGTCCTTTGCTGCCTTTGTCAAAGATTAATTGTCTATGTTTGTGTAAGTATTTCTAGGCTCTGTATTCTGTTTCATACATTTATTTTGTTATTCTTTTATGAATAACATACTGTCTTGATCACTGCAGCTTTATAGTAAGTTTTGAAGTCAGGTGGAGTCAGTCCTCAGACTTGCTTTTCTTTACTTAAAAGTCTGTTCCTAGTTGCTCCAAACCTGTACAACTCCTTTATTTCAGTGGGTTCATGCATGTCTATGTTTTAATCCTTCCTGCTCTTACGAAGCCTATCCTGACCACCTTATCAGTCACTTCACTTTCTTTGTTTATTTAATAATTTATATTGAAATTTGTAGCTAGTCATCTTTTCTTTTTTGTTTTTAAATTTTATTTATGTATTTATTATTTTTGGGGGGTACACCAAGTTCAATCATCTGTTTTTATACACATATCCCCGTATTCCCTCCCTCCCTTGACTCCCCACCCACCCTCCCTCGAGTCCCCCCCACCCTCCCTGTCCCAGTCCTCTAAGGCATCTTCCATCCTCGAGTTGAACTCCCTTTGTTATACAACAGCTTCCCACTGGTTATCTACTTTACACTTGGTAATATATATATGTCTGTGCTACTCTCTTGCTTCGTCTCAGCTTCCCCTTCACCTCCCGGCCCCTCCCAAGCCTCGAGTTCTCCAGTCCATTCTCTGCACCTGCGTCCTTGTTCTTGTCCCTGAGATCATCAGTACCATTTTTAGATTCCGTATATGTGAGTTAGCATACAATATTTGTCTTTCTCTTTCGGACTGACTTCACTCTGTATGACAGACTCTAGGTCTATCCACCTCATTACATAGAGCTCCATCTCATCCCTTTTTATAGCTGAGTAATATTCCATTGTATATATATGCCACATCTTCTTTATCCATTCATTTGTTGATGGGCATTTAGGTTGCTTCCATGTCCTGGCTATTGTAAATAGTGCTGCAATAAACATTATGGTACATGTTTCTTTTGGGATTATGGTTTTCTTTGGGAATGTGCTCAGTAGTGAGATTACTGGATCATATGGTAGTTCTAGTTGTAGTTTTTTAAAGAACCTCCGATTTGTTTTCCATAGTGGTTGTACCAACTTACAATCCCACCAATAGTGCAGGAGAGTTCCCTTTTCTCCACACCCTCTCCAACATTTGTTGTTTCCAGATTTTGTGATGATGGCCATTCTGATCGGCGTGAGGTGACACCTCATTGTGGCTTTGACTTGCATTTCTCTAATGATTAGTGATGTTGAGCATCTTTTCATGTGTTTGTTGGCCATCTGTTTGTCTTCTTTGGAGAAATGTCTATTTAGGTCTTCCGCCCATTTGTGGATTGGGTTATTTGCTTTTTTGGTATGAAGCTGCATGAGCTGCTTGTATATTTTGGAGGTTAATCCTTTGTCCGTTGTTTCATAGGCAACTATTTTTTCCCATTCTGAGGGTTGCCTTTTAGTCTTGTTTATGGTTTCTTTCGCTGTGCAAAAGCTTTTAAGTTTTATGAGGTCCCATTTGTTTATTCTTGATTTTATTTCCATGATTCTAGGAGGTGGGTCAGAAAGGACCTTGCTTTGATGGATGTCATAGAGTGTTCTGCCTATGTTTTCCTCGAGGAGTTTGATAGTGTCTGGCCTTCCATGTAGGTCTTTAATCCATTTGGAGTTTCTTTTTGTGTATGGTGTTAGGAAGTGTTCTAAGTTCATTCTTTTACATGTTGCTGTCCAATTTTCCCAGCACCACTTATTGAAGAGGCTGTCTTTTTTCCATTGTATATTCGTGCCTCCTTTGTCAAAGATAAGCTGCCCATATATGCTTGGGTTTACCTCTGAGTTCTTTATTCTGTTCTATTGATCTCACTTTCTATTTTTGTGCCAGTACCATACTGTCTTGATCATGGTGGCCTTGTAGTATAGTTTGAAGTCAGGAAGCCTAATTCCACCAACTCCGTCTTTCCTTCTCAAGATTGCTTTGGCTATTCGGGGTCTTTTGTGTTTCCCTACAAATCGTAAGATTTCTTGTTCTAGTTCTGTGAAAAATGCCGTTGGTAATTTGATCGGGATTGCGTTGAATCTGCAAATTGTTTTGGGTAAGATAGTCATTTTCACAATATTGATTCTTCCAATCCAAGAACATGGTATGTCCCTCCATCTGTTTGTGTCGTCTTTGATTTCTTTTATCAGTGTCTTAAAGTTTTCTGCATACAGATCTTTTGCCTCCTTAGGCAGATTTACTCCTAGGTATTTTCTTCTTTTGGTTGCAATGGTAAATGGGAGAGTTTCCTTCATTTCTCTTTCTGCTCTTTCGTTGTTAGTGTATAGGAATGCAAGAGATTTCTGTGCATTAATTTTGTATCCTGCTACTTTACTAAATTCATCTATCAGTGCTAGCAGTTTTCTGGTAGCAGCTTTAGGGTTTTCTATATATAATATCATGTCATCTGCAAAGAGTGACAATTTGACTTCTTCTTTTCCAATTTGGATTCCTTTTATTTCTTTGTCTTCTCTGATTGCTGTGGCTCAAACTTCTAAAACTATGTTGAATCTTCGCCCTTTTTTTCCTGATGAGACTGGCTAATGGTTTATCAATTTTGTTATCTTCTCAAAGAACCAGCTTTTAGTTTTATTGATCTTTGATGTTGTTTCCTTCATTTCTTTTGCATTTATTTCTGATATGATCTTTCTGATTTCTTTCCTTCTGCTCACTTTGGGGTTTTTTTCTTCTTTCTGTAATTGTTTTAGGTGTTAAGGTTAGGTTGTTTATTTGATATTTTTCTTGTTTCTTGAGCTAGGACTGTATTGCTATCAACTTCCCTCTTAGAACTGCTTTTGCTGCATCCCATAGATTTTGGGTTGTTGTGTTTTCATTGTCATTTGTTTCTAGGTATTTTTTGATTTCCTCTTTGATTTCTTGAGTGATTTCTTGGTTGTTTAATAGCATATTGTTTAGTCGCCATGTGTTTGTATTTTTTCCAGTTTGTTTCCAGTAATTGATATGTAGTCTCATGTCATTGTGGTCAGAGAAAATGCTTGATACGATTTCAATTTTTTTGAATTTACTGAGGCTTGATTTGTGACCCAAGATGTGATCTCTCCTAGAAAATTTTCCATGTGCACTTGAGAAGAAAGTGTATTCTGTCGTTTTGGGATGGAATGTCCTATAAATATTCATTAAGTCGAGATGGCCTAATGTGTCATGTAAAGGTTGCATGTCCTTATTTATTTTCTGCTTGGATGATCTGTCCATTGATGTAAGTGGGGTGTTCAAGTCTCGTCCTATTATTCTGTTACTGTCGATTTCCCCTTTTATGGCTGTTAGCATTTGCCTTATGTATTGAGGTGCTCCTATGTTGGGTTCCTAGATATGTACAGTTGTTCTATGTTCTTCTTGGGTGGATCCCTTGATCATTCTGTAGTGTCCTTCCTTGTCTCTTGTAATAGTCTTTACTTTAAAGTCTAATGTGTCTGATATGAGTATTGCTACTCCAGCTTTCTTTTGACTTCCATTTGCGTGGAATATCTTTTTCCATCCCTTTACTTTCAGTCTATATATGTCCCTTGGTCTGAAGTGGGTTTCTTGTAGGCAGCATATGTAAGGGTCTTGTTTTTGTATCCATTCAGCCAGTTTATGTCTTTTGGTTGGAGCATTTAATCCATGTACAATTCATGTGATGATTGACATGTATGTTCCTATTACCATTTTGTTCATTGTTTTGGGTTTGTTTTTGTAGATCTGTTCCTTCTCTTGTATTTCCTGCTTCGAAAAGTTCCTTTAGCAATTGTTGTAAGGCTGGTTTGGTGGTGCTGAATTCTCTTAGCTGTTGCTTGTCTGTAAAGCTTTTGATTTCTCCATGGAATCTGAATGAGATTCTTGCTGGGTAGAGTATGCTTGCCTGTAGGTTTTTCTCTCTCAGGACTTTCAATATATCCTGCCACTCCCTTCTGGCCTGCAGAGTTTCTGCAGAAACATAAGCTGTTATCCTTTTGCGTTATTTGTTGCTTTTCTCTTGCTGCTTTTAATATGTTTTCTTTGTGTTTAATTTTCATTAGTTTGGTTAATATGTGCCTCAGTGTATTTCTCCTTGGGTTTATTCTAGATGGGACTCTCTGCACTTCTTGGACTTGATGAATTATTTCCTTTCCCATGTTGGGGAAGTTTTCCACTATAACCTCTTCAAATATTTTCTCAGACCCTTTCGTTGTTTTTCTTCTGGGATGCCTATGATTCGAATGTTGGTGGGCTTAATGTTATCACCAAGGTCTCTGAGACTGTCTTCCATTCTTTTTATTCTTTTTTCTTTTTCCTGCTCTGTGGCAGTTATTCCCCCCATTCTATCTTCCAACTCACTTATTCATTCTTCTGCCTCAGTTATTCTGCTGTTTGTAGCATCTAGAGTATTTGTAATTTCGGTTATTTTGTTATCTATTACTGTTTGTTTGTTCTTTAGTTCTTCTGAGTCCTTATTAACTGTTTCTTGTATTTTCTCTATTTTGTTATCGAGATTTTGGATCATCTTTACTATCATTACTCTGAATGCTTTTTCAGGCAATTTTCCTATTTCCTCTTCATTTATTTGGTCTTGTGTATTTTCACCTTGTTCCTTCATCTGTGACATATTTTTTTGTCATCTCATTTTTCCCCCACTTTGGATGGGTGGGATTGTGTTCCTCTCCCACTGGGTGTTTGGTCTGAGGTTTCAAGCACTGGAGTTTGTAGGCTGTTGAGTATAGCTGGGTCTTCGTGTTGAGTTGAGAACCTCTGGGAGACCTCACTCAGATGAATATTCCCTGCGAACTGGGTTTCCCTGCTAGTCCAAAGTTTTGGACTCAGAGCTCCCACCTCAGGAGCTCAGACCTGACCCTGGGCTTGTGAATCAAGATCCCACAAGCCATGTGGAGCAGGAAAATGAAAACAATTTAAAAAAAAGGTAGGAGAAGAGCAGAGCAATAGCAAGATAAAAAATACGGTAATAGGAAACTAACAGATGTGTTAGAAAAATTTAAAAAACAATGGAGCAACAGCTGGAAGGTAAAACAACTGCAATTGCCTAAGTGAGGAGGTGGGAAGAAAATAAAAGAAAACAAAAAGCCAGAAAAGGCCTTGGCTGTGGGGGTGGGTCTTAGACAAGGGATGGCGGGGTGGGGAGAGGGTGATTTCAGCAGTGGGCAGGGCCTACACTGCGAAAAGGCCTTGGGGGTGGTGGGGAATGGGGCTTAGGCCCAATGAGGCAGAGGGGCCCAGGAATGCCTCTGGTCCTGCGGGCAAAGGACCAGGTCAAGGTACCCAGTGAGCTCCCTGGGCCCGAGTTGGTGGGAGAAATGCTAGGCACCTCCCCTAGTTCTCCAATCTTGGAGGGTCGCTCCCCCTTGGGTTCTCTTCTTCCTCACCCCCTCTCTTCTATTCCCCCAGGACCCTCACAGCTGCAGGGGGCACTGAAAGGCAGGAGACCAGACTCTGATGCCCAACAGGCTTCTCAGGGCCAACTGGGCTAGGGTAACGCCTGCGGCACTTCCCCAGATCTCCCAGTCTCCTAAGGTTCCTGTCTGCCTCTCTTCCTCTCCCCCACCCCCCACTCTCCTAGGTCCCAAGCAGCTGGAGGGGGCCTGGAGTGTGAAAGCCCAGGTCTGTGAGCCTAGCAGGCTTCCCAGAGCTAGTAGGCAGGGGAAATACCTTCTCCGCCTCCCTTGATCCTCCAATCCCAGAAGGCCCCCTCCCCTGCCTGCCTCTGCTCTTCTTCCCTGCTTTCCTTCTACACCCCTAGGACCAGTGAGACCAAGAGGGGCCCCTGGAGGACTGAAGACCAGGCCTGGGGGCACAACAGGCCTCCCGGTGCCAAGTGGGTAGGGAGATTTCCCGCAGTGTCTACCCCTGATCCTCTGGTCCTGCAAGGTCCCCCCCACCACTGCTGTCTGCCTCTCTTCCTCTTCTCTTCTCCTACCTCCCTCCCAGGCTTGTACGACCCACTCAGCCAGAGAGACCGAGGGACCAGACTCAGGAGCCCAGCAGGCTTCTTGGGCCAGTGGGCAGCGGAAATGCCTTCCACTCCTCCCCTGATCCTCTGATCCCAGAGCATCCCTCCCCTCTTCTGTCGCTCTTCTTTTCCCCCGACTGCTTCCCTCCTGTACTTCTAGGATCAAAGGCCTGTAGGAGCCTTGGAAGGTGGAGGACCCGCCCAGAAGAAATACCCAGCGGTGCCTCCCCTATTCTTCTGACCTGGAGAGATCCCTTCCCACCCCCACTGTCTGCCTCGCCACCCCCCCACACCCCTAGGATGCTCGTGCAGGAGGGGGGCCTGGAGAGTAAAGGACCAAGCCTGGGAGCCCAGGTGGCCTCCCTGGCCAAGAGGGCAGGCAAAGTGCCCTCTCGCCTCCCCATCCCCCAATCTCAAGGCCCCCACCCCACCTGTCCACCTCTCCACCTCCTCACTCCTCCTCCCTCCTTCACACACCCCCAGGACCCAGGCAGCCCAGCGGGGACCTTGGAGGGTGGATGACCCTGCTGGGGGGCCCAGCAGGCCCTCCAGCTGGGGAGCTCAGCAGGCCTCCTGGCCTCCTGGGTGGGAGAAACCCAGTTGCAGTTTCCTGATCTCCCCAGCCCTCAACGGTCCCTCCAGACCTCCCCCAGCCACCCCCCAGGGGCGCTGGTCCAGTGTGGCTTCCCCTTCCCCGCCCCCCTGACTTGCCCCAGGTCCTACCTGGTTGCTGCGGGGTTCCCGCAGTCTGCTTGGGTCTCAGGTCCCCCGCTGGCATCTGGCAACTGATCTATTTGTGGGGAGATGTGATCTCTGCGTCTTCCCAGGCTGTCATCTTGACTCCGCCCCCTTCATTAATATGTAAATAAAATATTAATTAACATTATATCATTATGAACTCAGGATCAATGAACAAGTGTAGGATTAGGACTTCCTTTATACTTTTACAACATTCCTTGAGGCCTTTAGATTTCCTCCTTTGATTTCCCTACCCCTTGTCTTCCCACTCTATTACAGGAGATTGAATATGGTTCCCTGTGTTATACAGTAAGACCTTGTTGTTTATCTATTTCATATATAGTAGTTTGTATCTGCTAATCCCAAACTCCTAATTTATCTCTTCCCCACCCACTTTCCCCTTTGCTAACCACAAATTTGTTTTCTATGTCTATGAGTCTGTCTCTGTTTTGTAAATAGGTTCATTTGTATCCTATTTTAGATGCCACACGTAAGTAACATCATATGGTGTTTATCTTCCTCTTCCTGACTTATTTCCCTTAGTATGATAATCTCCAGGTCCATTCATGTTGCTTCCAATGGCATTATTTCATTCTTTTTCATGGCCCCGTAAGTATTCTATTGTATACATGTAGCAGATCTTTATGTGCTCCTCTGTAGATGGACATTAGGTTGCTCACATGTCTTGGCTACTGTAGATAGTGCTGCTGTGAACATTGGGGTGCGTGTATCTTTTCAAATTGCAGTTTTCTCTGGATAGAGGCCCCAGACTGGGATTGCTGGGTCACATGGCAACTCTATTTTGAGTTTTTTTAAGAAACCTCCATACTGTTTTCTAAAATAGCTGCACCAATTTACATTCCTACCTCCAGTGTAGGAGGGTTCCCTTTTCTCCAGGCCTTCTGCAGCATTTCTTATTTGTAGCCTTTTTCTCTTTTTTTTTAAACCTTGAAGATCACCGTTTTTAAAATTTATTTATTTATTTATTTATTTATTTATTTATTTATTTATTTATTGGCTGCATTGGGTCTTTGTTGCTGGGCCCGGGCTTTCTCTAGTTGTGATGAGCAGGGGCTGCTCTTCGTTGTGGTGCGCAGGCTTCTCAGTGCAGTGGCTTCTCTTGCTGCAGAGCTCAGGCTCTAGACTGGCAGGCTTCAGTAGTTGCAGGGTGCGGACTCAGTAGTTGGGGCGCATGGGCTCAGTTGCTCTGCGGCATGTAGGATCTTCCCGGACCAGGGATTGAACCCGTGTCCCCTGCATTGGCAGGTGGGTTCTTAACCACTGCGCCACCAGGGAAGCCCTGTCGACTTTTTAATGATGGCCATTCTGAGTGTTGTGAGGTGCTACCTCATTGTATTTTTGATTTGCATTTCTCTAATAATTAGTGATATTGAGCATCTTTTCATGTGCCTGTTGGCCATCCGAATATCTCCTTTGGAGAAATGTCTATTTAGGTACATGGACACATCTTTATCCTCCAGAGTTCATAGTTCACATGAGGGGTTATTCCTGGTATTACACATTCTGTGTGTTTAGATGAATATATAATGATATGTATCCACCATTGTAGTATCATACAGGGTGTTTTCACTACCCTAAAATCCCTCTGTGTTCTGCCTCCCTGCAATACTGTCAACGACTGATTTTTTTATGTCTCCATGGTTTTGCCTTTTCCAGAATTCAGGTGGTTGGGAGGGATCATCCAGTGTGCAGGCCGCCCTTTCAGACTGGCTTCTTTCACTTAGTAGTATGTGTTTAAGTTTCTTCCATGTCTTTTCATGAATTGGTAACTCATTTTTAGCACTGAATAATATTCCATTGTCTGTTTATACCACAGTGTATTTATCCATTCACTTTCTAAAGGACATCTTGAATGCGTCCAAGTTTTGGCAGTTATAAATAAAGTTCCCGTAAGTTTCCGTGTTCAGGTTTTCATGTGGACATAGATGTCAGCATTTGAGTACATGCCAAGAACAGTGATTCCTGGATTGTGTGAGATGAGTATGTTTAGTTTTGTAGGAAACTGCCAGACTGTTTTCCAAAGTGGCTGCATCATTTTGCATTCCCACTAGTAGTGTATGAATTTGCGTTGCTTTGCATCCTCTCCAGTATTTGCTGTTGTCAGTGTTTTGGATTTTGGCCATCCTAAAAGGTGTGTGGTGGTATCTCATTGTTGTAATTCTCAATTCCTGGGACTTCCCTGGTGGCACAGTGGTTAAGAGTCTGCCTGCCAATGCAAGGGACATGGGTTTGATCCCTGGTCCAGGAAGATCCCACATGCCACGGGGCAACTAAGCCCATGTGCCACAACCACTGAGCCTGCACTCTAGAGCCCGCCAGCCACAACTACTGAGCCCATGTGCCGCAAGTACTGAAGCACCTAGGGCCAGTGCTCAGCAACAAGAGAAGCCACTGAAATAAGAAGCCTGTGCACCACAACAAAGAGTAGCCCACCCTTGCTACAGCTAGAGAAAGCCCTCGCAGCAACGAAGACCCAATGCAGCCAAGAACAAATAAATAAATAAATTTATAAAAAAATCTCAATTCCCTAATGACATGTGATATTGAACACCTTTTCATATGTTTCCTTGCCGTGTGTATATCTTCTTTAGTGAGGTGTCTGTTAAGACCTTTTGCCCATTTTTAAAAATTAGACTCTCCATTTTCTTATTGCTGTTTTAAGAATTCTTTGTAAATGTTGAATGAGAGTCCTTTATCAGATCTGCCTTTTGCAGATATTTTCTCGTAACCTGTGGCTTGTCTTTCCCTTCTCTTGACATTGTCTTTTGCAGAGCAGAAGTTTTGAATTGTCATGAAGTCCAGTTTACCAATTATTTCTTTCCTGGATTGTACTTTGGTGTTGTATTTAAAATATCCTCATCATACTTGTCACCTAGATTTTCTTCTGTGTTATCTTCTGGGAGTTCTGTGGTTTTGCATTTTAGTGTGATCCATTTGAGTTACTGTTTGTGGAAGGTGTAAAGTCTGTGTCTAGATTCATTTTTTTTTCGCGTGTGGATGTCCAATTATTCCAGCATCATTTGTTGAAAAGACTATCCTTGTTCTACTGTTCTTTGCTGCCTTTGTCAAAGATTAATTGTCTATGTTTGTGTAAGTATTTCTAGGCTCTGTATTCTGTTTCATACATTTATTTTGTTATTCTTTTATGAATATCATCCTGTCTTGATCACTGCAGCTTTATAGTAAGTTTTGAAGTCAGGTGGAGTCAGTCCTCAGACTTGCTTTTCTTTACTTAAAAGTCTGTTCCTAGTTGCTCCAAACCTGTACAACTCCTTTATTTCAGTGGGTTCATGCATGTCTATGTTTTAATCCTTCCTGCTCTTACGAAGCCTATCCTGACCACCTTATCAGTCACTTCACTTTCTTTGTTTATTTAATAATTTATATTGAAATTTGTAGCTAGTCATCTTTTCTTTTTTGTTTTTAAATTTTATTTATGTATTTATTATTTTTGGGGGGTACACCAAGTTCAATCATCTGTTTTTATACACATATCCCCGTATTCCCTCCCTCCCTTGACTCCCCCCCCACCCTCCCTCGAGTCCCCCCCACCCTCCCTGTCCCAGTCCTCTAAGGCATCTTCCATCCTCGAGTTGAACTCCCTTTGTTATACAACAGCTTCCCACTGGTTATCTACTTTACACTTGGTAATATATATATGTCTGTGCTACTCTCTTGCTTCGTCTCAGCTTCCCCTTCACCTCCCGGCCCCTCCCAAGCCTCGAGTTCTCCAGTCCATTCTCTGCACCTGCGTCCTTGTTCTTGTCCCTGAGATCATCAGTACCATTTTTAGATTCCGTATATGTGAGTTAGCATACAATATTTGTCTTTCTCTTTCGGACTGACTTCACTCTGTATGACAGACTCTAGGTCTATCCACCTCATTACATAGAGCTCCATCTCATCCCTTTTTATAGCTGAGTAATATTCCATTGTATATATATGCCACATCTTCTTTATCCATTCATTTGTTGATGGGCATTTAGGTTGCTTCCATGTCCTGGCTATTGTAAATAGTGCTGCAATAAACATTATGGTACATGTTTCTTTTGGGATTATGGTTTTCTTTGGGAATGTGCTCAGTAGTGAGATTACTGGATCATATGGTAGTTCTAGTTGTAGTTTTTTAAAGAACCTCCGAATTGTTTTCCATAGTGGTTGTACCAACTTACAATCCCACCAATAGTGCAGGAGAGTTCCCTTTTCTCCACACCCTCTCCAACATTTGTTGTTTCCAGATTTTGTGATGATGGCCATTCTGATCGGCGTGAGGTGACACCTCATTGTGGCTTTGACTTGCATTTCTCTAATGATTAGTGATGTTGAGCATCTTTTCATGTGTTTGTTGGCCATCTGTTTGTCTTCTTTGGAGAAATGTCTATTTAGGTCTTCCGCCCATTTGTGGATTGGGTTATTTGCTTTTTTGGTATGAAGCTGCATGAGCTGCTTGTATATTTTGGAGGTTAATCCTTTGTCCGTTGTTTCATAGGCAACTATTTTTTCCCATTCTGAGGGTTGCCTTTTAGTCTTGTTTATGGTTTCTTTCGCTGTGCAAAAGCTTTTAAGTTTTATGAGGTCCCATTTGTTTATTCTTGATTTTATTTCCATGATTCTAGGAGGTGGGTCAGAAAGGACCTTGCTTTGATGGATGTCATAGAGTGTTCTGCCTATGTTTTCCTCGAGGAGTTTGATAGTGTCTGGCCTTCCATGTAGGTCTTTAATCCATTTGGAGTTTCTTTTTGTGTATGGTGTTAGGAAGTGTTCTAAGTTAATTCTTTTACATGTTGCTGTCCAATTTTCCCAGCACCACTTATTGAAGAGGCTGTCTTTTTTCCATTGTATATTCGTGCCTCCTTTGTCAAAGATAAGCTGCCCATATATGCTTGCGTTTACCTCTGAGTTCTTTATTCTCTTCTATTGATCTCACTTTCTATTTTTGTGCCAGTACCATACTGTCTTGATCATGGTGGCCTTGTAGTATAGTTTGAAGTCAGGAAGCCTAATTCCACCAACTCCGTCTTTCCTTCTCAAGATTGCTTTGGCTATTCGGGGTCTTTTGTGTTTCCCTACAAATCGTAAGATTTCTTGTTCTAGTTCTGTGAAAAATGCCGTTGGTAATTTGATCGGGATTGCGTTGAATCTGCAAATTGTTTTGGGTAAGATAGTCATTTTCACAATATTGATTCTTCCAATCCAAGAACATGGTATGTCCCTCCATCTGTTTGTGTCGTCTTTGATTTCTTTTATCAGTGTCTTAAAGTTTTCTGCATACAGATCTTTTGCCTCCTTAGGCAGATTTACTCCTAGGTATTTTCTTCTTTTGGTTGCAATGGTAAATGGGAGAGTTTCCTTAATTTCTCTTTCTGCTCTTTCGTTGTTAGTGTATAGGAATGCAAGAGATTTCTGTGCATTCATTTTGTATCCTGCTACTTTACTAAATTCATCTATCAGTGCTAGCAGTTTTCTGGTAGCATCTTTAGGGTTTTCTATATATAATATCATGTCATCTGCAAAGAGTGACAATTTGACTTCTTCTTTTCCAATTTGGATTCCTTTTATTTCTTTGTCTTCTCTGATTGCTGTGGCTCAAACTTGTAAAACTATGTTGAATCTTCTCCCTTTTTTTCCTGATGAGACTGGCTAATGGTTTATCAATTTTGTTATCTTCTCAAAGAACCAGCTTTTAGTTTTATTGATCTTTGATGTTGTTTCCTTCATTTCTTTTGCATTTATTTCTGATATGATCTTTCTGATTTCTTTCCTTCTGCTCACTTTGGGGTTTTTTTCTTCTTTCTGTAATTGTTTTAGGTGTTAAGGTTAGGTTGTTTATTTGATATTTTTCTTGTTTCTTGAGCTAGGACTGTATTGCTATCAACTTCCCTCTTAGAACTGCTTTTGCTGCATCCCATAGATTTTGGGTTGTTGTGTTTTCATTGTCATTTGTTTCTAGGTATTTTTTGATTTCCTCTTTGATTTCTTGAGTGATTTCTTGGTTGTTTAATAGCATATTGTTTAGTCGCCATGTGTTTGTATTTTTTCCAGTTTTTTTCCAGTAATTGATATGTAGTCTCATGTCATTGTGGTCAGAGAAAATGCTTGATACGATTTCAATTTTTTTGAATTTACTGAGGCTTGATTTGTGACCCAAGATGTGATCTCTCCTAGAAAATTTTCCATGTGCACTTGAGAAGAAAGTGTATTCTGTCGTTTTGGGATGGAATGTCCTATAAATATTCATTAAGTCGAGATGGCCTAATGTGTCATGTAAAGGTTGCATGTCCTTATTTATTTTCTGCTTGGATGATCTGTCCATTGATGTAAGTGGGGTGTTCAAGTCTCGTCCTATTATTCTGTTACTGTCGATTTCCCCTTTTATGGCTGTTAGCATTTGCCTTATGTATTGAGGTGCTCCTATGTTGGGTTCCTAGATATGTACAGTTGTTCTATGTTCTTCTTGGGTGGATCCCTTGATCATTCTGTAGTGTCCTTCCTTGTCTCTTGTAATAGTCTTTACTTTAAAGTCTAATGTGTCTGATATGAGTATTGCTACTCCAGCTTTCTTTTGACTTCCATTTGCGTGGAATATCTTTTTCCATCCCTTTACTTTCAGTCTATATATGTCCCTTGGTCTGAAGTGGGTTTCTTGTAGGCAGCATATGTAAGGGTCTTGTTTTTTGTATCCATTCAGCCAGTTTATGTCTTTTGGTTGGAGCATTTAATCCATGTACAATTCATGTGATGATTGACATGTATGTTCCTATTACCATTTTGTTCATTGTTTTGGGTTTGTTTTTGTAGATCTGTTCCTTCTCTTGTATTTCCTGCTTCGAAAAGTTCCTTTAGCAATTGTTGTAAGGCTGGTTTGGTGGTGCTGAATTCTCTTAGCTGTTGCTTGTCTGTAAAGCTTTTGATTTCTCCATGGAATCTGAATGAGATTCTTGCTGGGTAGAGTATGCTTGCCTGTAGGTTTTTCTCTCTCAGGACTTTCAATATATCCTGCCACTCCCTTCTGGCCTGCAGAGTTTCTGCAGAAACATAAGCTGTTATCCTTTTGCGTTATTTGTTGCTTTTCTCTTGCTGCTTTTAATATGTTTTCTTTGTGTTTAATTTTCATTAGTTTGGTTAATATGTGCCTCAGTGTATTTCTCCTTGGGTTTATTCTAGATGGGAC
The DNA here is from genome assembly GCF_030028045.1 of Hippopotamus amphibius kiboko. Taxonomy (NCBI): domain Eukaryota; kingdom Metazoa; phylum Chordata; class Mammalia; order Artiodactyla; family Hippopotamidae; genus Hippopotamus; species Hippopotamus amphibius. The sequence goes on along the minus strand of NC_080198.1, from coordinate 70,071,217 downwards.
TCTCTGCACTTCTTGGACTTGATGAATTATTTCCTTTCCCATGTTGGGGAAGTTTTCCACTATAACCTCTTCAAATATTTTCTCAGACCCTTTCGTTGTTTTTCTTCTGGGATGCCTATGATTCGAATGTTGGTGGGCTTAATGTTGTCACCAAGGTCTCTGAGACTGTCTTCCATTCTTTTTATTCTTTTTTCTTTTTCCTGCTCTGTGGCAGTTATTCCCCCCATTCTATCTTCCAACTCACTTGTTCATTCTTCTGCCTCAGTTATTCTGCTGTTTGTAGCATCTAGAGTATTTGTAATTTCGGTTATTTTGTTATCTATTACTGTTTGTTTGTTCTTTAGTTCTTCTGAGTCCTTATTAACTGTTTCTTGTATTTTCTCTATTTTGATATCGAGATTTTGGATCATCTTTACTATCATTACTCTGAATGCTTTTTCAGGCAATTTTCCTATTTCCTCTTCATTTATTTGGTCTTGTGTATTTTCACCTTGTTCCTTCATCTGTGACATATTTTTTTGTCATCTCATTTTTCCCCCACTTTGGATGGGTGGGATTGTGTTCCTCTCCCACTGGGTGTTTGGTCTGAGGTTTCAAGCACTGGAGTTTGTAGGCTGTTGAGTATAGCTGGGTCTTCGTGTTGAGTTGAGAACCTCTGGGAGACCTCAGTCAGATGAATATTCCCTGCGAACTGGGTTTCCCTGCTAGTCCAATGTTTTGGACTCAGAGCTCCCACCTCAGGAGCTCAGACCTGACCCTGGGCTTGTGAATCAAGATCCCACAAGCCATGTGAAGCAGGAAAATGAAAACAATTTAAAAAAAGGTAGGAGAAGAGCAGAGCAATAGCAAGATAAAAAATACGGTAATAGGAAACTAACAGATGTGTTAGAAAAATTTAAAAAACAATGGAGCAACAGCTGGAAGGTAAAACAACTGCAATTGCCTAAGTGAGGAGGTGGAAAGAAAATAAAAGAAAACAAAAAGCCAGAAAAGGCCTTGGCTGTGGGGGTGGGTCTTAGACAAGGAATGGCGGGGTGGGGGGAGGGTGATTTCAGCAGTGGGCAGGGCCTACACTGCGAAAAGGCCTTGGGGGTGGTGGGGAATGGGGCTTAGGCCCAATGAGGCAGAGGGGCCCAGGAATGCCTCTGGTCCTGCAGGCAAAGGACCAGGTCAAGGTACCCAGTGAGCTCCCTGGGCCCGAGTTGGTGGGAGAAATGCTAGGCACCTCCCCTAGTTCTCCAATCTTGGAGGGTCGCTCCCCCTTGGTTTCTCTTCTTCCTCACCCCCTCTCTTCTATTCCCCCAGGACCCTCACAGCTGCAGGGGGCACTGAAAGGCAGGAGACCAGACTCTGATGCCCAACAGGCTTCTCAGGGCCAACTGGGCTAGGGTAACGCCTGCGGCACTTCCCCAGATCTCCCAGTCTCCTAAGGTTCCTGTCTGCCTCTCTTCCTCTCCCCCACCCCCCACTCTCCTAGGTCCCAAGCAGCTGGAGGGGGCCTGGAGTGTGAAAGCCCAGGTCTGTGAGCCTAGCAGGCTTCCCAGAGCTAGTAGGCAGGGGAAATACCTTCTCCGCCTCCCTTGATCCTCCAATCCCAGAAGGCCCCCTCCCCTGCCTGCCTCTGCTCTTCTTCCCTGCTTTCCTTCTACACCCCTAGGACCAGTGAGACCAAGAGGGGCCCCTGGAGGACTGAAGACCAGGCCTGGGGGCACAACAGGCCTCCCGGTGCCAAGTGGGTAGGGAGATTTCCCGCAGTGTCTACCCCTGATCCTCTGGTCCTGCAAGGTCCCCCCCGCCACTGCTGTCTGCCTCTCTTCCTCTTCTCCTCTCCTACCTCCCTCCCAGGCTTGTACGACCCACTCAGCCAGAGAGACCGAGGGACCAGACTCAGGAGCCCAGCAGGCTTCTTGGGCCAGTGGGCAGCGGAAATGCCTTCCACTCCTCCCCTGATCCTCTGATCCCAGAGCATCCCTCCCCTCTTCTGTCGCTCTTCTTTTCCCCCGACTGCTTCCCTCCTGTACTTCTAGGATCAAAGGCCTGTAGGAGCCTTGGAAGGTGGAGGACCCGCCCAGAAGAAATACCCAGCGGTGCCTCCCCTATTCTTCTGACCTGGAGAGATCCCTTCCCACCCCCACTGTCTGCCTCGCCACCCCCCCACACCCGCAGGATCCTCGTGCCGGAGGGGGGCCTGGAGAGTAAAGGACCAAGCCTGGGAGCCCAGGTGGCCTCCCTGGCCAAGAGGGCAGGCAAAGTGCCCTCTCGCCTCCCCATCCCCCAATCTCAAGGCCCCCACCCCACCTGTCCACCTCTCCACCTCCTCACTCCTCCTCCCTCCTTCACACACCCCCAGGACCCAGGCAGCCCAGCAGGGACCTTGGAGGGTGGATGACCCTGCTGGGGGGCCCAGCAGGCCCTCCAGCTGGGGAGCTCAGCAGGCCTCCTGGCCTCCTGGGTGGGAGAAACCCAGTTGCAGTTTCCTGATCTCCCCAGCCCTCAACGGTCCCTCCAGACCTCCCCCAGCCACCCCCCAGGGGCGCTGGTCCAGTGTGGCTTCCCCTTCCCCGCCCCCCTGACTTGCCCCAGGTCCTACCTGGTTGCTGCGGGGTTCCCGCAGTCTGCTTGGGTCTCAGGTCCCCCGCTGGCACCTGGCAACTGATCTATTTGTGGGGAGATGTGATCTCTGCGTCTTCCCAGGCTGTCATCTTGACTCCGCCCCCTTCATTAATATGTAAATAAAATATTAATTAACATTATATCATTATGAACTCAGGATCAATGAACAAGTGTAGGATTAGGACTTCCTTTATACTTTTACAACATTCCTTGAGGCCTTTAGATTTCCTCCTTTGATTTCCCTACCCCTTGTCTTCCCACTCTATTACAGGAGATTGAATATGGTTCCCTGTGTTATACAGTAAGACCTTGTTGTTTATCTATTTCATATATAGTAGTTTGTATCTGCTAATCCCAAACTCCTAATTTATCTCTTCCCCACCCACTTTCCCCTTTGCTAACCACAAATTTGTTTTCTATGTCTATGAGTCTGTCTCTCTTTTGCAAATAGGTTCATTTGTATCATATTTTAGATGCCACACGTAAGTAACATCATATGGTGTTTATCTTCCTCTTCCTGACTTGTTTCAGTTAGTATGATAATCTCCAGGTCCATCCATGTTGCTTCCAATGGCATTATTTCATTCTTTATCATGGCCCCGTAAGTATTCTATTGTATACATGTAGCAGATCTTTATGTGCTCCTCTGTAGATGGACATTAGGTTGCTCGCATGTCTTGGCTACTGTAGATAGTGCTGCTGTGAACATTGGGGTGCGTGTATCTTTTCAAATTGCAGTTTTTCTGGATAGAGGCCCCAGACTGGGATTGCTGGGTCACATGGCAACTCTATTTTGAGTTTTTTTAAGAAACCTGCATACTGTTTTCTAAAATAGCTGCACCAATTTACATTCCTACCTCCAGTGTAGGAGGGTTCCCTTTTCTCCAGGCCCTCTCCAGCATTTCTTATTTGTAGCCTTTTTCTCTTTTTTTTTAAACCTTGAAGATCACCGTTTTTAAATTTTATTAATTAATTAATTAATTAATTAATTTATTTATTTATTTATTTATTTATTGGCTGCATTGGGTCTTTGTTGCTGGGCCCGGGCTTTCTCTAGTTGTGATGAGCAGGGGCTGCTCTTCGTTGTGGTGCGCAGGCTTCTCAGTGCAGTGGCTTCTCTTGCTGCAGAGCTCAGGCTCTAGACTGGCAGGCTTCAGTAGTTGCAGGGTGTGGACTCAGTAGTTGGGGCGCACGGGCTCAGTTGCTCTGCGGCATGTAGGATCTTCCCGGACCAGGGATTGAACCCGTGTCCCCTGCATTGGCAGGTGGGTTCTTAACCACTGCGCCACCAGGGAAGCCCTGTCGACTTTTTAATGATGGCCATTCTGAGTGTTGTGAGGTGCTACCTCATTGTATTTTTGATTTGCATTTCTCTAATAATTAGTGATATTGAGCATCTTTTCATGTGCCTGTTGGCCATCCGAATATCTCCTTTGGAGAAATGTCTATTTAGGTACATGGACACATCTTTATCCTCCAGAGTTCATAGTTCACATGAGGGGTTATTCCTGGTATTACACATTCTGTGTGTTTAGATGAATATATAATGATATGTATCCACCATTGTAGTATCATACAGGGTGTTTTCACTACCCTAAAATCCCTCTGTGTTCTGCCTCCCTGCAATACTGTCAACGACTGATTTTTTTATGTCTCCATGGTTTTGCCTTTTCCAGAATTCAGGTGGTTGGGAGGGATCATCCAGTGTGCAGGCCGCCCTTTCAGACTGGCTTCTTTCACTTAGTAGTATGTGTTTAAGTTTCTTCCATGTCTTTTCATGAATTGGTAACTCATTTTTAGCACTGAATAATATTCCATTGTCTGTTTATACCACAGTGTATTTATCCATTCACTTTCTAAAGGACATCTTGAATGCGTCCAAGTTTTGGCAGTTATAAATAAAGTTCCCGTAAGTTTCCGTGTTCAGGTTTTCATGTGGACATAGATGTCAGCATTTGAGTACATGCCAAGAACAGTGATTCCTGGATTGTGTGAGATGAGTATGTTTAGTTTTGTAGGAAACTGCCAGACTGTTTTCCAAAGTGGCTGCATCATTTTGCATTCCCACTAGTAGTGTATGAATTTGCGTTGCTTTGCATCCTCTCCAGTATTTGCTGTTGTCAGTGTTTTGGATTTTGGCCATCCTAAAAGGTGTGTGGTGGTATCTCATTGTTGTAATTCTCAATTCCTGGGACTTCCCTGGTGGCACAGTGGTTAAGAGTCTGCCTGCCAATGCAAGGGACATGGGTTTGATCCCTGGTCCAGGAAGATCCCACATGCCACGGGGCAACTAAGCCCATGTGCCACAACCACTGAGCCTGCACTCTAGAGCCCGCCAGCCACAACTACTGAGCCCATGTGCCGCAAGTACTGAAGCACCTAGGGCCAGTGCTCAGCAACAAGAGAAGCCACTGAAATAAGAAGCCTGTGCACCACAACAAAGAGTAGCCCACCCTTGCTACAGCTAGAGAAAGCCCTCGCAGCAACGAAGACCCAATGCAGCCAAGAACAAATAAATAAATAAATTTATAAAAAAATCTCAATTCCCTAATGACATGTGATATTGAACACCTTTTCATATGTTTCCTTGCCGTGTGTATATCTTCTTTAGTGAGGTGTCTGTTAAGACCTTTTGCCCATTTTTAAAAATTAGACTCTCCATTTTCTTATTGCTGTTTTAAGAATTCTTTGTAAATGTTGAATGAGAGTCCTTTATCAGATCTGCCTTTTGCAGATATTTTCTCGTAACCTGTGGCTTGTCTTTCCCTTCTCTTGACATTGTCTTTTGCAGAGCAGAAGTTTTGAATTGTCATGAAGTCCAGTTTACCAATTATTTCTTTCCTGGATTGTACTTTGGTGTTGTATTTAAAATATCCTCATCATACTTGTCACCTAGATTTTCTTCTGTGTTATCTTCTGGGAGTTCTGTGGTTTTGCATTTTAGTGTGATCCATTTGAGTTACTGTTTGTGGAAGGTGTAAAGTCTGTGTCTAGATTCATTTTTTTTTCGCGTGTGGATGTCCAATTATTCCAGCATCATTTGTTGAAAAGACTATCCTTGTTCTACTGTTCTTTGCTGCCTTTGTCAAAGATTAATTGTCTATGTTTGTGTAAGTATTTCTAGGCTCTGTATTCTGTTTCATACATTTATTTTGTTATTCTTTTATGAATATCATCCTGTCTTGATCACTGCAGCTTTATAGTAAGTTTTGAAGTCAGGTGGAGTCAGTCCTCAGACTTGCTTTTCTTTACTTAAAAGTCTGTTCCTAGTTGCTCCAAACCTGTACAACTCCTTTATTTCAGTGGGTTCATGCATGTCTATGTTTTAATCCTTCCTGCTCTTACGAAGCCTATCCTGACCACCTTATCAGTCACTTCACTTTCTTTGTTTATTTAATAATTTATATTGAAATTTGTAGCTAGTCATCTTTTCTTTTTTGTTTTTAAATTTTATTTATGTATTTATTATTTTTGGGGGGTACACCAAGTTCAATCATCTGTTTTTATACACATATCCCCGTATTCCCTCCCTCCCTTGACTCCCCCCCCACCCTCCCTCGAGTCCCCCCCACCCTCCCTGTCCCAGTCCTCTAAGGCATCTTCCATCCTCGAGTTGAACTCCCTTTGTTATACAACAGCTTCCCACTGGTTATCTACTTTACACTTGGTAATATATATATGTCTGTGCTACTCTCTTGCTTCGTCTCAGCTTCCCCTTCACCTCCCGGCCCCTCCCAAGCCTCGAGTTCTCCAGTCCATTCTCTGCACCTGCGTCCTTGTTCTTGTCCCTGAGATCATCAGTACCATTTTTAGATTCCGTATATGTGAGTTAGCATACAATATTTGTCTTTCTCTTTCGGACTGACTTCACTCTGTATGACAGACTCTAGGTCTATCCACCTCATTACATAGAGCTCCATCTCATCCCTTTTTATAGCTGAGTAATATTCCATTGTATATATATGCCACATCTTCTTTATCCATTCATTTGTTGATGGGCATTTAGGTTGCTTCCATGTCCTGGCTATTGTAAATAGTGCTGCAATAAACATTATGGTACATGTTTCTTTTGGGATTATGGTTTTCTTTGGGAATGTGCTCAGTAGTGAGATTACTGGATCATATGGTAGTTCTAGTTGTAGTTTTTTAAAGAACCTCCGAATTGTTTTCCATAGTGGTTGTACCAACTTACAATCCCACCAATAGTGCAGGAGAGTTCCCTTTTCTCCACACCCTCTCCAACATTTGTTGTTTCCAGATTTTGTGATGATGGCCATTCTGATCGGCGTGAGGTGACACCTCATTGTGGCTTTGACTTGCATTTCTCTAATGATTAGTGATGTTGAGCATCTTTTCATGTGTTTGTTGGCCATCTGTTTGTCTTCTTTGGAGAAATGTCTATTTAGGTCTTCCGCCCATTTGTGGATTGGGTTATTTGCTTTTTTGGTATGAAGCTACATGAGCTGCTTGTATATTTTGGAGGTTAATCCTTTGTCCGTTGTTTCATAGGCAACTATTTTTTCCCATTCTGAGGGTTGCCTTTTAGTCTTGTTTATGGTTTCTTTCGCTGTGCAAAAGCTTTTAAGTTTTATGAGGTCCCATTTGTTTATTCTTGATTTTATTTCCATGATTCTAGGAGGTGGGTCAGAAAGGACCTTGCTTTGATGGATGTCATAGAGTGTTCTGCCTATGTTTTCCTCGAGGAGTTTGATAGTGTCTGGCCTTCCATGTAGGTCTTTAATCCATTTGGAGTTTCTTTTTGTGTATGGTGTTAGGAAGTGTTCTAAGTTAATTCTTTTACATGTTGCTGTCCAATTTTCCCAGCACCACTTATTGAAGAGGCTGTCTTTTTTCCATTGTATATTCGTGCCTCCTTTGTCAAAGATAAGCTGCCCATATATGCTTGGGTTTACCTCTGAGTTCTTTATTCTGTTCTATTGATCTCACTTTCTATTTTTGTGCCAGTACCATACTGTCTTGATCATGGTGGCCTTGTAGTATAGTTTGAAGTCAGGAAGCCTAATTCCACCAACTCCGTCTTTCCTTCTCAAGATTGCTTTGGCTATTCGGGGTCTTTTGTGTTTCCCTACAAATCGTAAGATTTCTTGTTCTAGTTCTGTGAAAAATGCCGTTGGTAATTTGATCGGGATTGCGTTGAATCTGCAAATTGTTTTGGGTAAGATAGTCATTTTCACAATATTGAGTCTTCCAATCCAAGAACATGGTATGTCCCTCCATCTGTTTGTGTCGTCTTTGATTTCTTTTATCAGTGTCTTAAAGTTTTCTGCATACAGATCTTTTGCCTCCTTAGGCAGATTTACTCCTAGGTATTTTCTTCTTTTGGTTGCAATGGTAAATGGGAGAGTTTCCTTCATTTCTCTTTCTGCTCTTTCGTTGTTAGTGTATAGGAATGCAAGAGATTTCTGTGCATTCATTTTGTATCCTGCTACTTTACTAAATTCATCTATCAGTGCTAGCAGTTTTCTGGTAGCATCTTTAGGGTTTTCTATATATAATATCATGTCATCTGCAAAGAGTGACAATTTGACTTCTTCTTTTCCAATTTGGATTCCTTTTATTTCTTTGTCTTCTCTGATTGCTGTGGCTCAAACTTCTAAAACTATGTTGAATCTTCTCCCATTTTTCCTGATGAGTCTGGCTAATGGTTTATCAATTTTGTTATCTTCTCAAAGAACCAGCTTTTAGTTTTATTGATCTTTGATGTTGTTTCCTTCATTTCTTTTGTATTTATTTCTGATATGATCTTTCTGATTTCTTTCCTTCTGCTCACTTTGGGGTTTTTTCTTCTTTCTGTAATTGTTTTAGGTGTTAAGGTTAGGTTGTTTATTTGATATTTTTCTTGTTTCTTGAGCTAGGACTGTATTGCTATCAACTTCCCTCTTAGAACTGCTTTTGCTGCATCCCATAGATTTTGGGTTGTTGTGTTTTCATTGTCATTTGTTTCTAGGTATTTTTTGATTTCCTCTTTGATTTCTTGAGTGATTTCTTGGTTGTTTAATAGCATATTGGTTAGTCGCCATGTGTTTGTATTTTTTCCAGTTTTTTTCCAGTAATTGATATGTAGTCTCATGTCACTGTGGTCAGAGAAAATGCTTGATACGATTTCAATTTTTTGGAATTTACTGAGGCTTGATTTGTGACCCAAGATGTGATCTCTCCTAGAAAATTTTCCATGTGCACTTGAGAAGAAAGTGTATTCTGTCGTTTTGGGATGGAATGTCCTATAAATATTCATTAAGTCGAGATGGCCTAATGTGTCATGTAAAGGTTGCATGTCCTTATTTATTTTCTGTTTGGATGATCTGTCCATTGATGTAAGTGGGGTGTTCAAGTCTCGTCCTATTATTCTGTTACTGTCGATTTCCCCTTTTATGGCTGTTAGCATTTGCCTTATGTATTGAGGTGCTCCTATGTTGGGTGCATAGATATTTACAGTTGTTCTATGTTCTTCTTGGGTGGATCCCTTGATCATTCTGTAGTGTCCTTCCTTGTCTCTTGTAATAGTCTTTACTTTAAAGTCTAATGTGTCTGATATGAGTATTGCTACTCCAGCTTTCTTTTGACTTCCATTTGCATGGAATATCTTTTTCCATCCCTTTACTTTCCGTCTATATATGTCCCTTGGTCTGAAGTGGGTTTCTTGTAGGCAGCATATGTAAGGGTCTTGTTTTTGTATCCATTCAGCCAGTTTATGTCTTTTGGTTGGAGCATTTAATCCATGTACAATTCATGTGATGATTGACATGTATGTTCCTATTACCATTTTGTTCATTGTTTTGGGTTTGTTTTTGTAGATCTGTTCCTTCTCTTGAATTTCCTGCTTCGAAAAGTTCCTTTAGCAATTGTTGTAAGGCTGGTTTGGTGGTGCTGAATTCTCTTAGCTGTTGCTTGTCTGTAAAGCTTTTGATTTCTCCATGGAATCTGAATGAGATTCTTGCTGGGTAGAGTATGCTTGCCTGTAGGTTTTTCTCTCTCAGGACTTTCAATATATCCTGCCACTCCCTTCTGGCCTGCAGAGTTTCTGCAGAAACATAAGCTGTTATCCTTTTGCGTTATTTGTTGCTTTTCTCTTGCTGCTTTTAATATGTTTTCTTTGTGTTTAATTTTCATTAGTTTGGTTAATATGTGCCTCAGTGTATTTCTCCTTAGGTTTATTCTAGATGGGACTCTGTGCACTTCTTGGACTTGATGAATTATTTCCTTTCCCATGTTGGGGAAGTTTTCCACTATAACCTCTTCAAATATTTTCTCAGACCCTTTCGTTGTTTTTCTTCTGGGATGCCTATGATTCGAATGTTGGTGGGCTTAATGTTGTCACCAAGGTCTCTGAGACTGTCTTCCATTCTTTTTATTCTTTTTTCTTTTTCCTGCTCTGTGGCAGTTATTTCCCCCATTCTATCTTCCAACTCACTTGTTCATTCTTCTGCCTCAGTTATTCTGCTGTTTGTAGCATCTAGAGTATTTGTAATTTCGGTTATTTTGTTATCTATTACTGTTTGTTTGTTCTTTAGTTCTTCTGAGTCCTTATTAACTGTTTCTTGGATTTTCTCTATTTTGTTATCGAGATTTTGGATCATCTTTACTATCATTACTCTGAATGCTTTTTCAGGCAATTTTCCTATTTCCTCTTCATTTATTTGGTCTTGTGTATTTTTACCTTGTTCCTTCATCTGTGACATATTTTCTTGTCATCTCATTTTTCCCCCACTTTGGATGGGTGGGATTGTGTTCCTCTCCCACTGGGTGTTTGGTCTGAGGTTTCAAGCACTGGAGTTTGTAGGCTGTTGAGTATAGCTGGGTCTTCGTGTTGAGTTGAGAACCTCTGGGAGACCTCAGTCAGATGAATATTCCCTGCGAACTGGGTTTCCCTGCTAGTCCAATGTTTTGGACTCAGAGCTCCCACCTCAGGAGCTCAGACCTGACCCTGGGCTTGTGAATCAAGATCCCACAAGCCATGTGGAGCAGGAAAATGAAAACAATTTAAAAAAAAGGTAGGAGAAGAGCAGAGCAATAGCAAGATAAAAAATACGGTAATAGGAAACTAACAGATGTGTTAGAAAAATTTAAAAAACAATGGAGCAACAGCTGGAAGGTAAAACAACTGCAATCGCCTAAGTGAGGAGGTGGAAAGAAAAAAAAAGAAAAAAAAAAGCCAGAAAAGGCCTTGGCTGTGGGGTTGGGTCTTAGACAAGGGATGGCGGGGTGGGGGGGGGTGATTTCAGCAGTGGGCAGGGCCTACACTGCGAAAAGGCCTTGGGGGTGGTGGGGAATGGGGCTTAGGCCCAATGAGGCAGAGGGGCCCAGGAATGCCTCTGGTCCTGCGGGCAAAGGACCAGGTCAAGGTACCCAGTGAGCTCCCTGGGCCCGAGTTGGTGGGAGAAATGCTAGGCACCTCCCCTAGTTCTCCAATCTTGGAGGGTCGCTCCCCCTTGGGTTCTCTTCTTCCTCACCCCCTCTCTTCTATTCCCCCAGGACCCTCACAGCTGCAGGGGGCACTGAAAGGCAGGAGACCAGACTCTGATGCCCAACAGGTTTCTCAGGGCCAACTGGGCTAGGGTAACGCCTGCGGCACTTCCCCAGATCTCCCAGTCTCCTAAGGTTCCTGTCTGCCTCTCTTCCTCTCCCCCACCCCCCACTCTCCTAGGTCCCAAGCAGCTGGAGGGGGCCTGGAGTGTGAAAGCCCAGGTCTGTGAGCCTAGCAGGCTTCCCAGAGCTAGTAGGCAGGGGAAATACCTTCTCCGCCTCCCTTGATCCTCCAATCCCAGAAGGCCCCCTCCCCTGCCTGCCTCTGCTCTTCTTCCCTGCTTTCCTTCTACACCCCTAGGACCAGTGAGACCAAGAGGGGCCCCTGGAGGACTGAAGACCAGGCCTGGGGGCACAACAGGCCTCCCGGTGCCAAGTGGGTAGGGAGATTTCCCGCAGTGTCTACCCCTGATCCTCTGGTCCTGCAAGGTCCCCCCCGCCACTGCTGTCTGCCTCTCTTCCTCTTCTCCTCTCCTCCCTCCCTCCCAGGCTTGTACGACCCACTCAGCCAGAGAGACCGAGGGACCAGACTCAGGAGCCCAGCAGGCTTCTTGGGCCAGTGGGCAGCGGAAATGCCTTCCACTCCTCCCCTGATCCTCTGATCCCAGAGCATCCCTCCCCTCTTCTGTCGCTCTTCTTTTCCCCCCTCCGCTTCCCTCCTGTACTTCTAGGATCAACGGCCTGTAGGAGCCTTGGAAGGTGGAGGACCCGCCCAGAAGAAATACCCAGTGGTGCCTCCCCTATTCTTCTGACCTGGAGAGATCCCTTCCCACCCCCACTGTCTGCCTCGCCACCCCCCCACACCCCCAGGATCCTCGTGCCGGAGGGGGGCCTGGAGAGTAAAGGACCAAGCCTGGGAGCCCAGGTGGCCTCCCTGGCCAAGAGGGCAGGCAAAGTGCCCTCTCGCCTCCCCATCCCCCAATCTCAAGGCCCCCACCCCACCTGTCCACCTCTCCACCTCCTCACTCCTCCTCCCTCCTTCACACACCCCCAGGACCCAGGCAGCCCAGCAGGGGCCTTGCAGGGTGGATGACCCTGCTGGGGGGCCCAGCAGGCCCTCCAGCTGGGGAGCTCAGCAGGCCTCCTGGCCTCCTGGGTGGGAGAAACCCAGTTGCAGTTTCCTGATCTCCCCAGCCCTCAACGGTCCCTCCAGACCTCCCCCAGCCACCCCCCAGGGGCGCTGGTCCAGTGTGGCTTCCCCTTCCCCGCCCCCCTGACTTGCCCCAGGTCCTACCTGGTTGCTGCGGGGTTCCCGCAGTCTGCTTGGGTCTCAGGTCCCCCGCTGGCACCTGGCAACTGATCTATTTGTGGGGAGATGTGATCTCTGCGTCTTCCCAGGCTGTCATCTTGACTCCGCCCCCTTCATTAATATGTAAATAAAATATTAATTAACATTATATCATTATGAACTCAGGATCAATGAACAAGTGTAGGATTAGGACTTCCTTTATACTTTTACAACATTCCTTGAGGCCTTTAGATTTCCTCCTTTGATTTCCCTACCCCTTGTCTTCCCACTCTATTACAGGAGATTGAATATGGTTCCCTGTGTTATACAGTAAGACCTTGTTGTTTATCTATTTCATATATAGTAGTTTGTATCTGCTAATCCCAAACTCCTAATTTATCTCTTCCCCACCCACTTTCCCCTTTGCTAACCACAAATTTGTTTTCTATGTCTATGAGTCTGTCTCTCTTTTGCAAATAGGTTCATTTGTATCATATTTTAGATGCCACACGTAAGTAACATCATATGGTGTTTATCTTCCTCTTCCTGACTTGTTTCAGTTAGTATGATAATCTCCAGGTCCATCCATGTTGCTTCCAATGGCATTATTTCATTCTTTATCATGGCCCCGTAAGTATTCTATTGTATACATGTAGCAGATCTTTATGTGCTCCTCTGTAGATGGACATTAGGTTGCTCGCATGTCTTGGCTACTGTAGATAGTGCTGCTGTGAACATTGGGGTGCGTGTATCTTTTCAAATTGCAGTTTTTCTGGATAGAGGCCCCAGACTGGGATTGCTGGGTCACATGGCAACTCTATTTTGAGTTTTTTTAAGAAACCTGCATACTGTTTTCTAAAATAGCTGCACCAATTTACATTCCTACCTCCAGTGTAGGAGGGTTCCCTTTTCTCCAGGCCCTCTCCAGCATTTCTTATTTGTAGCCTTTTTCTCTTTTTTTTTAAACCTTGAAGATCACCGTTTTTAAATTTTATTAATTAATTAATTAATTTATTTATTTATTTATTTATTTATTTATTTATTGGCTGCATTGGGTCTTTGTTGCTGGGCCCGGGCTTTCTCTAGTTGTGATGAGCAGGGGCTGCTCTTCGTTGTGGTGCGCAGGCTTCTCAGTGCAGTGGCTTCTCTTGCTGCAGAGCTCAGGCTCTAGACTGGCAGGCTTCAGTAGTTGCAGGGTGTGGACTCAGTAGTTGGGGCGCACGGGCTCAGTTGCTCTGCGGCATGTAGGATCTTCCCGGACCAGGGATTGAACCCGTGTCCCCTGCATTGGCAGGTGGGTTCTTAACCACTGCGCCACCAGGGAAGCCCTGTCGACTTTTTAATGATGGCCATTCTGAGTGTTGTGAGGTGCTACCTCATTGTATTTTTGATTTGCATTTCTCTAATAATTAGTGATATTGAGCATCTTTTCATGTGCCTGTTGGCCATCCGAATATCTCCTTTGGAGAAATGTCTATTTAGGTACATGGACACATCTTTATCCTCCAGAGTTCATAGTTCACATGAGGGGTTATTCCTGGTATTACACATTCTGTGTGTTTAGATGAATATATAATGATATGTATCCACCATTGTAGTATCATACAGGGTGTTTTCACTACCCTAAAATCCCTCTGTGTTCTGCCTCCCTGCAATACTGTCAACGACTGATTTTTTTATGTCTCCATGGTTTTGCCTTTTCCAGAATTCAGGTGGTTGGGAGGGATCATCCAGTGTGCAGGCCGCCCTTTCAGACTGGCTTCTTTCACTTAGTAGTATGTGTTTAAGTTTCTTCCATGTCTTTTCATGAATTGGTAACTCATTTTTAGCACTGAATAATATTCCATTGTCTGTTTATACCACAGTGTATTTATCCATTCACTTTCTAAAGGACATCTTGAATGCGTCCAAGTTTTGGCAGTTATAAATAAAGTTCCCGTAAGTTTCCGTGTTCAGGTTTTCATGTGGACATAGATGTCAGCATTTGAGTACATGCCAAGAACAGTGATTCCTGGATTGTGTGAGATGAGTATGTTTAGTTTTGTAGGAAACTGCCAGACTGTTTTCCAAAGTGGCTGCATCATTTTGCATTCCCACTAGTAGTGTATGAATTTGCGTTGCTTTGCATCCTCTCCAGTATTTGCTGTTGTCAGTGTTTTGGATTTTGGCCATCCTAAAAGGTGTGTGGTGGTATCTCATTGTTGTAATTCTCAATTCCTGGGACTTCCCTGGTGGCACAGTGGTTAAGAGTCTGCCTGCCAATGCAAGGGACATGGGTTTGATCCCTGGTCCAGGAAGATCCCACATGCCACGGGGCAACTAAGCCCATGTGCCACAACCACTGAGCCTGCACTCTAGAGCCCGCCAGCCACAACTACTGAGCCCATGTGCCGCAAGTACTGAAGCACCTAGGGCCAGTGCTCAGCAACAAGAGAAGCCACTGAAATAAGAAGCCTGTGCACCACAACAAAGAGTAGCCCACCCTTGCTACAGCTAGAGAAAGCCCTCGCAGCAACGAAGACCCAATGCAGCCAAGAACAAATAAATAAATAAATTTATAAAAAAATCTCAATTCCCTAATGACATGTGATATTGAACACCTTTTCATATGTTTCCTTGCCGTGTGTATATCTTCTTTAGTGAGGTGTCTGTTAAGACCTTTTGCCCATTTTTAAAAATTAGACTCTCCATTTTCTTATTGCTGTTTTAAGAATTCTTTGTAAATGTTGAATGAGAGTCCTTTATCAGATCTGCCTTTTGCAGATATTTTCTCGTAACCTGTGGCTTGTCTTTCCCTTCTCTTGACATTGTCTTTTGCAGAGCAGAAGTTTTGAATTGTCATGAAGTCCAGTTTACCAATTATTTCTTTCCTGGATTGTACTTTGGTGTTGTATTTAAAATATCCTCATCATACTTGTCACCTAGATTTTCTTCTGTGTTATCTTCTGGGAGTTCTGTGGTTTTGCATTTTAGTGTGATCCATTTGAGTTACTGTTTGTGGAAGGTGTAAAGTCTGTGTCTAGATTCATTTTTTTTTCGCGTGTGGATGTCCAATTATTCCAGCATCATTTGTTGAAAAGACTATCCTTGTTCTACTGTTCTTTGCTGCCTTTGTCAAAGATTAATTGTCTATGTTTGTGTAAGTATTTCTAGGCTCTGTATTCTGTTTCATACATTTATTTTGTTATTCTTTTATGAATATCATCCTGTCTTGATCACTGCAGCTTTATAGTAAGTTTTGAAGTCAGGTGGAGTCAGTCCTCAGACTTGCTTTTCTTTACTTAAAAGTCTGTTCCTAGTTGCTCCAAACCTGTACAACTCCTTTATTTCAGTGGGTTCATGCATGTCTATGTTTTAATCCTTCCTGCTCTTACGAAGCCTATCCTGACCACCTTATCAGTCACTTCACTTTCTTTGTTTATTTAATAATTTATATTGAAATTTGTAGCTAGTCATCTTTTCTTTTTTGTTTTTAAATTTTATTTATGTATTTATTATTTTTGGGGGGTACACCAAGTTCAATCATCTGTTTTTATACACATATCCCCGTATTCCCTCCCTCCCTTGACTCCCCCCCCACCCTCCCTCGAGTCCCCCCCACCCTCCCTGTCCCAGTCCTCTAAGGCATCTTCCATCCTCGAGTTGAACTCCCTTTGTTATACAACAGCTTCCCACTGGTTATCTACTTTACACTTGGTAATATATATATGTCTGTGCTACTCTCTTGCTTCGTCTCAGCTTCCCCTTCACCTCCCGGCCCCTCCCAAGCCTCGAGTTCTCCAGTCCATTCTCTGCACCTGCGTCCTTGTTCTTGTCCCTGAGATCATCAGTACCATTTTTAGATTCCGTATATGTGAGTTAGCATACAATATTTGTCTTTCTCTTTCGGACTGACTTCACTCTGTATGACAGACTCTAGGTCTATCCACCTCATTACATAGAGCTCCATCTCATCCCTTTTTATAGCTGAGTAATATTCCATTGTATATATATGCCACATCTTCTTTATCCATTCATTTGTTGATGGGCATTTAGGTTGCTTCCATGTCCTGGCTATTGTAAATAGTGCTGCAATAAACATTATGGTACATGTTTCTTTTGGGATTATGGTTTTCTTTGGGAATGTGCTCAGTAGTGAGATTACTGGATCATATGGTAGTTCTAGTTGTAGTTTTTTAAAGAACCTCCGAATTGTTTTCCATAGTGGTTGTACCAACTTACAATCCCACCAATAGTGCAGGAGAGTTCCCTTTTCTCCACACCCTCTCCAACATTTGTTGTTTCCAGATTTTGTGATGATGGCCATTCTGATCGGCGTGAGGTGACACCTCATTGTGGCTTTGACTTGCATTTCTCTAATGATTAGTGATGTTGAGCATCTTTTCATGTGTTTGTTGGCCATCTGTTTGTCTTCTTTGGAGAAATGTCTATTTAGGTCTTCCGCCCATTTGTGGATTGGGTTATTTGCTTTTTTGGTATGAAGCTACATGAGCTGCTTGTATATTTTGGAGGTTAATCCTTTGTCCGTTGTTTCATAGGCAACTATTTTTTCCCATTCTGAGGGTTGCCTTTTAGTCTTGTTTATGGTTTCTTTCGCTGTGCAAAAGCTTTTAAGTTTTATGAGGTCCCATTTGTTTATTCTTGATTTTATTTCCATGATTCTAGGAGGTGGGTCAGAAAGGACCTTGCTTTGATGGATGTCATAGAGTGTTCTGCCTATGTTTTCCTCGAGGAGTTTGATAGTGTCTGGCCTTCCATGTAGGTCTTTAATCCATTTGGAGTTTCTTTTTGTGTATGGTGTTAGGAAGTGTTCTAAGTTAATTCTTTTACATGTTGCTGTCCAATTTTCCCAGCACCACTTATTGAAGAGGCTGTCTTTTTTCCATTGTATATTCGTGCCTCCTTTGTCAAAGATAAGCTGCCCATATATGCTTGGGTTTACCTCTGAGTTCTTTATTCTGTTCTATTGATCTCACTTTCTATTTTTGTGCCAGTACCATACTGTCTTGATCATGGTGGCCTTGTAGTATAGTTTGAAGTCAGGAAGCCTAATTCCACCAACTCCGTCTTTCCTTCTCAAGATTGCTTTGGCTATTCGGGGTCTTTTGTGTTTCCCTACAAATCGTAAGATTTCTTGTTCTAGTTCTGTGAAAAATGCCGTTGGTAATTTGATCGGGATTGCGTTGAATCTGCAAATTGTTTTGGGTAAGATAGTCATTTTCACAATATTGAGTCTTCCAATCCAAGAACATGGTATGTCCCTCCATCTGTTTGTGTCGTCTTTGATTTCTTTTATCAGTGTCTTAAAGTTTTCTGCATACAGATCTTTTGCCTCCTTAGGCAGATTTACTCCTAGGTATTTTCTTCTTTTGGTTGCAATGGTAAATGGGAGAGTTTCCTTCATTTCTCTTTCTGCTCTTTCGTTGTTAGTGTATAGGAATGCAAGAGATTTCTGTGCATTCATTTTGTATCCTGCTACTTTACTAAATTCATCTATCAGTGCTAGCAGTTTTCTGGTAGCATCTTTAGGGTTTTCTATATATAATATCATGTCATCTGCAAAGAGTGACAATTTGACTTCTTCTTTTCCAATTTGGATTCCTTTTATTTCTTTGTCTTCTCTGATTGCTGTGGCTCAAACTTCTAAAACTATGTTGAATCTTCTCCCATTTTTCCTGATGAGTCTGGCTAATGGTTTATCAATTTTGTTATCTTCTCAAAGAACCAGCTTTTAGTTTTATTGATCTTTGATGTTGTTTCCTTCATTTCTTTTGTATTTATTTCTGATATGATCTTTCTGATTTCTTTCCTTCTGCTCACTTTGGGGTTTTTTCTTCTTTCTGTAATTGTTTTAGGTGTTAAGGTTAGGTTGTTTATTTGATATTTTTCTTGTTTCTTGAGCTAGGACTGTATTGCTATCAACTTCCCTCTTAGAACTGCTTTTGCTGCATCCCATAGATTTTGGGTTGTTGTGTTTTCATTGTCATTTGTTTCTAGGTATTTTTTGATTTCCTCTTTGATTTCTTGAGTGATTTCTTGGTTGTTTAATAGCATATTGGTTAGTCGCCATGTGTTTGTATTTTTTCCAGTTTTTTTCCAGTAATTGATATGTAGTCTCATGTCACTGTGGTCAGAGAAAATGCTTGATACGATTTCAATTTTTTTGAATTTACTGAGGCTTGATTTGTGACCCAAGATGTGATCTCTCCTAGAAAATTTTCCATGTGCACTTGAGAAGAAAGTGTATTCTGTCGTTTTGGGATGGAATGTCCTATAAATATTCATTAAGTCGAGATGGCCTAATGTGTCATGTAAAGGTTGCATGTCCTTATTTATTTTCTGTTTGGATGATCTGTCCATTGATGTAAGTGGGGTGTTCAAGTCTCGTCCTATTATTCTGTTACTGTCGATTTCCCCTTTTATGGCTGTTAGCATTTGCCTTATGTATTGAGGTGCTCCTATGTTGGGTGCATAGATATTTACAGTTGTTCTATGTTCTTCTTGGGTGGATCCCTTGATCATTCTGTAGTGTCCTTCCTTGTCTCTTGTAATAGTCTTTACTTTAAAGTCTAATGTGTCTGATATGAGTATTGCTACTCCAGCTTTCTTTTGACTTCCATTTGCATGGAATATCTTTTTCCATCCCTTTACTTTCCGTCTATATATGTCCCTTGGTCTGAAGTGGGTTTCTTGTAGGCAGCATATGTAAGGGTCTTGTTTTTGTATCCATTCAGCCAGTTTATGTCTTTTGGTTGGAGCATTTAATCCATGTACAATTCATGTGATGATTGACATGTATGTTCCTATTACCATTTTGTTCATTGTTTTGGGTTTGTTTTTGTAGATCTGTTCCTTCTCTTGAATTTCCTGCTTCGAAAAGTTCCTTTAGCAATTGTTGTAAGGCTGGTTTGGTGGTGCTGAATTCTCTTAGCTGTTGCTTGTCTGTAAAGCTTTTGATTTCTCCATGGAATCTGAATGAGATTCTTGCTGGGTAGAGTATGCTTGCCTGTAGGTTTTTCTCTCTCAGGACTTTCAATATATCCTGCCACTCCCTTCTGGCCTGCAGAGTTTCTGCAGAAACATAAGCTGTTATCCTTTTGCGTTATTTGTTGCTTTTCTCTTGCTGCTTTTAATATGTTTTCTTTGTGTTTAATTTTCATTAGTTTGGTTAATATGTGCCTCAGTGTATTTCTCCTTGGGTTTATTCTAGATGGGACTCTCTGCACTTCTTGGACTTGATGAATTATTTCCTTTCCCATGTTGGGGAAGTTTTCCACTATAACCTCTTCAAATATTTTCTCAGACCCTTTCGTTGTTTTTCTTCTGGGATGCCTATGATTCGAATGTTGGTGGGCTTAATGTTGTCACCAAGGTCTCTGAGACTGTCTTCCATTCTTTTTATTCTTTTTTCTTTTTCCTGCTCTGTGGCAGTTATTTCCCCCATTCTATCTTCCAACTCACTTGTTCATTCTTCTGCCTCAGTTATTCTGCTGTTTGTAGCATCTAGAGTATTTGTAATTTCGGTTATTTTGTTATCTATTACTGTTTGTTTGTTCTTTAGTTCTTCTGAGTCCTTATTAACTGTTTCTTGGATTTTCTCTATTTTGTTATCGAGATTTTGGATCATCTTTACTATCATTACTCTGAATGCTTTTTCAGGCAATTTTCCTATTTCCTCTTCATTTATTTGGTCTTGTGTATTTTTACCTTGTTCCTTCATCTGTGACATATTTTCTTGTCATCTCATTTTTCCCCCACTTTGGATGGGTGGGATTGTGTTCCTCTCCCACTGGGTGTTTGGTCTGAGGTTTCAAGCACTGGAGTTTGTAGGCTGTTGAGTATAGCTGGGTCTTCGTGTTGAGTTGAGAACCTCTGGGAGACCTCAGTCAGATGAATATTCCCTGCGAACTGGGTTTCCCTGCTAGTCCAATGTTTTGGACTCAGAGCTCCCACCTCAGGAGCTCAGACCTGACCCTGGGCTTGTGAATCAAGATCCCACAAGCCATGTGGAGCAGGAAAATGAAAACAATTTAAAAAAAAGGTAGGAGAAGAGCAGAGCAATAGCAAGATAAAAAATACGGTAATAGGAAACTAACAGATGTGTTAGAAAAATTTAAAAAACAATGGAGCAACAGCTGGAAGGTAAAACAACTGCAATCGCCTAAGTGAGGAGGTGGAAAGAAAAAAAAAGAAAACAAAAAGCCAGAAAAGGCCTTGGCTGTGGGGGTGGGTCTTAGACAAGGGATGGCGGGGTGGGGGGGGGTGATTTCAGCAGTGGGCAGGGCCTACACTGCGAAAAGGCCTTGGGGGTGGTGGGGAATGGGGCTTAGGCCCAATGAGGCAGAGGGGCCCAGGAATGCCTCTGGTCCTGCGGGCAAAGGACCAGGTCAAGGTACCCAGTGAGCTCCCTGGGCCCGAGTTGGTGGGAGAAATGCTAGGCACCTCCCCTAGTTCTCCAATCTTGGAGGGTCGCTCCCCCTTGGGTTCTCTTCTTCCTCACCCCCTCTCTTCTATTCCCCCAGGACCCTCACAGCTGCAGGGGGCACTGAAAGGCAGGAGACCAGACTCTGATGCCCAACAGGTTTCTCAGGGCCAACTGGGCTAGGGTAACGCCTGCGGCACTTCCCCAGATCTCCCAGTCTCCTAAGGTTCCTGTCTGCCTCTCTTCCTCTCCCCCACCCCCCACTCTCCTAGGTCCCAAGCAGCTGGAGGGGGCCTGGAGTGTGAAAGCCCAGGTCTGTGAGCCTAGCAGGCTTCCCAGAGCTAGTAGGCAGGGGAAATACCTTCTCCGCCTCCCTTGATCCTCCAATCCCAGAAGGCCCCCTCCCCTGCCTGCCTCTGCTCTTCTTCCCTGCTTTCCTTCTACACCCCTAGGACCAGTGAGACCAAGAGGGGCCCCTGGAGGACTGAAGACCAGGCCTGGGGGCACAACAGGCCTCCCGGTGCCAAGTGGGTAGGGAGATTTCCCGCAGTGTCTACCCCTGATCCTCTGGTCCTGCAAGGTCCCCCCCGCCACTGCTGTCTGCCTCTCTTCCTCTTCTCCTCTCCTCCCTCCCTCCCAGGCTTGTACGACCCACTCAGCCAGAGAGACCGAGGGACCAGACTCAGGAGCCCAGCAGGCTTCTTGGGCCAGTGGGCAGCGGAAATGCCTTCCACTCCTCCCCTGATCCTCTGATCCCAGAGCATCCCTCCCCTCTTCTGTCGCTCTTCTTTTCCCCCCTCCGCTTCCCTCCTGTACTTCTAGGATCAACGGCCTGTAGGAGCCTTGGAAGGTGGAGGACCCGCCCAGAAGAAATACCCAGTGGTGCCTCCCCTATTCTTCTGACCTGGAGAGATCCCTTCCCACCCCCACTGTCTGCCTCGCCACCCCCCCACACCCCCAGGATCCTCGTGCCGGAGGGGGGCCTGGAGAGTAAAGGACCAAGCCTGGGAGCCCAGGTGGCCTCCCTGGCCAAGAGGGCAGGCAAAGTGCCCTCTCGCCTCCCCATCCCCCAATCTCAAGGCCCCCACCCCACCTGTCCACCTCTCCACCTCCTCACTCCTCCTCCCTCCTTCACACACCCCCAGGACCCAGGCAGCCCAGCAGGGGCCTTGCAGGGTGGATGACCCTGCTGGGGGGCCCAGCAGGCCCTCCAGCTGGGGAGCTCAGCAGGCCTCCTGGCCTCCTGGGTGGGAGAAACCCAGTTGCAGTTTCCTGATCTCCCCAGCCCTCAACGGTCCCTCCAGACCTCCCCCAGCCACCCCCCAGGGGCGCTGGTCCAGTGTGGCTTCCCCTTCCCCGCCCCCCTGACTTGCCCCAGGTCCTACCTGGTTGCTGCGGGGTTCCCGCAGTCTGCTTGGGTCTCAGGTCCCCCGCTGGCATCTGGCAACTGATCTATTTGTGGGGAGATGTGATCTCTGCGTCTTCCCAGGCTGTCATCTTGACTCCGCCCCCTTCATTAATATGTAAATAAAATATTAATTAACATTATATCATTATGAACTCAGGATCAATGAACAAGTGTAGGATTAGGACTTCCTTTATACTTTTACAACATTCCTTGAGGCCTTTAGATTTCCTCCTTTGATTTCCCTACCCCTTGTCTTCCCACTCTATTACAGGAGATTGAATATGGTTCCCTGTGTTATACAGTAAGACCTTGTTGTTTATCTATTTCATATATAGTAGTTTGTATCTGCTAATCCCAAACTCCTAATTTATCTCTTCCCCACCCACTTTCCTCTTTGCTAACCACAAATTTGTTTTCTATGTCTATGAGTCTGTCTCTGTTTTGTAAATAGGTTCATTTGTATCCTATTTTAGATGCCACACGTAAGTAACATCATATGGTGTTTATCTTCCTCTTCCTGACTTATTTCCCTTAGTATGATAATCTCCAGGTCCATCCATGTTGCTTCCAATGGCATTATTTCATTCTTTATCATGGCCCCGTAAGTATTCTATTGTATACATGTAGCAGATCTTTATGTGCTCCTCTGTAGATGGACATTAGGTTGCTCACATGTCTTGGCTACTGTAGATAGTGCTGCTGTGAACATTGGGGTGCATGTATCTTTTCAAATTGCAGTTTGTTCTGGATAGAGGCCCCAGACTGGGATTGCTGGGTCACATGGCAACTCTATTTTGAGTTTTTTTAAGAAACCTGCATACTGTTTTCTAAAATAGCTGCACCAATTTACATTCCTACCTCCAGTGTAGGAGGGTTCCCTTTTCTCCAGGCCCTCTCCAGCATTTCTTATTTGTAGCCTTTTTCTCTTTTTTTTTAAACCTTGAAGATCACCGTTTTTAAAATTTATTTATTTATTTATTTATTTATTTATTTATTTATTTATTTATTTATTTATTGGCTGCATTGGGTCTTTGTTGCTGGGCCCGGGCTTTCTCTAGTTGTGATGAGCAGGGGCTGCTCTTCGTTGTGGTGCGCAGGCTTCTCAGTGCAGTGGCTTCTCTTGCTGCGGAGCTCAGGCTCTAGGCTGGCAGGCTTCAGTAGTTGCAGGGTGCGGACTCAGTAGTTGGGGCGCACGGGCTCAGTTGCTCTGCGGCATGTAGGATCTTCCCGGACCAGGGATTGAACCCGTGTCCCCTGCATTGGCAGGTGGGTTCTTAACCACTGCGCCACCAGGGAAGCCCTGTCGACTTTTTAATGATGGCCATTCTGAGTGTTGTGAGGTGCTACCTCATTGTATTTTTGATTGGCATTTCTCTAATAATTAGTGATATTGAGCATCTTTTCATGTGCCTGTTGGCCATCCGAATATCTCCTTTGGAGAAATGTCTATTTAGGTACATGGACACATCTTTATCCTCCAGAGTTCATAGTTCACATGAGGGGTTATTCCTGGTATTACACATTCTGTGTGTTTAGATGAATATATAATGATATGTATCCACCATTGTAGTATCATACAGGGTGTTTTCACTACCCTAAAAACCCTCTGTGTTCTGCCTCCCTGCAATACTGTCAACGACTGATTTTTTTATGTCTCCATGGTTTTGCCTTTTCCAGAATTCAGGTGGTTGGGAGGGATCATCCAGTGTGTAGGCAGCCCTTTCAGACTGGCTTCTTTCACTTAGTAGTATGTGTTTAAGTTTCTTCCATGTCTTTTCATGAATTGGTAACTCATTTTTAGCACTGAATAATATTCCATTGTCTGTTTATACCACAGTGTATTTATCCATTCACTTTCTAAAGGACATCTTGAATGCGTCCAAGTTTTGGCAGTTATAAATAAAGTTCCCGTAAGTTTCCGTGTTCAGGTTTTCATGTGGACATAGATGTCAGCATTTGAGTACATGCCAAGAACAGTGATTCCTGGATTGTGTGAGATGAGTATGTTTAGTTTTGTAGGAAACTGCCAGACTGTTTTCCAAAGTGGCTGCATCATTTTGCATTCCCACTAGTAGTGTATGAATTTGCGTTGCTTTGCATCCTCTCCAGTATTTGCTGTTGTCAGTGTTTTGGATTTTGGCCATCCTAAAAGGTGTGTGGTGGTATCTCATTGTTGTAATTCTCAATTCCTGGGACTTCCCTGGTGGCACAGTGGTTAAGAGTCTGCCTGCCAATGCAAGGGACATGGGTTTGATCCCTGGTCCAGGAAGATCCCACATGCCACGGGGCAACTAGGCCCATGTCCCACAACCACTGAGCCTGCACTCTAGAGCCCGCCAGCCACAACTACTGAGCCCATGTGCCGCAAGTACTGAAGCACCTAGGGCCAGTGCTCAGCAACAAGAGAAGCCACTGAAATAAGAAGCCTGTGCACCACAACAAAGAGTAGCCCACCCTTGCTACAGCTAGAGAAAGCCCTCGCAGCAACGAAGACCCAATGCAGCCAAGAACAAATAAATAAATAAATTTATAAAAAAATCTCAATTCCCTAATGACATGTGATATTGAACACCTTTTCATATGTTTCCTTGCCGTGTGTATATCTTCTTTAGTGAGGTGTCTGTTAAGACCTTTTGCCCATTTTTAAAAATTAGACTCTCCATTTTCTTATTGCTGTTTTAAGAATTCTTTGTAAATGTTGAATGAGAGTCCTTTATCAGATCTGCCTTTTGCAGATATTTTCTCGTAACCTGTGGCTTGTCTTTCCCTTCTCTTGACATTGTCTTTTGCAGAGCAGAAGTTTTGAATTGTCATGAAGTCCAGTTTACCAATTATTTCTTTCCTGGATTGTACTTTGGTGTTGTATTTAAAATATCCTCATCATACTTGTCACCTAGATTTTCTTCTGTGTTATCTTCTGGGAGTTCTGTGGTTTTGCATTTTAGTGTGATCCATTTGAGTTACTGTTTGTGGAAAGTGTAAAGTCTGTGTCTAGATGCATTTTTTTTTCGCGTGTGGATGTCCAATTATTCCAGCATCATTTGTTGAAAAGACTATCCTTGTTCTACTGTCCTTTGCTGCCTTTGTCAAAGATTAATTGTCTATGTTTGTGTAAGTATTTCTAGGCTCTGTATTCTGTTTCATACATTTATTTTGTTATTCTTTTATGAATATCATCCTGTCTTGATCACTGCAGCTTTATAGTAAGTTTTGAAGTCAGGTGGAGTCAGTCCTCAGACTTGCTTTTCTTTACTTACAAGTCTGTTCCTAGTCGCTCCAAACCTGTACAACTCCTTTATTTCAGTGGGTTCATGCATGTCTATGTTTTAATCCTACCTGCTCTTACGAAGCCTATCCTGACCACCTTATCAGTCACTTCACTTTCTTTGTTTATTTAATAATTTATATTGAAATTTGTAGCTAGTCATCTTTTCTTTTTTGTTTTTAAATTTTATTTATGTATTTATTATTTTTGGGGGGTACACCAAGTTCAATCATCTGTTTTTATACACATATCCCCGTATTCCCTCCCTCCCTTGACTCCCCCCCCACCCTCCCTCGAGTCCCCCCCACCCTCCCTGTCCCAGTCCTCTAAGGCATCTTCCATCCTCGAGTTGAACTCCCTTTGTTATACAACAGCTTCCCACTGGTTATCTACTTTACACTTGGTAATATATATATGTCTGTGCTACTCTCTTGCTTCGTCTCAGCTTCCCCTTCACCTCCCGGCCCCTCCCAAGCCTCGAGTTCTCCAGTCCATTCTCTGCACCTGCGTCCTTGTTCTTGTCCCTGAGATCATCAGTACCATTTTTAGATTCCGTATATGTGAGTTAGCATACAATATTTGTCTTTCTCTTTCGGACTGACTTCACTCTGTATGACAGACTCTAGGTCTATCCACCTCATTACATAGAGCTCCATCTCATCCCTTTTTATAGCTGAGTAATATTCCATTGTATATATATGCCACATCTTCTTTATCCATTCATTTGTTGATGGGCATTTAGGTTGCTTCCGTGTCCTGACTATTGTAAATAGTGCTGCAATAAACATTATGGTACATGTTTCTTTTGGGATTATGGTTTTCTTTGGGTATGTGCTCAGTAGTGGGATTACTGGACCATATGGTAGTTCTAGTTGTAGTTTTTTAAAGAACCTCCGAATTGTTTTCCATAGTGGTTGTACCAACTTACAATCCCACCAATAGTGCAGGAGAGTTCCCTTTTCTCCACACCCTCTCCAACATTTGTTGTTTCCAGATTTTGTGATGATGGCCATTCTGATCGGCGTGAGGTGACACCTCATTGTGGCTTTGACTTGCATTTCTCTAATGATTAGTGATGTTGAGCATCTTTTCATGTGTTTGTTGGCCATCTGTTTGTCTTCTTTGGAGAAATGTCTATTTAGGTCTTCCGCCCATTTGTGGATTGGGTTATTTGCTTTTTTGGTATGAAGCTGCATGAGCTGCTTGTATATTTTGGAGGTTAATCCTTTGTCCGTTGTTTCATAGGCAACTATTTTTTCCCATTCTGAGGGTTGCCTTTTAGTCTTGTTTATGGTTTCTTTCGCTGTGCAAAAGCTTTTAAGTTTTATGAGGTCCCATTTGTTTATTCTTGATTTTATTTCCATGATTCTAGGAGGTGGGTCAGAAAGGACCTTGCTTTGATGGATGTCATAGAGTGTTCTGCCTATGTTTTCCTCGAGGAGTTTGATAGTGTCTGGCCTTCCATGTAGGTCTTTAATCCATTTGGAGTTTCTTTTTGTGTATGGTGTTAGGAAGTGTTCTAAGTTCATTCTTTTACATGTTGCTGTCCAATTTTCCCAGCACCACTTATTGAAGAGGCTGTCTTTTTTCCATTGTATATTCGTGCCTCCTTTGTCAAAGATAAGCTGCCCATATATGCTTGGGTTTACCTCTGAGTTCTTTATTCTGTTCTATTGATCTCACTTTCTATTTTTGTGCCAGTACCATACTGTCTGGATCATGGTGGCCTTGTAGTATAGTTTGAAGTCAGGAAGCCTAATTCCACCAACTCCGTCTTTCCTTCTCAAGATTGCTTTGGCTATTCGGGGTCTTTTGTGTTTCCCTACAAATCGTAAGATTTCTTGTTCTAGTTCTGTGAAAAATGCCGTTGGTAATTTGATCGGGATTGCGTTGAATCTGCAAATTGTTTTGGGTAAGATAGTCATTTTCACAATATTGATTCTTCCAATCCAAGAACATGGTATGTCCCTCCATCTGTTTGTGTCGTCTTTGATTTCTTTTATCAGTGTCTTAAAGTTTTCTGCATACAGATCTTTTGCCTCCTTAGGCAGATTTACTCCTAGGTATTTTCTTCTTTTGGTTGCAATGGTAAATGGGAGAGTTTCCTTCATTTCTCTTTCTGCTCTTTCGTTGTTAGTGTATAGGAATGCAAGAGATTTCTGTGCATTAATTTTGTATCCTGCTACTTTACTAAATTCATCTATCAGTGCTAGCAGTTTTCTGGTAGCATCTTTAGGGTTTTCTATATATAATATATCATGTCATCTGCAAAGAGTGACAATTTGACTTCTTCTTTTCCAATTTGGATTCCTTTTATTTCTTTGTCTTCTCTGATTGCTGTGGCTCAAACTTCTAAAACTATGTTGAATCTTCTCCCTTTTTTTCCTGATGAGTCTGGCTAATGGTTTATCAATTTTGTTATCTTCTCAAAGAACCAGCTTTTAGTTTTATTGATCTTTGATGTTGTTTCCTTCATTTCTTTTGCATTTATTTCTGATATGATCTTTCTGATTTCTTTCCTTCTGCTCACTTTGGGGTTTTTTTGTTCTTTCTGTAATTGTTTTAGGTGTTAAGGTTAGGTTGTTTATTTGATATTTTTCTTGTTTCTTGAGCTAGGGCTGTATTGCTATCAACTTCCCTCTTAGAACTGCTTTTGCTGCATCCCATAGATTTTGGGTTGTTGTGTTTTCATTGTCATTTGTTTCTAGGTATTTTTTGATTTCCTCTTTGATTTCTTGAGTGATTTCTTGGTTGTTTAATAGCATATTGGTTAGTCGCCATGTGTTTGTATTTTTTCCAGTTTTTTTCCAGTAATTGATATGTAGTCTCATGTCACTGTGGTCAGAGAAAATGCTTGATACGATTTCAATTTTTTTGAATTTACTGAGGCTTGATTTGTGACCCAAGATGTGATCTCTCCTAGAAAATTTTCCATGTGCACTTGAGAAGAAAGTGTATTCTGTCGTTTTGGGATGGAATGTCCTATAAATATTCATTAAGTCGAGATGGCCTAATGTGTCATGTAAAGGTTGCATGTCCTTATTTATTTTCTGTTTGGATGATCTGTCCATTGATGTAAGTGGGGTGTTCAAGTCTCGTCCTATTATTCTGTTACTGTCGATTTCCCCTTTTATGGCTGTTAGCATTTGCCTTATGTATTGAGGTGCTCCTATGTTGGGTGCATAGATATTTACAGTTGTTCTATGTTCTTCTTGGGTGGATCCCTTGATCATTCTGTAGTGTCCTTCCTTGTCTCTTGTAATAGTCTTTACTTTAAAGTCTAATGTGTCTGATATGAGTATTGCTACTCCAGCTTTCTTTTGACTTCCATTTGCATGGAATATCTTTTTCCATCCCTTTACTTTCAGTCTATATATGTCCCTTGGTCTGAAGTGGGTTTCTTGTAGGCAGCATATGTAAGGGTCTTGTTTTTGTATCCATTCAGCCAGTTTATGTCTTTTGGTTGGAGCATTTAATCCATGTACAATTCATGTGATGATTGACATGTATGTTCCTATTACCATTTTGTTCATTGTTTTGGGTTTGTTTTTGTAGATCTGTTCCTTCTCTTGAATTTCCTGCTTCGAAAAGTTCCTTTAGCAATTGTTGTAAGGCTGGTTTGGTGGTGCTGAATTCTCTTAGCTGTTGCTTGTCTGTAAAGCTTTTGATTTCTCCATGGAATCTGAATGAGATTCTTGCTGGGTAGAGTATGCTTGCCTGTAGGTTTTTCTCTCTCAGGACTTTCAATATATCCTGCCACTCCCTTCTGGCCTGCAGAGTTTCTGCAGAAACATAAGCTGTTATCCTTTTGCGTTTTCCCTTCTATGTTATTTGTTGCTTTTCTCTTGCTGCTTTTAATATGTTTTCTTTGTGTTTAATTTTCATTAGTTTGGTTAATATGTGCCTCAGTGTATTTCTCCTTGGGTTTATTCTAGATGGGACTCTCTGCACTTCTTGGACTTGATGAATTATTTCCTTTCCCATGTTGGGGAAGTTTTCCACTATAACCTCTTCAAATATTTTCTCAGACCCTTTCGTTGTTTTTCTTCTGGGATGCCTATGATTCGAATGTTGGTGGGCTTAATGTTGTCACCAAGGTCTCTGAGACTGTCTTCCATTCTTTTTATTCTTTTTTCTTTTTCCTGCTCTGTGGCAGTTATTTCCCCCATTCTATCTTCCAACTCACTTGTTCATTCTTCTGCCTCAGTTATTCTGCTGTTTGTAGCATCTAGAGTATTTGTAATTTCGGTTATTTTGTTATCTATTACTGTTTGTTTGTTCTTTAGTTCTTCTGAGTCCTTATTAACTGTTTCTTGTATTTTCTCTATTTTGTTATCGAGATTTTGGATCATCTTTACTATCATTACTCTGAATGCTTTTTCAGGCAATTTTCCTATTTCCTCTTCATTTATTTGGTCTTGTGTATTTTCACCTTGTTCCTTCATCTGTGACATATTTTTTTGTCATCTCATTTTTCCCCCACTTTGGATGGGTGGGACTGTGTTCCTCTCCCACTGGGTGTTTGGTCTGAGGTTTCAAGCACTGGAGTTTGTAGGCTGTTGAGTATAGCTGGGTCTTCGTGTTGAGTTGAGAACCTCTGGGAGACCTCAGTCAGATGAATATTCCCTGCGAACTGGGTTTCCCTGCTAGTCCAATGTTTTGGACTCAGAGCTCCCACCTCAGGAGCTCAGACCTGACCCTGGGCTTGTGAATCAAGATCCCACAAGCCATGTGGAGCAGGAAAATGAAAACAATTTAAAAAAAAGGTAGGAGAAGAGCAGAGCAATAGCAAGATAAAAAATACGGTAATAGGAAACTAACAGATGTGTTAGAAAAATTTAAAAAACAATGGAGCAACAGCTGGAAGGTAAAACAACTGCAATCGCCTAAGTGAGGAGGTGGAAAGAAAAAAAAAGAAAACAAAAAGCCAGAAAAGGCCTTGGCTGTGGGGGTGGGTCTTAGACAAGGGATGGCGGGGTGGGGGGAGGGTGATTTCAGCAGTGGGCAGGGCCTACACTGCGAAAAGGCCTTGGGGGTGGTGGGGAATGGGGCTTAGGCCCAATGAGGCAGAGGGGCCCAGGAATGCCTCTGGTCCTGCAGGCAAAGGACCAGGTCAAGGTACCCAGTGAGCTCCCTGGGCCCGAGTTGGTGGGAGAAATGCTAGGCACCTCCCCTAGTTCTCCAATCTTGGAGGGTCGCTCCCCCTTGGGTTCTCTTCTTCCTCACCCCCTCTCTTCTATTCCCCCAGGACCCTCACAGCTGCAGGGGGCACTGAAAGGCAGGAGACCAGACTCTGATGCCCAACAGGCTTCTCAGGGCCAACTGGGCTAGGGTAACGCCTGCGGCACTTCCCCAGATCTCCCAGTCTCCTAAGGTTCCTGTCTGCCTCTCTTCCTCTCCCCCACCCCCCACTCTCCTAGGTCCCAAGCAGCTGGAGGGGGCCTGGAGTGTGAAAGCCCAGGTCTGTGAGCCTAGCAGGCTTCCCAGAGCTAGTAGGCAGGGGAAATACCTTCTCCGCCTCCCTTGATCCTCCAATCCCAGAAGGCCCCCTCCCCTGCCTGCCTCTGCTCTTCTTCCCTGCTTTCCTTCTACACCCCTAGGACCAGTGAGACCAAGAGGGGCCCCTGGAGGACTGAAGACCAGGCCTGGGGGCACAACAGGCCTCCCGGTGCCAAGTGGGTAGGGAGATTTCCCACAGTGTCTACCCCTGATCCTCTGGTCCTGCAAGGTCCCCCCCGCCACTGCTGTCTGCCTCTCTTCCTCTTCTCCTCTCCTCCCTCCCTCCCAGGCTTGTACGACCCACTCAGCCAGAGAGACCGAGGGACCAGACTCAGGAGCCCAGCAGGCTTCTTGAGCCAGTGGGCAGCGGAAATGCCTTCCACTCCTCCCCTGATCCTCTGATCCCAGAGCATCCCTCCCCTCTTCTGTTGCTCTTCTTTTTCCCCCACCACTTCCCTCCTGTACTTCTAGGATCAACGGCCTGGAGGAGCCTTGGAAGGTGGAGGACCCGCCCAGAAGAAATACCCAGTGGTGCCTCCCCTATTCTTCTGACCTGGAGAGATCCCTTCCCACCCCCACTGTCTGCCTTGCCACCCCCCCACACCCCCAGGATCCTCGTGCCGGAGGGGGGCCTGGAGAGTAAAGGACCAAGCCTGGGAGCCCAGGTGGCCTCCCTGGCCAAGAGGGCAGGCAAAGTGCCCTCTCGCCTCCCCATCCCCCAATCTCAAGGCCCCCACCCCACCTGTCCACCTCTCCACCTCCTCACTCCTCCTCCCTCCTTCACACACCCCCAGGACCCAGGCAGCCCAGCAGGGGCCTTGCAGGGTGGATGACCCTGCTGGGGGGCCCAGCAGGCCCTCCAGCTGGGGAGCTCAGCAGGCCTCCTGGCCTCCTGGGTGGGAGAAACCCAGTTGCAGTTTCCTGATCTCCCCAGCCCTCAACGGTCCCTCCAGACCTCCCCCAGCCACCCCCCAGGGGCGCTGGTCCAGTGTGGCTTCCCCTTCCCCGCCCCCCTGACTTGCCCCAGGTCCTACCTGGTTGCTGCGGGGTTCCCGCAGTCTGCTTGGGTCTCAGGTCCCCCGCTGGCATCTGGCAACTGATCTATTTGTGGGGAGATGTGATCTCTGCGTCTTCCCAGGCTGTCATCTTGACTCCGCCCCCTTCATTAATATGTAAATAAAATATTAATTAACATTATATCATTATGAACTCAGGATCAATGAACAAGTGTAGGATTAGGACTTCCTTTATACTTTTACAACATTCCTTGAGGCCTTTAGATTTCCTCCTTTGATTTCCCTACCCCTTGTCTTCCCACTCTATTACAGGAGATTGAATATGGTTCCCTGTGTTATACAGTAAGACCTTGTTGTTTATCTATTTCATATATAGTAGTTTGTATCTGCTAATCCCAAACTCCTAATTTATCTCTTCCCCACCCACTTTCCTCTTTGCTAACCACAAATTTGTTTTCTATGTCTATGAGTCTGTCTCTGTTTTGTAAATAGGTTCATTTGTATCCTATTTTAGATGCCACACGTAAGTAACATCATATGGTGTTTATCTTCCTCTTCCTGACTTATTTCCCTTAGTATGATAATCTCCAGGTCCATCCATGTTGCTTCCAATGGCATTATTTCATTCTTTATCATGGCCCCGTAAGTATTCTATTGTATACATGTAGCAGATCTTTATGTGCTCCTCTGTAGATGGACATTAGGTTGCTCACATGTCTTGGCTACTGTAGATAGTGCTGCTGTGAACATTGGGGTGCATGTATCTTTTCAAATTGCAGTTTGTTCTGGATAGAGGCCCCAGACTGGGATTGCTGGGTCACATGGCAACTCTATTTTGAGTTTTTTTAAGAAACCTCCATACTGTTTTCTAAAATAGCTGCACCAATTTACATTCCTACCTCCAGTGTAGGAGGGTTCCCTTTTCTCCAGGCCCTCTCCAGCATTTCTTATTTGTAGCCTTTTTCTCTTTTTTTTTAAACCTTGAAGATCACCGTTTTTAAAATTTATTTATTTATTTATTTATTTATTTATTTATTTATTTATTTATTTATTGGCTGCATTGGGTCTTTGTTGCTGGGCCCGGGCTTTCTCTAGTTGTGATGAGCAGGGGCTGCTCTTCGTTGTGGTGCGCAGGCTTCTCAGTGCAGTGGCTTCTCTTGCTGCAGAGCTCAGGCTCTAGACTGGCAGGCTTCAGTAGTTGCAGGGTGCGGACTCAGTAGTTGGGGCGCACGGGCTCAGTTGCTCTGCGGCATGTAGGATCTTCCCGGACCAGGGATTGAACCCGTGTCCCCTGCATTGGCAGGTGGGTTCTTAACCACTGCGCCACCAGGGAAGCCCTGTCGACTTTTTAATGATGGCCATTCTGAGTGTTGTGAGGTGCTACCTCATTGTATTTTTGATTTGCATTTCTCTAATAATTAGTGATATTGAGCATCTTTTCATGTGCCTGTTGGCCATCCGAATATCTCCTTTGGAGAAATGTCTATTTAGGTACATGGACACATCTTTATCCTCCAGAGTTCATAGTTCACATGAGGGGTTATTCCTGGTATTACACATTCTGTGTGTTTAGATGAATATATAATGATATGTATCCACCATTGTAGTATCATACAGGGTGTTTTCACTACCCTAAAAACCCTCTGTGTTCTGCCTCCCTGCAATACTGTCAACGACTGATTGTTTTATGTCTCCATGGTTTTGCCTTTTCCAGAATTCAGGTGGTTGGGAGGGATCATCCAGTGTGCAGGCCGCCCTTTCAGACTGGCTTCTTTCACTTAGTAGTATGTGTTTAAGTTTCTTCCATGTCTTTTCATGAATTGGTAACTCATTTTTAGCACTGAATAATATTCCATTGTCTGTTTATACCACAGTGTATTTATCCATTCACTTTCTAAAGGACATCTTGAATGCGTCCAAGTTTTGGCAGTTATAAATAAAGTTCCCGTAAGTTTCCGTGTTCAGGTTTTCATGTGGACATAGATGTCAGCATTTGAGTACATGCCAAGAACAGTGATTCCTGGATTGTGTGAGATGAGTATGTTTAGTTTTGTAGGAAACTGCCAGACTGTTTTCCAAAGTGGCTGCATCATTTTGCATTCCCACTAGTAGTGTTTGAATTTGTGTTGCTTTGCATCCTCTCCAGTATTTGCTGTTGTCAGTGTTTTGGATTTTGGCCATCCTAAAAGGTGTGTGGTGGTATCTCATTGTTGTAATTCTCAATTCCTGGGACTTCCCTGGTGGCACAGTGGTTAAGAGTCTGCCTGCCAATGCAAGGGACATGGGTTTGATCCCTGGTCCAGGAAGATCCCACATGCCACGGGGCAACTAAGCCCATGTGCCACAACCACTGAGCCTGCACTCTAGAGCCCGCCAGCCACAACTACTGAGCCCATGTGCCGCAAGTACTGAAGCACCTAGGGCCAGTGCTCTGCAACAAGAGAAGCCACTGAAATAAGAAGCCCGTGCACCGCAACAAAGAGTAGCCCAACCTTGCTACAGCTAGAGAAAGCCCTCGCAGCAACGAAGACCCAATGCAGCCAAGAATAAATAAATAAATAAATTTATAAAAAAAATCTCAATTCCCTAATGACATGTGATATTGAACACCTTTTCATATGCTTCCTTGCCATGTGTATATCTTCTTTAGTGAGGTGTCTGTTAAGACCTTTTGCCCATTTTTAAAAATTAGATTCTCCATTTTCTTATTGCTGTTTTAAGAATTCTTTGTAAATGTTGAATGATAGTCCTTTATCAGATCTGCCTTTTGCAGATATTTTCTCGTAACCTGTGGCTTGTCTTTCCCTTCTCTTGACATTGTCTTTTGCAGAGCAGAAGTTTTGAATTGTCATGAAGTCCAGTTTACCAATTATTTCTTTCCTGGATTGTACTTTGGTGTTGTATTTAAAATATCCTCATCATACTTGTCACCTAGATTTTCTTCTGTGTTATCTTCTGGGAGTTCTGTGGTTTTGCATTTTAGTGTGGTCCATTTGAGTTACTGCTTGTGAAAGGTGTAAAGTCTGTGTCTAGATGCATTTTTTTTTCGCGTGTGGATGTCCAATTATTCCAACATCATTTGTTGAAAAGACTATCCTTGTTCTACTGTCCTTTGCTGCCTTTGTCAAAGATTAATTGTCTATGTTTGTGTAAGTATTTCTAGGCTCTGTATTCTGTTTCATACATTTATTTTGTTATTCTTTTATGAATAACATACTGTCTTGATCACTGCAGCTTTATAGTAAGTTTTGAAGTCAGGTGGAGTCAGTCCTCAGACTTGCTTTTCTTTACTTAAAAGTCTGTTCCTAGTTGCTCCAAACCTGTACAACCACTTTATTTCAGTGGGTTCTTGCATGTCCATTTTTTAATCCTTCCTGCTCTTACGAAGCCTATCCTGACCACCTTATCAGTCACATCACTTTCTTTGTTTATTTAATAATTTATATTGACATTTGTAGCTAGTCATCTTTTCTTTTTTTTTTTAAATTTTATTTATTTATTTATTATTTTTGGGGGGTACACCAAGTTCAAT
The DNA here is from genome assembly GCF_030028045.1 of Hippopotamus amphibius kiboko. Classification (NCBI taxonomy): domain Eukaryota; kingdom Metazoa; phylum Chordata; class Mammalia; order Artiodactyla; family Hippopotamidae; genus Hippopotamus; species Hippopotamus amphibius. Next base: position 70,035,690 of record NC_080198.1, on the reverse strand, counting down.
CATCTGTTTTTATACACATATCCCCGTATTCCCTCCCTCCCTCGAGTCCCCCCCACCCTCCCTGTCCCAGTCCTCTAAGGCATCTTCCATCCTCGAGTTGAACTCCCTTTGTTATACAACAGCTTCCCACTGGCTATCTACTTTACACTTGGTAGTATATATATGTCTGTGCTACTCTCTTGCTTCGTCTCAGCTTCCCCTTCACCCCCCGGCCCCTCCCAAACCTCGAGTTCTTCAGTCCATTCTCTGTACCTGCGTCCTTGTTCTTGTCTCTGAGATCATCAGTACCATTTTTAGATTCCGTATATGTGAGTTAGCATACAATATTTGTCTTTCTCTTTCGGACTGACTTCACTCTGTATGACAGACTCTAGGTCTATCCACCTCATTACATAGAGTTCCATCTCATCCCTTTTTATAGCTGAGTAATCTTCCATTGTATATATATGCCACATCTTCTTTATCCATTCATTTGTTGATGGGCATTTAGGTTGCTTCCATGTCCTGGCTATTGTAAATAGTGCTGCAATAAACATTATGGTACATGTTTCTTTTGGGATTATGGTTTTCTTTGGGTATATGCTCAGTAGTGGGATTACTGGATCATATGGTAGTTCTAGTTGTAGTTTTTTAAGGAACCTCCGAATTGTTTTCCATAGTGGTTGTACCAACTTACAATCCCACCAATAGTGCAGGAGAGTTCCCTTTTCTCCACACCCTCTCCAACATTTGTTGTTTCCAGATTTTGTGATGATGGCCATTCTGATCGGTGTGAGGTGGCACCTCGTTGTGGCTTTGACTTGCATTTCTCTAATGATTAGTGATGTTGAGCATCCTTTCATGTGTTTGTTGGCCATCTGTTTGTCTTCTTTGGAGAAATGTCTATTTAGGTCTTCCGCCCATTTGTGGATTGGGTTATTTGCTTTTTTGGTATTAAGCTGCATGAGCTCCTTGTATATTTTGGAGGTTAATCCTTTGTCCGTTGTTTCATAGGCAACTATTTTTTCCCATTCTGAGGGTTGCCTTTTAGTCTTCTTTATGGTTTCCTTCGCTGTGCCAAAGCTTTTAAGTTTTATGAGGTGCCATTTCTTTATTCTTGATTTTATTTCCATGATTCTAGGAGGTGGGTCAGAAAGGATCTTGCTTTGATGGATGTCATAGAGCGTTCTGCCTATGTTTTCCTCGAGGAGTTTGATAGTGTCTGGCCTTCCATGTAGGTCTTTAATCCATTTGGAGTTTATTTTTGTGTATGGTGTTAGGATGTGTTCTACTTTCATTCTTTTACATGTTGCTGTCCAATTTTCCCAGCACCACTTATTGAAGAGGCTGTCTTTTTTCCATTGTATATTCGTGCCTCCTTTGTCAAAGATAAGCTGCCCATATATGCTTGGGTTTACCTCTGAGTTCTTTATTCTGTTCTATTGATCTCACTTTCTATTTTTGTGCCAGTACCATACTGTCTTGATCATGGTGGCCTTGTAGTATAGTTTGAAGTCAGGAAGCCTAATTCCACCAACTCCGTCTTTCCTTCTCAAGATTGCTTTGGCTATTCGGGGTCTTTTGTGTTTCCATACAAATCGTAAGATTTCTTGTTCTAGTTCTGTGAAAAATGCCGTTGGTAATTTGATCGGGATTGAGTTGAATCTGCAAATTGTTTTGGGTAAGATAGTCATTTTCACAATATTGAATCTTCCAATCCAGGAACATGGTATATCCCTCCATCTGTTTGTGTCGTCTTTGATTTCTTTTATCAGTGTCTTAAAGTTTTCTGCATACAGATCTTTTGCCTCCTTAGGCAGGTTTATTCCTATTTATTTTATTCCTTTGGTTGCAATGGTAAATGGAAGAGTTTCCTTAATTTCTCTTTCTGCTCTTCCGTTGTTAGTGTATAGGAATGCAAGAGATTTCTGTGCATTAATTTTGTATCCTGCTGCTTTATTAAACTCATCAATTAGTGCTAGCAGTTTTCTGGTAGCATCTTTAGGGTTTTCTATATATGATATCATGTCATCGGCAAAGAGTGACATTTTTATTTCTTCTTTTCCAATTTGGATTCCTTTTATTTCTTTTTCTTCTCTGATTGCTGTGGCTAACACTTCCAAAACTATGTTGAATAATAGTGGTGAGAGTGGACACCCTTGTCTTGTTCCTGTTCTTAGAGGCAATTCTTCCAGTTTTTCCCCATTGAGAACGATGTTGGCTTTGGGTTTCTCATATATGGCTTTTATTTTGTTCAGGTAATTTCCTTCTATGTCCATTTTCTGAAGAGCTGTTATCATAAATGGATGTTGAACATTGTCAAAAGCTTTTTCTGCATCTATTGAGATGATCATATGGTTTTTATCCTTCAGTTTGTTGATATGATGTATCACGTTGATTGATTTGCGTATATTGAAGAATCTTTGCATCCCAGGGATAAACCCCACTTGATCATGGTGTATGATTTTTTTAATGTGCTGTTGGAGTCTGTTAGCTAGTATTTAGTTGAGGATTTTTGCATCTATATTCATCAGTGTTATCGGTCTATAATTTTCTTTTTTTGTGACATCTTTGCCTGGTTTTGGTATCAGGGTGATGGTAGCCTCGTAGAATGAGTTTGGGAGTGTTCCGCCTTCTGCAATATTTTGGAAGAGTTTGAGAAGGATAGGTGTTGGCTCTTCTCTAAATATTTGATAGAATTCGCCCGTGAACCCATCTGGTCCTGGGCTTTTGTGTGTTGGGAGATTTTTAATCACTGCCTCAATTTCCGTACTTGTGATTGGTCTGTTCATGGTTTCTATTTCTTCCTGGTTCAGTCTTGGAAGACTGTATTTTTCTAAGAATGTATCCATTTCTTCCAGGTTATCCAATTGATTGGCATAGAGTTGCTTGTAGTCGTCTCTCATGATCTTTTGTATTTCTGAGGTGTCCGTTGTGACTTCTCCTTTTTCATTTCTAATTCTGTTGATTTGCATGTTCTCCCTTTTTTTCTTGATGAGTCTGGCTAGTGGTTTATCAATTTTGTTAATTTTCTGAAAGAACCAGCTTTTAGTTTTATTAATTTTTGCTATGGCTTCCTTCCTTTCTTTTTCATTTATTTCTGCTCTGATCTTTATGATTTCTTTCCCTCTGCTCACTTTGGGGTTTCTTTGTTCTTCTTTTTCTAATTGTTTTAGGTGTAAGGTTAGGTTGTTCTTTGTTTATTTAATAATTTATATTGAAATTTGTAGCTAGTCATCTTTTCTTAAAAAGAAAATTTATATGTGGCAAGGTTCTTCCCTGAATATCTGTCACTCTCATCAGAAATAATTGTCACTGAAAGGAAAATCAACAAGTCTCCACAATAATTGCCTCAAGTTCCCATATGTTCCTGTGGCTTGCACTGTCACGCTTTCCCATCCACTTCATAACATCTTGTCTCTTGTCTCTGCATGTCCTGGATCAAATGTTCTCCTTTCTGCCAGCCCTTGAATTGGCTAATTCCTAGTCAAGACGAAGCTCAGACCTAATTTCTCCTTCTACTTCCAAGCAGGCAGACATCTCCCTAAACGGTTCTCCACCTTTATTCCTTTCTGTCGTATTTCGTTTTCTACACTGAGCTTAAGTGCTGTAATAGATTTCTTAGTTTTCTGAGGAAAAGGACAGTTTCTTATTAATTTTGATACTCACGAACAACTACCCCAGTGGCCACTACATAGCAGTTGCTCCATAATGTATGTGTGTTGAATTCCTGATTAAAACTAGAGCTGCTGAAAGTCGACTGCATCTGGGTGATTTCCTTATGTCTAGGTGTCCCTCAGGTTACTTTCTGGTACTAAAAAAGATAGAGAAGTGGACTGAGCTTTCAATGGCAAACCTGGAGCTTTAGTATAACCTGTCTTATATCTTCCAAGTAAGCACAGGCAAGATGGGACATTTCTTTATTTTTCTTATTTGTTTATGTCTTATCAATTTATTTTGAATTCTTGAGTAACTTGGAAAAAGTAATTTGAAGTGGGCCATAGTTTTCCATCGAGTTTTACACTTTTTACTACCTTTGAACTAAAGGTAAAATAATTACATAATGGAATAATTATATAATGACAATGCAGAGAGCGAAGTAAAGCGATATTTATTTTGACCACCTGCTATGCCCCAGACTCTGAGCTAGGCACTCTGGTTTCATTCTCTCTTTCAGTTCTCACCATAGCTCTAAGAGAGAGGTACAGTTACCACCATTTTAAGATTTAAAATAAAAATGAAACAAATAGCTGAAGCAAAACTGTGATACTCTTATTGTGAGTGCTCTCCCTTAAAGGAATGTGACCAATGGCAGTGATATGTTTTGCCAATATGGAATTATTTTAGAACAATACAGTAATCTTTTATTTGGGATTTTAGTCATTTTGATAATGGAATTTATTAAAATTTAAACAGTGCAGAAACTGGCATCAGTTTCCTTATTTGTAAATTAAGTGGCTTCAATAGATCCTCTCTGGGGACTTTTCCTACTCAAATATTTTGTGATTTAAAAATTTTTCAGTTTTGTTCACCTTTTGATATAGTTAATTAACAGAGATATGACTAGTTAGTAGAAAAAAAATCAGGAGAATAATCTAGGAATTACCACAATTTACAAACTGGAAAATCAGTCCTTTAGTAGACAATGAACCGTGTAATTTTTTTATGAAGTTATTTCCATTCCTTTGATATTTACATATATTTTAATGGCTTTGTTTTTATATTTCAGAGCAATTGCAATCATATGAAACTTTAGAGGTTTTTTTCAAAGAAGTATTACAAATTCTTTTAACAAGTTCTATGAAAAACTGCTTTCAAAACCCGAATTATTAAAATTAATATTAAATCTCTAAAGATATATTTTTCAGCAGATGGGAGAATACTTAGACTATTAAACCTAATTCATAAATCACCATCTAGAGTAATGAGACTTTAATGTTCTCTTCAGTTTTTCCATTAACTTAAAGTGTCCAGGGCTTCAGATAAGTTATTTTGCTACAATCACTGTGGGACAAATATATATGATTCTGTTGCTATGGAGAACTTACTCCTTAAATATGTGTTTTCCCTTCTGTATTGACATCTCTAATTCCTTTCTATATTCCCATAATCTATCATATCAAAGACTATAAGTATTCTAAAACTTTTTTATTATGATTATTGATATATAAAATATGTATCATAGATTATGGTAATATTAAAAATGAAGAATTAAAAGTTGAGCTTTTTTTAAGGTAAAAATATTGTCGCTACCAAGAATCAGAGCCCATCATTAATTCTAAAAGCTACTGACTCATTTATGTTATGATCCAGATATGATAATGGCCTGATTTATATAACTTGATGGAAAAATTGGAAATTTGAATTTTAAATGTCGAAGTCAGAGTTCCCAGAAGTGATGTGTCTGAATATTTAGTACCACAAAGTGCTCCAAGAAGATAAATTTGAGAAATGCATTCTTAGAGATTCAGCATGTATGTTATATACGTCTTGCAGTTATGAAAGCGGTTTAATCTGGTTTAATACAACACTTTGCTAATGATATTGAAATAGTTATTTTCATAATTAAAATATTAGTTGATTTTGAAAATTGTTCTACCTAACTAACTCTGAGAAATATTGCAATATGTCAATAATCCAAACTTTTATGATGACATATTTTTGCACTTTACTCCTAAGGATTGTCAATATTTTGATCAAATGTTGAACATACCTTTAAAAGGTGAATAAGTAGAATTATTTCTAGATTTTTAAATTTGCCAATCACATAGTATGATTGGTTTCTAAAAATAAAGCCAGAAGATTGAACATAATATTTTGCAGGATAATTTGACAATAAATGGACTAAGCAATCTGAAAATCCTCCCAATAAAAATACTAAAATATAAAGTAAAATAAGATAAATATATTTTAAAGCATCGCAAAATTGCAATAAAGTAAGGAGAATCCTCTTGGGTCACAGATAAAGGTGGCACGTGAAGCAGGCTTTTGTGGGTAGGTGAACCCTAGGAGAAAATCTGTGAGCTGAATTTGTTGGAGCCCTGAAAAAGGAGGGCTAAGGGAGAAGTGTGTGGGTGTGTGTGTGTGTGTGTGTGTGTGTGTGTGTCGGGGGGGGTGGGGTAGTTTGGATTTTAATGGTAATCCAGCTACAGTGTCTTCTGATGATGGGCACATGCAATCATATTCTATATATTGGAGATCTGCACTTTAGTGAAATGGTGGCTTAGAAAAATCTGCTTACTTGGACAATGAGATGATAGGAAGCTTGTTGGGACAGGCATAGGCTCTTAGGCCATTGTATGGAAATAATCTGATCCCCTGAGGATTTGATAGCCTGGGTCAGCCCTCACACAAGTTTGGGTTTTGAGTATGAACTACCTGTGAGGTCCAGGAAACCCCAAGCTAACGAATTAAATCACGAGTGGTCTCTACATCACACCTACTATGATGGTTATAATCAATAAAGTGGAAAGTATCAAGTGTTAGCCAGGATGTGGAGAAATTGGAACCCTCATACATTATGGTGGGAATGTAAAATGGTGGAGCTGCTGGGGTAAACAGTTTGATGGTTCCTCCAAAAGTTAAACACAGATCTACCGTATGACCCAGTAATTCCATTCCTAGGTACATATCTAAACAAATTAAAAGCAAGGACTTAAGTATTTGTACACCAATTTTTATAACAGCATTATCCAAAACAGCTGAAAGGTAGAAACAACCTTAAGTGTCTATCAACAGATGAATGGATAAACAAAATGTGGTATATACATACAGTGGACTATTATTCAGCCACGAAAAGGAATGAAATCTTAATATATGCTACAACATGCATAGACTCTGAAAACATTATTTTAAGTGAAATAAGCCAGACAGAGAAGGACAAATATTGTATGATTCCGCTTATATGAGGTACCTAGAATAGGCAAATTCCTAGATACAGAAAATAGAGATTACCTGAGGTTGTGGGAGGGAAAAATGGAAAGTTATTGTTTAATGGATACAAAATTTATGCTGGAGATGAAGAAAAAGTTTTGGGCATAAAAGTGGTTCACACAACACTGTGAATGTATTTAATGTCACTGAACTGTATATTTACAAATGGTTAAAATGATAAATATTTTGTTGTGTATACTTTACCAAAATTAAAAAAAATGGTCTGAGACTGGTGGTCACCTTGAAGCACTTGAAGGGAGCATATACAAAACATCCTCAGAGGGACTTCCTCTCTCATTTTGAACTGTGCAGGTATTAGGTCTCAATGAAGATAAACCCACAATTTAAATTGTAGAACATATGAGGAAATATTTACTCCATGAGCTAGAATCAACAGATCAGAAAACATCAAGATTATATCCCTAAGAATTTCAGCCAACACAACTCATTCTCAAACGTAATAAAAGAAATAAGAAGACAATGGAAGAATACCTTCAGAATATCAAGAGGATATAACTGTAATCTGGAATTCTACCTCAGTTAAATTTTCACACAAGTGTCAAGATAAAATGAATTATTGTCATCAATAAGATCTTATTGTTGTCAGTAAGATCTGAGAGTTTCAAATTGTTAAAAGGTGTTTTTGCATTTTTACAAATCTCTTTATTGTCTGACTTGACTGTCTGGCTGGATTTACACATCTGCTTCTGCATTCAACCTCATGCAATATCACGCACTATCTAGCCTCTGGAAAACCACAGTACACTCATGAATGAATGAGAATGACAAAAACAATGTCTTAGTAATAATTAAAAAGAGTTTCTCAGTATGGTATTAATATAAAAACAGACACATAGACCAATGGAACAGAATTGAGAGCCCAAGAAATAATCCCACACATACAGGGCCAATTAATATTTAACAAGGCAGCCAAAAATACTCAATGGGGAAAGGATAGTGGTGATACTTCAATAAATGGTGTTGAAAAAGCTGGATATTCACATGCAAAAGAATGAAATTGGACCCCTATCTTAATGCCATTCACAAAAATTAATTCAAAATGGACTAAGGACTTTTATATATAAGAACTGAAACTATAAAAATTCCAGAAGAAAGCATAGGCGAAAATCTGCTTGACATTGGATTGGCAATGGATTTTTTGGGATATGACATCTAAAGCACAAGCAACAAAAGTAAAAATCAACAATTGGGACTACATCAAGTGAAAAAGTTTCTGCACTACAAAAGAAACAATCAAGAAAATGTAAAGGCAACCTGCAGAATGGGGGAACATATTTGCAAACCATACATCTGATAAGGGATTTATATCCAAAATATAAGGAACTCACACAATTCAATCGCAAGACGCAAAAATCTGATTAAAAAATGGGCAGAGAGCCTGAATAGACATTTTTCCAAAGACATACAAATGGCCAAGTACATGAAAAAATGCTCAATATCATTATTGAGGAAATGCAAATCCAAACCACAATGAGATATCACCTCACACCTATTAGAATGTCTGTTATCCAAAAGATGAGGTAATACATATGGTGAAGATGTGGAGAAGAGGGAATCTTTGTGCACTGTTGGTGGAAGTGTAAATTATCGGTACAGCCATTATCGAAAGCTGGCAATATGGAGGTTCCTGAAAAACAAACAAACAGCTATGACATGATCCAGCCCTATACCAGCCCAAATGGACTAAGATATCCACCACCACCAAAGGTTCTTGGGGACCCTCATGGGTTCAGACCGCAATTTGAAAATCATACTTTGAGAATGAGATTATATGATTGCATTAAAAATACAGCTATGTGCTGTTCTTAAGAAAAATATCTTAAACATAAGGAGAAGTTGAAAGTACAAGGGTGACAAAAGATAGACCAAAAAACATGCATGTGTATTAGAATCAGGCTTGGCAGACTTTAAGGCAAAATGTATTACTGAAGATAAAGAGGATAACAATATTATGAGTAATATTCTTTGAGAGCATCTACTAACCCTAAACTTCCAACGTACCTAATAAATTAGCCCCTAGATATATAAAAAAACAAATTTGACAAATTCATAATCTTAGAAAAGTATGTTACCACATAGTGGAATATGTTAACATGTATCTGTGTGTAATTACTAGGTTCTCAGACAAGTGAACAACAAAATAAACCAGCTTGTTCTGATTGACCTACGGATATGCCGGCACTCTTACTAATGCCAGATATTTCATAAAGTGTGTGAATTTAACCTGCATAATGCTGAAGGTTAAAACTGTGGCTCTCACAGCCTTATGTTCCCACTGAGATGCTTCCTAATAAAGATTGAGTTAATTTGGGGGGAAGTAATTTAGGCACCCAAGGATTCTTAATTAACTCTTGAGCTATCGAGATGCTTTATTGCACTCATTAGGAAATATTGTTTGGATGACTGCTGTAAAGATGTTATACTTATTCAAAATAAATGTAGCTTGCTTCCAATAAAGAATAGTGAGGAACCTTCTCCATGCTTAAGAACGTGGAAGTAAAGAAATACGATTGCCTCTCAGGGATAAATTATTATTTTTTTAATAGTTAATGCCATACTTTTTAAAATTAGTTACTTTATTTATTTATTGGCTGTGTTGTGTCTTTGATGCTGCACACGGGCTTTCTCTAGTTGCTGTGAGCAGGGCTACTCTTCATTGTGGTGCCCGGGCTCCTCATTGCAGTAGCTTCTCTTGTTGCAGAGCACAGGCTCTAGGCACTCGCACTCCAGTAGTTGTGGCACATAGGCTCAATAGTTGTGGCTCATGGGCTCTAGAGCGCAGGCTCAATAGTTGTGGTGCATGGGCTTAGTTGGCCTGTGGCATGTGGGATCTTCCTGGAGCAGGGATTGAACCTGTATCCCCTGCATTGGCAGGCAGATTCTTAACCACTGCTCCATCTAGGAAGTCCCAGATATAAATTATTACATCAGTTCATACTGGATCAGAAAAGAGATATTCCAAGAGAAAAACAAATATTGTATGCTAACTCATATATACGGAATCTAAAAAAAATTTTTAAAAAATGGTACTGATGAACCCAGTGACAGAATAAGAATAAAGATGCAGACGCAGAGAATGGACTGGAGGACATGGGGTTGGGGGGGTGGGGGGCGAAGGGGAAGCTGGGACGAAGTGAGAGAGTGGCATAGACATATATATACTACCAACTGTAAAATAGCTAGTGGGAAGTTGCTGTATAACAAAGGGAGATCAACTCGATGTTGGGTGATGCTTTAGAGGGCCGGGGGGGAGGGTGGGGGGACATCGCGGGAGGGAGGGGATATGGGGATATGTGTATAAGTACAACTGATTCACTTTGGTGTACCTCATAAGCTGGTACAGGAGTGTAAAGCAATTATATTCCAATAAAGAGCTTAAAAAAATAAGAAAAGAGATATTCAAGAACTCACTTTAAATGAATCAGATAATAATTTACTGGGCATTGTTTTAAATGTTTTACTCATAAACTGCACTGTTAGGCTTACCCATAACCTTATTGAAAATTTTAATACATTGAAGAAAAGACTATCATACTAAAGAATATCATGCCCCTTTTAGGAAAGGAAAGTTTTTAAGTAATTTTTCCCAGAGTGTCCCTAGCACTAACCAGGAAAAGCTTGCCTTGGCTAACAAATCTGATGATGTGACCCTTGCTACATACCTAGTGGGGTAGCTGGGTAACTCTGGTCATCCAGGGGAGACAACTTATCTTGCTCTGATTCTTTGCTTTTTCTATTTTTTTTTTTTTTTTGCTTTTTCAAGAGATGTTTTCAACTATAGCTATATTCACCTATAATTTACAAATCATAATTTGAACACAAGACATAATTGTTCTCTGTAAAATGAAAGTAACATCCTTTAAAAAACAATACCAGTTGTTTCTGAATTTGGTTACCATGAATCAATTCCCCAGAGTCTGATTTGCTTACATGTACCAGAAATCAAAATCCCAGACATCCAAAGCTGAACTGGAATGAGATGATGGTCCTGAGGTTCTCCTGACTGCGTGGGCCTGTTGGGAAGCCAACAGATCTCTCCTGAGAGGTAACTGACCTCACTGCCATGTGTTGTATCCTCATTGCAACACTTATTACGCCAAGTATGGACATGCTCTGGCTCATCCTGTGTTTGGTCATTTGATGAGAATAAATCAGTACCTTTCCCCCTACTGTTTTTCATAGATTTGACAACAAATACATTGGACCCCTAGTACACTGTTAGGACGGCAGAGAGTTAAGGTGAAATAGAAATTCCCAGACTGCCAACATTTTAATACTGTAGAAATGAGTAAACAAGTAAGCAATAGTACGAGACTTTTGTAAGTGAGGATTCTACAAGGGATGAAGAAAATGGCTGTGGTGTTCAGAGGAGATAGAAATCACCTCTGCTAGAGGGGAAAGACAATGGGGGAGGTAGTATGTAAAACAACCTTGAAGAATTGTGACTGCTAAAGCAGTGTTTTCAAATCTATTTAAAAATTCTTTCTTCTCCCCAACACATATACTTAAACCCCCTTGGTGGCTTCCTACTGTTCAAGAACAAAAAGGCTAGAGTATTTAGCATGCGTGTTTCTCCAGCTTTAATTGATCCTGCGCCCTCTAGTACTCTGGTCTTCTTTTGGCTCCTGTAGCATGCCGTGCTCCCTCCTGCTGTAACGATTTTGGACATGCCACTCACTCCCTCTGCCTGAAACCCATTCACCCACCATCTCATCTGTATTTCCCAGTTTGCTCTTCTAAAGTCTCTTGATGTCAATTAAAAATTTATCTCATCAAAGTCTACTTGTTATGTTATAAATGAGATCCACTTGTTAAATGCTGTCATGTACCATCTCACTTCTATTCCCAGTGTGTGTGTCATGCTGTTTCACACTTCTAATTACACGTTCCTGTGTGATTATTTGATTTGTCTGAACCCAGATACTCCAGACTATAAACTCAGAGATGAAACCTTATCTGCTTTTTTTTTTGGATTGGATGCTTACCAGCCTGAATACAGTCACCCATCACCTGACCCCTGGTTGCTATGCAATAAATATTTATTGAATGAATGAGAAATGCAGAAAAGCAGAAGTTGTTCAGATCATGGGCAAAGTGCAAACCAAAATACAGAGGTGGAAAGAGCTGCCCAAGCTTAAGGACATAGGAAATTTTGTTTTGTTTTGTTTTTTTATAAATTTATTTATTTATTGGCTGCGGTGGGTCTTTGTTGCTGCGCACGGGCTTTCAAGTGGGGGCTACTCTTCTTTGCAGTGCACAGGCTTCTCAAGTGCGGTTGCTTCTCTTGTGGAGCACAGGCTTCAGGCCTGTAGGCTTCAGTAGTTGTGGCACACGGGCTTAGTTGCTCCGTGGCATGTGGGATCTTCCCTGACCAGGGCTCGAACCCGTGTTCCCTGCATTGGCAGGTGGATTCTTAACCACTGCGCCCCCAGGAAAGCCCCCAGGAAATTCTGTTTTAATGGCAGAGAGTTATTACTGAACTGCAGGGTATACGGGAAGGAGTTAATGCCGCAGGAAGCAGCTAATCCTCACTAAAAACACTCCTTGCTACTGACCAGATTCTTGACAACAAAAATGGGTTGTTTTTCAAGTGGTAGAAAAGTGTACCAAAGGTTGAATCATTTAGAGAAACAATTAGTAATGTTTCAAATGTATTTGTTAGTGGATTGTATGAAATATGGTCCAGATCAAGTACCAATGCAAAACCAAAGCCTTGACAGAAATGAACAAAGCACCTTGTCTACGCATGCATTGACATTGTTAGGTTTTCAGAAAGAACTGTATTCTTAGAGCAAACCGTGAGTAGATATGGTTTCCTTTTTTAAAAAGGGTATTAATGTAAAATTTACATACAGTGAAATGCACAGATCATAAGAGCATAATTTGAAGAGTTTTGACAAATTCACGTAAATCTAACCCACATCATTTTCAAGATAATAGAAATTTTCCTTCCTCCCAATTTCTTCTTGTCCCTTCCCAGTCAACTCCCTTTCCTATAGGAAACTACTGCTGTGGACTAAACCCATAAAGTAGTTTTGCCTGTTCTGCATCTTCATATCAATGAATCTGGTTTCTTTCACTCAGAGTATTTTGGAGATTCATTCCTGTTGTTGCATACAGCAGTGGTTCATTCCTTTGTGTCACTTCACAGTATTCCGTTGTCTGAATATAGCACAGTTTGTTTACTTACTTTCCTTTTGACGTACATTTGGATTGTTTCCATTTAGGGCTTACTGTGAATAAATGATATAAATTATAAATATTAACTTCATATCAACTTGTGAATAAATTTGCCATGAACATTCTTGTACACACATTTGTGGACATACATTTACATTAATTTCAGGTATATATCCAGGGAATTGATGGGACATAGGTAGGAATTTAAGGCTATAAGAAACCTCACAGCTGTCTTCCAAATCTTGTGACATTTTACCCTCTCACTAGCGATGTGTGAGAGTTCTGGTTGTTGCCACCAACACTTGGTATTGTCATTGCTTTTCATTTGAGTCATCCTAGTATGTGTGTAGTGGTATTGCATTTGGGGTTTAATTTTAATTTCCCTGATAAACATGTTAAGCACTTTTCATGTCTTACTTGTCATTTGTATATTTTTCCTTTGTAAAGTATCTGTTCAATCTTTTGCCAGTTTTTTTTCACATGAGGTTGTCTTATTGTTAGTGATTTGTAGGACTTATTTATGTATTCTGGAAACAAGTTCTTTGTCTGATATATATTTTGCAAAGATTTTCTCCTGGTCTGTGGCTTGCTTATTAATGTTCTTAATGGTGTCTCTGGTGAGCAGAAGTTTTTAATTTGAATGAAATCTAGTTTTTTTTCTGTTTTGTTTTTTTATTATTAGCGCTTTCTGTCTTCTAAGAAGTGTTTGCCTAAATCAAGTTGGCAAAGAAATTCTCCTAAAATTTTCCTAGATGTATCAACATTTTAGCTTTTGCTTTTAGGTTCATGATCTTAAGTAAGTGTGGGTTTCTTTCTGTGATTTTTATGCCTTTCCCTTGATCAACTTGTCTGTCCTTATGCCAATACTGCACTAGTTTGATTACTATAAATTTATAGTATTTCTTGAATAAGTACTGTAAATTCTCCAATCTATTTCTCCTTTTTCAAGATTAGTTTTCTAGATATTTTGCATTTCATATACATTTTGGAACCAACTTACCAGTTTCTAAAAGCGAAACAAATGTTAAAAAGCCTGCTGGGATTGTGATTGGGATTGCATTCAATCTACAGATCAATTTGGGAAAAAATAACATTTTAGAAATATTGAGCTTTCCAATTCATAGATGTCTATTTCTCTTTTAGTGCAGGTGTTCTTTAATTTTTTCTCAGCTATGATTAGTAGTTTTTAGTGAGGAGCTCTTGCACATATTTTACTAAGTTTATCTCTGAGTATTGTATTTTTTATATTTTTAATATTATTATATATGATGGTTTTAAATTTCATTTTCTGAGTGCTCATTGCTAAAATCTAGAAAAACACTTGATTTTTGTATTTGACCTGTATTGGTATCCTGTAACCTTGCTAAAGGTACATAAGAGTTCTAGAAGTTGTTTTGTAGATTCTTTGGCATTTTCTATATAAACAATTATATGTAAATAAGGGAGAGTTTTAGTTTTTTCTTTCCAATGTTTATACTTTTTTTCCCATATTGTTTCATTGGCTAGAACTTCAAGAAAAATGTTGAATAGAAGTGGTGAGCGTGGACATCTCTTGCTTGTTCCCAATCTTAAAAAGAAAGCCTTCAGTCCTTTACCATCAAATATACTTTTAACTGTAGGTTTTCTACAAATATCTCTTATAAGAGTCTATTCCTAAAGTGTTAACTTTTTTTTTTTATCATGAAGAGATGTTGACTTTTTTCTGTCTCTATTGAGATGATCATACAATTTTCCATTTTAATGTTTATATGGTTAACTGTATTAATTGATTTTCTGGTGTTGAACTAACTTTGCCTTCCTGTGAAAAATTTCACTCAGTTGTGGTATATTTTCTCTTTTATACATTGCTAGATTTAATTACTAATATTTTGTTAAGGACTTTTGTGTCTATGTTCATGAGAGATATTGGTCTGTAAATTTTTTTTTTTGTAATGTCATTATCTGGTTTTGGTATCAAGATTATCCGAGCCTCATACAATGAGTTGGAAAGTATTTCTTCTCCTTCTATTTTCTGAAAAAAATTGTTTAGAATTAGTATTATTTCTTCCTTACATGCTAGTAGAATTCACCAGAGACTCCAGATTAGCCTGGAATTTTCCTTGAGGGAAAGCTTCTGATTACAAATTCAAAGCGATGTTGTAGTACTCAGATTTTCTAACTTCTTGTGTCTGTTTTGGCAATTTGTGTCTCCTCCCCTCAGGTTTTTTCTTGCATTTGTCCTGAGTTGTCCAGTTTTTCAGCAAAAAATCTTTAATAATATTACTTTTTGATATTCAATGTATGCAGTTTCCCTAGTGACACCCTCTTTCATTCTTGATGCTAGTATTTTCCCCCCTCTTTTATTCTTGGTCAGTCTAGGTATAGGTTTATCAATTTTATTAATCTTTTCAAAGAATCAACTTTTGACTTTGTTGATTATCTCTAGTGTTTGTTTAAATTCTGTTTCATTGATTTCTGCTTCTATATTTATTATTTTCTTCCTTTTGTTTATTTGCATTTAATTTAGTTTTCTTTTTAAAGCTAAAGTTGAACTTACTTCTTCTCTTCTAATATAGAGCTATAAATTTCCCTTTAGCCGTATTGCACAAATTTGTACCTGTTTTGCTTTCATTATCATTTAGTTAAAAGTATTACCTAATTATTCTATGCTTTTTTTGGACCTATGGAAGTATTTAGAAATGTATTGCTTAATTTTCCAATATTTTGATATTTTCAAATATTTGATATCTGATATTTTGTGTTCATTGATTTTTTTTAAATTTTATTTATTTATTTATTTATTTATTTATTTATTACTTATTTTATTGCCTGTGTTGGGTCTTTTTTTTTTTTTTTTTGCTGTGCTTGGGCTTTCTTTAGTTGCAGTGAGTGGGGGTTACTCTTCATTGTGGTGCGCGGGCTGCTCATTGCTGTGGCTTCTCTTGTTGTGGAGCACCGGCTCTAGGCACATGGGCTTCAGGAGTTGCAGCACATGAGCTCGATAGTTGTGACTCACAGGCTCTAAAGTGCAGGCTCAATAGTTGTGGCGCACGGGCTTAGTTGCTCCGCGGTATGTGGGACCTTCCTGGAGCAGGGCTCGAACCCGTGCCCCTGCATTGGCAGGTGGATTCTTAACCACTGCATCACCTAGGAAGCCGTGTTCATTGATTTTTAATTTAATTTTATTGTGGTCAGAGAGCATACTTTGCATGATTTTAATCTTATTACATTTTTTGAGACTTCTTTTTTGCTCAGTACAGGATTTTTCTTGGTGAATATTACACGTGCACTTTAAAGGAATATGTATTCTCTAGATGCTAGGTGTAGTATCCATAAATACAATCAGTTAGATGAAATTGGTTGATAATATTACATCTTTTATATTTTTTCTGATTTTTCAGTTTCCTTATTCTGTCAGTGACTGAGAGAGGAATGTTAAAATATCTAACTATAATTGTGGCTTTGTCAGTTCTCCCCTTTCATTTTTTTCATTTTTTTTAAGTATGTGGTTTGAAACTCTGTGCATTGAAAGAGGATTACGGCTTTTTTTAAAGCACTTTATTGGATATAATTGCTTTACACTGTTGTACCAGTTTCTGCTGTGCAACAAAGTGAATCAGCTGTATTTATGCATATATCCCCATATCCCCTCCCTCCTACGACTCCCTCCCACACTCCCTATCCCAGCCCTCTAAGTCATCACCCATCATAGAGTTGAGGTCCCTGTGTTATACAGCAGCTTCCCACTATCTATTTTACATTTGGTAGTGTATATATGTCAGTGCTACTCTCTCAGTTTGTCCCAGCTTCCCCTTTGCCCCACCCTCTGTGTCCTCAATCTGTGCTCTATATCTGCCTCTTTATTCTTGCCCTGTCACTGGGTTCATCAGTACCATTCTTTTAGATTCCATATATGCGTTAGCATACAGTATTTGTTTTTCTCTTTCTGGCTTACTTCGCTCTGTATGACAGTCTCTAGGTCCATCCACCTCACTATAAATAACTCAATTTCATTCCTTTTTATGGCTGAGTAACATACCATTGTCTAAGTGTGCCACATCTTCTTTATCCATTCATCTGTTGGTGGGTATTTAGGTTACTTCCATGTCCTGGCTATTGTAAATAGTGCCGCAATGAACATTGTGATACATATTTCTTTTTGGATTACGGTTTTCTCAGGGTATATGCCCGGGAGTGGGATTTCTGGGTCATATGGTAGTTCTATTTTTAGTTTTTTAAGGAACCTCCAAACTGTTTTCCATAGTGGCTGTACCAACTTACATTCCCACCAACAGTGCAGGAGGGTTCCCTTTTCTCCACACCCTCTCCAGCATTTATTGTTTCTAGGTTTTCTGATGATGCCCATTCTGACCAGTGTGAGGTGATACCTCATTGTGGCTTTGACTTGCATTTCTCTAATGATTAGTGATGTTGAGCATCTTTTCATGTGTTCATTAGCCATCTGTATGTCTTCTTTGGAGAAATGTCTGTTTAGGTCTTCCACCCATTTTTGGATTGGGTTGTTTGTTTTTTTGATATTGAGCTGCATGAGCTGCTTGTATATTTTGGAGGTTAATCCTTTGTCCGTTGCTTTGTTGGCAAATATTTTCTCCCATTCTGAGGATTGTCTTCTTGTCTTCTTTATGATTTTCTTTTGCTGTGCAAAAGCTTTTAAGTTTCATGAGGTCCCATTTGTTTATTTTTGATTTTATTTCCTTTATTCTAGGAGGTGGGTCAGAAAGGATCTTGCTTTGATTTATGTCATAGAGTGTTCTGCCTATGTTTTCCTCTAGGAGTTTGATAGTGTCTGGCCTTCCATGTAGGTCTTTAATCCATTTGGAGTTTCTTTTTGTGTAGGATGTTAGGAAGTGTTCTAATTTCATTCTTTTACATGTAGCTGTCCAATTTTCCCAGCTCCACTTATTGAAGAGGCTGTCTTTTCTCCATTGTATGTTCTTGCCTCCTTTGTCAAAGACAAGGTGCCCATATGTGCGTGAGTTTATCTCTGGGCTCTCTATTCTGTTCCATTGATCTTCCTTTCTATTTTTGTGCCAGTACCATACTGTCTTGATCACTGTAGCCTTGTAGTACAGTTTGAAGTCAGGAAGCCTGATTCCTCCAGCTCCATCTTTCCTTCTCAAGATTGCTTTGGCTATTCGGGGTCTTTTGTGTTTCCATACAAATAATAAAATTCCTTGTTTTAGTTCTGTGAAAAATGCCACTGGTAAACTGATAAGGATTGCATTGAATCTGTCAATTGCTTTGGGTAATATAGTCATTTTCACAATATTGATTCTTCCAATCTAAGAACATGGTATGTCCCTTCATCTGTTTGTATAGGATTTCTTGATAATTTGACTCTTTAGCATCTTGACACGTACTTTTTTAACCCTTCATGTGTTTATAAATGGCTGTTTTTAAAGACCTTACTTTCCAACGCCAACATCTGTGTCATCTTTGAGACTGTTTGTTTTGTCTATTGTTTCTCATGGTTACCTATTATACCTTCCTATGTCTTCACACATCTAGTCATTTTTTATAGTCTGCAGGGAATTGTAGATGCTATATTATTGAGAATCTAGATTTTCTTGTTTTCATATAAAGATCACTGAGTTTCATACTTATGGGCAGGTAATGTACTAGAGGGTCAGCTTGATCCTATTGAGGCTTGGTTTAAGACTTTATTTTGTTTCGCTTGGGATGGCCTTAGTGTAACTCCCCTGAAGCAGATCCATTTTGGGCTCTCAACTAAATGCCCAGAATGTTCAGCAAGTTCTCTCCACCGTGGATAGTTGGAATTCCAGTTTTTCCTAGCATCATATTGTCTCCAGAATCATTATTCAACTCACAGCCCCCCAGTAACTGTTCTGTTCTAGTCCTTGTAACATTTTGCCCTGTACATAGTATAAAGTAGTATTTGGCCCAGACTCAGTGGAATCCTGTGAAGATTTCTGTTCCTTTTCTGAACATCTTATTCCTCTCTGGTACCTTTCCAGCAAATTCCAGTTCCCTCAGCATCCCCAAACATTGATTTCTGTTTCCTCCAATCAGTATGATCACTGTTTTCTTTTTGGACTCAGCTTGCTTCCACTTCATTTTGGAAAGAGGGCTCCCAGGAAAAAGTCAGAGTGAATGTGTCGCCTCATGCATTTCTCTTTTCTGAAGGATTATATCCCGTTCTTTCTGTTGTCCAGTGCCTAAAAGCAATAGCTTGACATGGTTTTTCCAGTTCTGTAGTTTTTTCTGGCTGTATTCTATCATGGCCAGAGCTCAAAGTCCACATAGATGTTAAAATATTGTCCCCAGTACATCTTGTCTTTATAAAAACAATGTGGAGGTAATAATATAATAAAATGTTTGGAAGTGATTTATCAAAATAATATACATCTACTAACTTTCCTATATACATATTACCTGTGAAATGTTCTAGTTTAAAAAGAAAGCAACAAATAACAGAAATCTAACATGTGCCTAATTTACTTTAGGTTTTTCTCAACTGCTTCTCCTCCTCCTCCTCATCTTTCTCACCCATAATTTTTAACTTATCATTCTTCCACCTTTCAAGGTTTGTCCAGTTTGTTTCTGTCCACACTTACTCAGGGACATTAACCCTCTAGGGATGTGTGTCATTAGGAGCTCTTTGTTATTACTCTTTGCAAATAGTCTAACTTGATTTTAAATGTTCTGGGTCTAAACAGTTTTTACAATCTTCCAGAGACAACAAGTTTGAGGGCTTTTCTATCATCTCTCCTTGTTTCTGTCTCTTTTCTTTGCCATGAAGGAGGAATTCCCACGTAAAGGATGCTCTTGGTATCAACTGGGTGCCTTCCAGCTGCTTCTAGAGTATTGGTTGAGCTCTCTACTGCTGTTGAACGACTCCTTTAATTTTACTTTAAGCGATACACAAATAAAATGTAGATTATCTTTGTCAAAAGGTTTTTCACAGATGCATCAATAGACTGGAAGTGTGGAAATCAGCATTAAGACGTCCAAAAAGACGTCTTTTTTTTTAAAGACTTGCAAAGTGTTGAGATAATGTGGTATTTCCAGACTGATGTCTAATGTTATAAATGTACACAATGTACCTTGCTTTCAAAAACTACTGGTTTCTGTATTCCCTTACATCTCAAGAATAGACTTATAAATATTTATTTAGCTCATGCTCTGTGTCTGGCACTGGGCTGGGACAGAGTAACTTCTTTTAGATAATTGACCAGAAGAAAATAGTCCCAGTAGGTTGCAAAAAGGTGATTCCTTTAGTATTTGATATTTATTTATTTATTTATTTATTTATTTGCTGCATTGGGTCTTCATTGTGGTACACAGGCTTCTCATTGTGATGGCTTCTCTTGTTGCAGAGCACGCGCTCTAGGGTGTGCAGG
The DNA here is from genome assembly GCF_030028045.1 of Hippopotamus amphibius kiboko. Lineage (NCBI taxonomy): Eukaryota > Metazoa > Chordata > Mammalia > Artiodactyla > Hippopotamidae > Hippopotamus > Hippopotamus amphibius. The sequence goes on along the minus strand of NC_080198.1, from coordinate 70,015,216 downwards.
CTTCAGTAGTTGCGGTGCAAGGGCTCAGTAGTTGTGACTCATGAGCTCTAGAGCACAGGCTCAGTAGTTGTGGCTCAGGGGCTTAGTTGCTCCACAGCATGTGGGATCTCCCTGGACCAGGAATCAGACTCGTGTTCTCTGCATTGGCAGGTGAATTCTTAACTGCTGCACCACCAGGGAAGTCCATTTGATAATTATTTTAGTTGGCTGATGTGAATTTGAGGGGGGCCTAAAGGACACATGCAAGAGGGAAAAAACCTCTCCTAGCTGCATAGCAGAAGTCATAGAGAACAGGGAAAATGACACATGCCAATTTGTACCCAGTGATTTGATCTTGAAATCACCTTGTGCCTGTTCTTAATCTTCATTTGCTCTGCAATAGTAAGTTTGTGTATTACATCCAAAGTGAGCATAAGTGTTTGGAAAATTAAATTACTGCTCCATTGACTCTAAAAAGAGTCAATCTAAGACAACTAAATTTTATGTCACTATGAAAAAAAAAGACTTTTTTCCAAAAGTTTATATTTAGAATTGGTAGGTTGTATTAAATAGTATTATAGTAGATTTATCCTAGACCAATGTGGAAATCCTCAATTAATTATGTGCGAGGATTCACAGTAAATATTAATAGTGAAAATAAACAACAGAAACTTAAATTGACAGTAAAAACCACACACAGCAAAACTACAAAATTTGAATGGAGAAATTTGGATTTGATAGATTTATGTCTGCAAAAGAACACTTGAAAAGGCAAAAACTACAAAGTATAAAAGTGGATAGGACTTCCCTGCTGGCGCAGTGGTTAAGAATCTGCCTGCCAATGCAGGGGACACGGGTTTGAGCCCTGGTCCAGGAAGATCCCACATGCTGTGGAGCAACTAAGCCCGTGTGCCATAACTACTGAGTCCATGTGCCGCATTTACTGAAGCCCGAGAGCCTAGAGCCTGTGGTCCGCAACCAAGAGAAGCCACTGCACTGAGAAGCCTGTGCACCACAACAAAGGGTAGCCCCTGCTTGCCACAACTAGAGAAAGCCCGCAGGCAGCAACAAATAACCAATGCAGCCAAAAATAAATAAATAAGTAAAATAATACATTTAAAAAAAAGAGTGGATTTATGAGGGAATTCCCTTGTGGTCCAGGGGTTAGGACTCCATGCTTCCACTGCAGAGGGCACAGTTTCAATCCCTGGTTGGGGAACTAAGATCCCATGTTCCATGGCATGGCCAAAAAATAAAAAGTGGATATGGAAAACAAACTGATTAATCAAAGGAAAGCTTAATGTAAAATGTTATAGAAAGTAATGGATACCTGGTGAATATTTTCAAATAAAATTTCAATGAAGACAAAATTCTTATTTAAATATTTACATTTATAAAGAAATATCGACGCATTCTCAGGATTAAAACAGTGGGATCAATAAAAGGGGGACAGGTTAAACATCTTCTGCATGTGCAAAATACATCTAAAACAAGTTACATTGTTTATACAAAAGTGTAACAATTTTTCTAACATTTTTATTACAATATTTGCTCAGTCTTCTTAGTGGTAGTTAAAATCATAGCTATTAAGATAGATGCTGTTAAATCTGAAAAAGTTGAAACCCAGTGTACAAATGTTCTGATAGTTATATCAAAGTGTATTGCATCCCTTGCTTTAAAAATTCTTCCATATCTGGTGTAACTCTTCATTTTATGGAGTCATTCACATTTGCAAATATTCACTTGCAAAATGTATTTGAATTGAAATCAAACTTACCTGTCACGTCCTCAGCAGAGAATATCTAGGTCCCTTAAATGCAAGTGGGACTTGGTAAGTTCCCAAGATGCTTTGGTAAATTCCAAGGTGCCAGATAAGCTCAAATCCATTTTGGAAAAGGTGTTTTTCACATGTCCTGTCCCCTTCCCTACTCCATTAGAGAGACTGTTAAATAATCTTGTTTTCTACAAAATTAAAGTTATATGAATACAAAGTACTAACATTCTGAAGTTCAGGGTAAAAATTAACCTCATGTAAGCTGTTTAGTGGGAGAGGTATGACATGAGTGGGAAAGTAATGACGAAAATGAGTAAGTATATGCATGTCTTATATGTAAGCTAAGAAGAGAAACCACACTCAGCACATTTTTAACGACAGGGCCATGAAACTGGAAAGACTTTGAAGGATATGATGTACAGTTCTTCTTAATGTGTATGTTGAAAATGGAATGCACTTCTCTGCCTTTAATTTAGTTCTTCTCCCGCAAAGCTAAGCACCAGCGAGAGGTTTATTTAAAAATGCATTTGTCATTGTACAATCCACAGATCACCCCATTTGAGTGTTTAAGTGACTCTTAGTCCCGTGTAACAGAAGAGAAATAAAACCACACCAGTATATCAAAGAAAGTATGTTTAATCTTCTAAACTTTATGTGCCAACTCCGTCATAAAGAAATGAAATAAAAATTTTACTTAAAAGTTATTTAAAACAGTAGCACACTTTTTCTTAAAAGATCAAATCATTCTAATGTTACACTGACCTGAAGAAACTATTGACAGAGAAAAATAAGCAAAATGTATATATGAAACTTCCTGCCTATCAACAAAAAAGGGGGGAAAAGATACGAAGAGTGTGCAGAGGTCTTTTTTACAAATGGGAACATATAAGCTAGCCAAAAGTCTTTATACAATATTAACTTTGATGAGTGTAGATAAGAGAAAGTGGAACATATCATTTTGCTCAGTCCATTTACCACTTCACAGTATGGGCTAACCCATTTGTTTATACATGCTGTTAGTATTTTAAATTTGTGTACTTTTTTTTTTTTGTACTTTTTAAGTGTTTGGTTTTCCTTTTCTTTCACTCATAATTATTTCTCCAAGTGTGAAACTTTTTATATATTTTTTTTTTGTATCACTGCTTCCATCAGTATAGAGCCTGATTTTGATTATCTAGTTTATTTACGCTCCATGCAGGAGGAAAATTACCCCCATATATTAAGACCTCTGTAGATTTAGTAGAAAAAGCATCCCCAGCAGCTCTTGAGACATAGCAGCTGTGAGTTCCTAAGAGTAAATTGAGTGAAATTAAAGCACAGGTAGGTCATTTGGCACAAGTAGGCAACTGTCACGTTAGCTTTTACTTTCTTAGGTAATGGAATTGGTTACATAATGCTTTATAATTCCAAGAGAAGTACTGTTTGGTCTTCTGAAATCTAAACTTCTAAGATTTAAGACAGTGATGAAAGGCAAATGGCAACTTGGCTGACTTCTTAGCTGTTTAGTGTGGTGTGTGGTGTTTTGTGATGAGAACACACTACTAAGGAACTGTTATCAAGATTGGCTCTGGCAGTGCAGTGGAGGATGTGAGATGGAGAGCTGAGAGCCCAAGCCTCACGTTCAGTGACACTCAGGATCCTTTAGTGTCTGTGGGATTAGGATGTTCTGGGAAAAGCAGAGTACCATTTATTTTAATTTCAAAGCTTATACAAGTCTACTTGCCTTGGCCTCTGTTTTTATGTCGTAAAAATTTCAACAATTGCTATTAAATATGATAAAATAAAACTTAAAGCAAATAAAATCAGGAAATTACTATTGTTATGGCTGTTACTACTAAAATCTGAAACAGTGGCGAGTCAGTCCCTTGTGGAGGCTGAACATCCTTGCACACGGCCCATCCTTAGAGTAGGAGCAGGGTACGTATAAAGGATAATATTATGCAGGCCCAAAGATCTGCATCCCCAAAAGCAAGCATTCATTTTGGGCTGCACCCAACACGTTTCTCAGACTCTTGAGCAGAGTCTGACCCACTGGTCTAAAGGAAATAAATACTCATCTGAAGCAAATATTCATTTCAGCAGAAGCAGAGCATATAACCAGGGACATGTATTATCCTATAAAAGTCCAGTCAAAGATTCTTTTTCTGCAGAATCTTCTGAAAACAATTGGGTGAGAAGCTGCAACGTCTTGTATTTAATTCGTGCCAAGATCACTTAGTCTCGGGGAGCAGACATTTGCACGTGTGTCATTATTCCCGCCTCCCACAGACATGGCAGGTATTGCTATGCAGTCTTTTTTCAGGCAGCCAGTTCCAATAAACCGGAGGGTACTGCAGATTAAAATCTTCTGACTATTTTTGATCTAGTCCAGCAAATTTGATGCTGAAATCGGATGGCCCTAGAGACTGACTTAAATTTAGTGAGTAATGTAATTAGCAAAATACTTTGTATGGTTGAAGCATAAAATGTGTATACCCTTGAGGAGCTTTGAATCTTGTAGGAGAGTTAAGACACAGACTGTCATCCTGAGGTACTAAGTGACAATTGAGCAAGGTGGTCAGGAGGCTCCCACAGGAAATCTAGATGAGAGGAGAGAGCTGGAAGATGTTAAAGGTTTAAGGAAACAAACAGCAGTGATCAGGGAAGTTGGCTAAGGGGGAGCGGAATAGAGAAGTAAGGAGGTAAGATCCAGAGTGGAAGAGAATTGCTAGGAAGAGCTCCAGGGTTAATGATCACTGATCCTGAAGAGCAGGTGTTTACTGTCTGCTCCACTCTACGTTGTCTGTTGGCACGTAGGTGCCCAGAGTTAGAAAGAAGGATTGTTGGAGCCACTGATGCTTCAGGGTTTCTCTAATGCCTAATAATATAAGGAATATGTTTGGATTAATTGAAGCTGTTTTTTTTTTTTAATGGACAACAAACAGTGAAATCAAACCCATTCTTGAATATTAAGTTTTATAAGATTGGGGAACACTAAGGCATTTTGATACTATTAGTAACTAGACATAGAAATGTACCTTTGTAAAATGTATAATTAATTAAATACTTTATGGATAGCCTTTGTGTGTATCTTTTACAACTTAAACCAGATATTCTCACTGTACATTTATGAGAGGAAACAAATAGTTCTTTATGTGATTTGTAGAAATTATTTTTGCCATGGAACTCTTCCTGAAGTTATCTTCGAATTTTCTTTTCCCTAGCACATTCCACTTATGCTACAGATACATTGTAAGTGCTCCATTCAAT